>NC_000070.6:137564474-137876974 GCF_000001635.26 Mus musculus | reverse complement strand
TGAGCCATGTCTTGTTAACACTTACCTCACCCTACTAAATTTCTCCAAGCTGGCTTCTCCCCTCAGGGAACAACTCTTCTGCCTGGGGACAGGATGGAGCCTCGGGTTTTATGCTAACAGCACACGATGCTCTTAATCTGACAGCCTATGTCCAGCTCGTACTGGGTACATCGTCACTATGGTGATTTATTTATTCATTCATCTGTATGTGTCTGTATGCATGTGTAAAGGTCAGGTCTCAGTTCTCTTATTCCACCATGCGAATGCTTGGCATTGAACTCACGCTGTCACGTGTGGTGACAAGGGCCTTTACCCACTGAGCAATTTTTTTAATATATTTATTTATTTATTATATGTAAGTACACTGTAGCTGTCTTCAGACACTCCAGAAGAGGGGGTCAGATCTCATTAAGGATGGTTGTGAGCCACCATGTGGTTGCTGGGATTTGAACCCAGGACCTTAGGAAGAGCACTCAGTGCTCTTAACCTCTGAGCCATCTCACCAGCCCCCCACTGAGCAATTTTGTCAGCCATTTCCGGACACTATTAGTCTCCCTAACAGTGGCTAGGAGCTTGGAGCCTCTCTTCCAGAGCTTCTAAGCAAGAGGCATAAGGTGCTGGGAGGCACATAGCCTCGGCAGCTCAGGGATGCAGGTTCTAATCTCAGCTCAGCCACCGCACTAGGTACATTTCTGGATGTTGAGATCAACTGCTGTGGGGGAAAAAGCAACGTAGGGGAGGCTTACAATGCGAGACAGGATACAGGGGCTCAGATGGCTCAGTGGTTAAGAACACGCACTGCTCTTGCAAAGGACCCGAGTTCAGTTCCCGGAACCCAAGTTAGGCGGCTAGAACTCCAGTTCCAGGGTGAATTTACATCTCTGGCCTCTGTGGGCACCAGATGCAGCCAGACAAACACACACACACACACACACACACACACACACACACACACACACACACACACACACACATGCACACGCACACACGGTGGGGAAGGCAGGAGTCCAGGGACAGGTGGCAGTGAGTCACACTGTATCCAGGGTCCGGAAGACTAGCCCAGCTTTCTCTTTCTGGTTCAGTCTGGGACCTCCAGGCCTCGGAATGATGCTGTCCACGGTCAGGTTTGGGTTTTCTCTCCTCAGCTAATCCAGGGTAGAAACTCTCTAATGGATGTGCCCAGAGGTTTGCCTGCTAGGTAATTCTACATCTTCTCAAGCTGACAGTTAGCATTAAGTATTACAGCCACTTTAAGCTGGCTTTGGGCATGCTGCCCAAACTCCCTGAGCCACCATTTCCTCCAGATTGCCAAGGTCTTCGTGACTGCTAGAAAGGGAGTCTCCCCGACTGCTTTATGTTGATGTCCCCAACTGAGTAATATTCTGATGGTGGAAATGACAAGCGTGAATGCTGGGGCATACACAAACAGCTGTATAACCAGTTGGAATTCCCCAAATGACACCTGCCACCCCCGCAAGGTGAGACTCAGGGAGTCAGCTGGAAATGCAGGTTTCTGAACCCCACTCAAAACCTCATGAATCAGTATCTCTGGGAAGAAGGCAGAGATGCCCTGGTGGCCAGTATCCCTCTTGGTGGCTCTCCCACACTCCTGAGAACCCAGAGAGCAATGCTGTACAGTCTACTTCCATGGCCCTAAAATTCCAGGTTGGGGTTGGGGAGCTGGCACAGGCTGACAACACTGTCCCTAGAAAGGTGTGACATCCCAGGCTGCTCCTACCAGCTTACAAAGCATGACAGGAGCCTCAGAGCTGGACCTGTCCAGGTGCAGACTCCAGTCCTTCCACTAGCTTAGCCTGTGATGTTGAACACTGACTTCATCCATTAAGAGCAGCCTTCCTGTGTCCAATGGCAGCTAATGACCCCGGAGTTGTTGCTATGCGCAGAGGAGGTGCTAGGTGTGAACCAGAGGGCCCCCCCCCCAAGCAGAACAGGAAACGTTCCCCTGTAGGCCTCCCTGAGGCGCCTCTGTAGCAACAGGCACTCTAGGGATGGAGTCTGTGCAACCTGGAGACACCCCCAGCCCCTAGGCATCTACAAAGGCAGAGACTCTCCCTGGTGGAGGGCAATTTACCAAGGACAGAGGCACAGAGTTAAAGAGAGAGCAACAGGTGAATTGTCTAAGGCTCTGTGGAGGGACCAGGACAGTCACATCTCCCAGAGCAGATGTGCAGGGCAGCAGAGCTGACACAGTGGGTGACAGCGCAGACTGCAGCTGTCCAGATTCACTCCCGTCCTGGCTCTGTCACTCCCGGCTCTGCCTGACTGGTAAACTTCAGCTCGAACACCAAACCCCTGGGTCCAGTGAGTCCCCCACCCCACCCCCACCCCACCCCCGTTTGTTCCTCTGGTTCTTTAAAGGTTCCCGCCCACACACCTACACAATGCCATGCAACAACTTCCCTGCTGGTGTGTCTAGCTCTCCCACAAGCCTCTCTCACGCTTCCTGGAGAACCCAGACATCCCATGCCTGGCACCAGATGTTAGTTCTGTTAGAATCCCACCATTATCTGCCTTCCAAGTCCCCTTCCTCCCCCTTCTAACTGCATCTGTCGTAAGTCCCCTTCCACCCTCTGATGTTGCCCCTGGATCTGCTAGGGTTCAAACTTTTGGATTTGTTTTCCTGAGGGTCCCAATCTGCTCACCCCAGAGCAGCGCTGAAGAAAGACTTCAGGAGAACTACTGCGACTTTCTTCCCACAGTGGACAATGCATGGAATCCACACAGCTGCCTTGGCAGAATGACTGTGGTCATTCACTCACACACACACACACACACACACACACACACACACACACACACACGGTGCTTAAGAACTTTGACCCGAGACCATGAGATGGCTCAGCCTCCACACACAGGCACACACACAAAGCACTTGGACTCTGGAGTCAAAACACCCAAGTTCAAATCCAGCTCCCAGAACTAGAAAGATGACTTAGTGGTTAAGAGCACTGGTTGTTCTTGCGGAGGACCCAGGTTCAGCTCCCAGCACCCACATGACAGCTCCCACCAGACTGTATCTCTGGTTCTAGGAAATCCAATGCCCTCTCCTGACCTCCTTGGACTCTGTGCCTATCTGGTGCATATACATACTTGTACATACACATATATACATATTATGAACATACATGCAGGCCAGACATTCATATACATAAGATAAAAACAGATAAAAATATTTTAAATCCAGTTTGGCCACCTTCTGGCTATGAGAGACCAGTAGCCCTCTGTGCCTCAGTCTCCCCAACCATAAAACAGGAATGATGTTAAGGCCTTCTGGAGAGGCTGATGGGAGGAGCCAGGAATTGATACCATAGCATGCTCAGTCCTGTGCCTGACACCCTGCACCCTCAACAGACTCCATCATTATCATAGGATGTCAAAAAGGGGTGACCCCCACAAAGAGATCAGGAGCAGCTCTGAAGCTGAGGCACTGGGCAGCCACCAAGAGCCTCCAACCAAGCCCTGAGCCTTCTCTGGAGCTACTTGGCCTGGCTGTCCTCATACCGTCTCTGCGGCTGGGATAAAATATCCTGACAAAAAACAATCTAAGGGAGAAGGGTTTGTTTTCACTCAGAGGAGACTGAGGAAGAAGGAGAAAGGAGAGAAAGGGAGGGGAAGGCCACCGTGAGAGGAGACGGTCATGAGCACGTGACCAGGAGAAACAGCGAGTAACAAGGGACACACGGCTGGAGTGTAAATTAGAACAGCTCCAAAGCCCATCCAAACTAGGCTTCCAGCTTGTAAATAAAATGCCAGGCTTATATGTCTTTCGTAGGGGCTAGCTGGAATACAGTGATTTATATTACATAAGATGGGCCGACAACACGAATCTCCTCACCTCCGTCCACCCGCGTCCCCCAGGGTAACATGGAGGATAGCACAGGGACGAGTGAAGCTCCTTCCCGCGCTCCAGAAGGCTTCAGACAGGGCCTTGGAATAGAGGTTTGCAAGATCTGTGTTCTACCTCAGAACCCATATAAGAAAAGCTGTGGGTGGGGTTGCTGGAGCCATGACCAATCCATCACTCTTGTAAAGGACTGGGGTTTGGTTTCTGGCACCCATATCAGGTGGCTTACAACCACTTGTAACTCCAGTTCTAGGGGATTCAGTGTCCTCCCCTGACTTCTGTGGGCCACCTACATGCACATGGTGTACACGGACTCATGTAGGCACATACAAGACAGACAGACAGACAGTCAGACAGACAGGTCTTTAATTAAAGAAAGAAAAACTAGGCATGGTGGTGCATACATGTAACCCCAAAATTAGGAAGGCAGAGACAGGGAGATCCCTCGGACTGAATGACCAGACTGACTGGCCTAGCTGACTTGGCAAATCAGTGACCGATCTGTTTCAATAAGCAAAAAAGGAGGGCAGGGTAGACAGTTACGCACACGCACTCGCACGTGCACGCACATGCACATACACACTATGCACACACGTACAATACTTACGTCAGAACCATCACAGCAGCAATAAAGACTCGCCCCTCGCACCACCTTCAGCCCTGAGAACTTGTCATCTGTCTTCAACCACCCATCCTAGGTCAGAGATGCCCATTAACCAAAGAACCCCAGCTGGGACTCGGTGACAAAGGTGAAACCCTTGCCTGCTGGCCCCAGAAGCAACACTCTGAACAGAGAAAACACAAGATCAGGGACCTGGATTTAGCTCCAAGTCACCGGACTGAACTTGCTGGGTGGCCTGAGACGAGCTCGTGTTCTCTCTAAGACTTTCCTCTGTGTGTGTTTAAAAGTTTGGTGCACGCGAGTGCGGTATAGACGGGACACTTGTGTGTGGTGTGTGCATGTGGGTGTATGCAGGTACATGCTCCCATGTCTGTCTGGAGGTCAGAGGAGGGCAGCAGGTGTCCTACTTTATCAGGCTCCAACTTTTCCCCTTAAGGCAGGATCTCTCACTGTACCTGGAGCCAGCCCCTTGGGACCCTCTTATCTCTGACCCTCACTCACAGTTACAAGCGTGCGGCCACGCCCATCTCTTTACATAGGGTTGAAGATCTGAAGTCAGGTCCTCAAGATTGAGCAGCAAGCACCCTCTTTTTGGGGTGGGGGTTCGAGACAGGGTTTCTCTGTATAGCCCTGGTTGTCCTGGAACTCACTCTGTAGACCAGGCTGGCCTCAAACTCAGAAATCCGCCTGCCTCTGCCTCCCGAGTGCTGGGATTAAAGGCATGCGCCATCATACCCCGCTGCAGCAAGCACTCTTATCTACTGAGCTATTTCCCCATCTCTTTGTCTCCCCAAGAGGAAGTAAGTCTAGAGGACACCCACATTCCATTCCCAGGGACTTTGGTTGAACTCTCTTGCCCTCTTATGTCTTCCCCACACCCCCACCCTGCCCACTGTTCCTGGAAGCACAGGAGGAAGTCCGCTGACCACCCAGAGACTCGAGGAAGAAATGCCATCCAGGAACCACAAAGCCACACAACCGCCTTGGGTAGGGCTGTAGTCTAAGATACTGAGCTGGTGTCCCTTGTAACCATGGCCCCTGACCTCGTTTCTCAGTAGGCAGGGGATGTAGGCTCAGGTCCTCTGGGTTCCTGGGAGCTGGGCCGTGAGAACTGGGTCACTGGGAGAATGGCAAGGCTGTGTTTGAATGTGGGTTTGAGATGGGTCGGTCCAGCAGGGGACGACACTGAGCCTTCGTACCAGAAATGGTGGTCTAGCAGCATTTTGCATGGCCATCCTCTACCTTCTCCATCCCCACAGCAGCTAAAACCCAGCCTCTGGAACTACACCAGCACAGCCACACCCTTAGGTCAGGGCATGTCTCTTAGTGGACAGGGAGCCTCTGCCTCGCTCCTGCCCCCTACAGTCTATCTATCACATAACAGCCAGAGCCTTTCTGAAAGCAAATCCAAAGGAGTCATATAGAACATCTCCAGGGACCTGACTCTTAGAATGAAATGCCAATTCTTCACTTCCCCTCCCCTAACTAGCCTCCTTCCTGTCCATCTCTTCCTATTCCTGTCCCTCGATGCCACCACTCAGCCATATCAGCCATCCTCCACCGTAACATGCCAAGTCCTCTAGCCCCGTCACAGATTCTGTGCACCTCCGGTTATTTCAGCCCCAAACTCTTCCTCCACATCTTTACCCTGCTGCCCTCCACCCAACTGTCCTGCTCTGGCCACCAACTCGAGCCTCCACATCTCCGCCACTCTCCCACGTCTCCCATTTTGCTTCTTTCCCTCTCTCTGGCATGATGTCTCTGGCGGGTGGCATTGCACGTGATGTCAGATTTTTCCCTCACTGGACCTGAGTTCCTTGCAGGCTGGGATTTGATGTCCACAGAGATTGTCGGATGAGTTCTTACAACTCTATAGGTGAAGATGGACTGGACTGCCCAGGGCCAGAGCCAGGGAGCAGAAGAACACACACCCAGGCTGGCCTAATGCCTAGGCTGTCTCAGATTCTAAATCTGCTCCGGTGGGACAGACACGGAGGAAGCTATCAGGAAGGGGATCGAGAGGGGAGAGCCCACCTTCTCTCCTAGGGCCTTCTGTTGAGGTTCAGGGCAGCTGGGGCTGAAGTTATCTTGATCCATCCCTGGAAGTAGGAAGGCTTTCTTGATGGGAACAAGTAGTTTCCCAAATGAGGGAGACCACCAGAAGCCAACAGTGTGTCCCTCTGCATAACATTTGATCCAAGATAGGTACCCATTCCACAGCTCCCACAGGCCCACCCATCAGTCCGCCACCACAGGCTGTTCCAACGAGATGCCTGGCAGTGGGTGGAAACTCAGGGTGGGGGAGGGGAATGTATGAGCCTAAGCCCTAAAGCCAATCAATGGCAGGACGTGCCGGAGGGTGAGGGGGTCCCCTCCAGGGCCAGATCCCCCTCCCCTTACATGAGGAACACCATGGTACAGTGGAATCCAAATCTGGCAGAATGCAGCTCAGGGTTTGCCAGGCCCCGAGGGCAGGGGGCGGGGCTCGAAAAGAGGAGCCAGGCTGAGACAAAAAGGGCCCTGGAAGCCTGTTCTAGGCCAAGCACTGGGCTGGGGGTGGGGGGTGGGGGGATGATCTGCTCTGAAACGGAACACCGACAGACGTCAGAGGACGGTGTGGCAGCTACATAAGTCAGACACGTATGGACACGATCAAGAATGTCACGTTGGCCCCAAACGGAGAGCAGCCCAAATGTTAGTCACAGATATTTACATCTTTATCTACACAACAGGACACAACTTAACAAAGAGCAGATTCTGGAACAGGCATCAGGAGAAGATGGGAACCAGGCCCCAAGAAGCTCGAGTGTGTTAAGAGTTGACACAGTACAGACACCCACAACCAAACAGTGCATGGAGCTTGGGGATTCTCCCCCCACCCCCCAAAGGGTTTCTCTGTGCAGCCCTGGCTGTCCTGGAACTCACTCTGTAGACGAGGCTGGCCTCGAACTCAGAAATCCGCCTGCCTCTGCCTGGGATTAAAGGTGTGCCCCACCACTGCCTGGCTGAGCTTGGGAATTCTCTCAGAAGAACAGAAAGAAGGATTGTGTGTCCCCAAAGGGGACAGGACCTCCACAGGAAGATCAACAGAGTCAACTAACCTGGACCCTTGGGGCTCTTAGAGTCTGAACCACCAACCGCAGAACATACAAGGGCTGGACCTAGGCCTCCCCGCACGTATGTAGCAGATGTGCAGCTTGCTCTTCAGGTGGGTCCTAAACAACTGGAGCAGGGGGAGGGGGGCTATCCTAAAAGTTGTTCCCGGTCCATGGGATATGTTCTACTAGCTGGGCTGTCTTGTCTGGCCTCAGAGGGAGAGGATGTGCTAGCCTCGAAGAGACTTGAAGCCCTAGGGTAGGTAGGGAGGATACTCAGAGGAGAAGGGGAGTGGGGGAAAGACTTCGGGAGGGGATGGTGGGGAGGGGGGCAGTAAGCAGGATGTAAGTAAAAGAAAATTTAAACTTAATTAAGAAAAAAAAGAGACTTGACATTGATAAAGTCAAAGGCAAAGAGAAGGGAC
This sequence comes from Mus musculus, assembly GCF_000001635.26. Taxonomy (NCBI): domain Eukaryota; kingdom Metazoa; phylum Chordata; class Mammalia; order Rodentia; family Muridae; genus Mus; species Mus musculus. The sequence continues at coordinate 137,868,967 of NC_000070.6, read as the reverse complement.
AGCACTCACACCTGGGGACAGCCTGAGTGGAGGACTGATGATGGGCGGGTCTGTGGGAGCTGTGAAGTCGGTACCTTGGTTCAAATGTTATGCAGAGGACCACCCTGTCGAAACCAGGCTGCGTGTGCCCTGGGAACACTGCTCACACTTATGGCAGCACAAGATCTCTGTGCTAATGTCATCTTATCACAGTTGGGCCGTGACAGCGGCTGGGGTCTGTGGAGCCCCTGGACGCCCCAGCACTGAACTAGGCTCCTGAAACAGGATCTGTTCTCATTCTTGCAACTACTATCCAGAAAAAGCTCCAACAGTTCTACATAGAGAGGAAACCACGCTCAGGGAGAAGGGACAGAGCAAGAGGTTGACATGGGGAAGAGGGCTGGGGCCATAGCTCAATGGGTAGAGTGCTTGCCTAGCCCTGGGTTCGATTCCCATCCCCGCATAAACCTTCAGTCCCAGCACTCATGAGGTAAAAGCAGGAGAGTAGCTACATAGAGTGATCAGGCTACACAGGGTGATCAGGCTGCGCAGATCAGAATGATCCAGGACAGCCTGGGCTACATGAGATCAAATTTCAATTGTTAGTTAAATGATTTTTTAAAAAGTGATGAGTAGCTCACACCTTTAATCTCAGCACTCGGGAGGCAGAGGCAAGCGGATTTCTGAGTTCGAGGCCAGCCTGGTCTACAGAGTGAGTTCCAGGACAGCCAGGGCTACACAGAGAAACCCTGCCTCAGAGGCTGTTTGCCCTTAAGCCTGCCAGCGCCCCCTGCAGTCCCTTCTTCTCTGAGCAGAGAGGACGCGACCACTCATGTGCTCAGTGGACTCCATTCTGCAAAATAATTGCTTAGGAAATGAGTCCTTCCTCCTCCCCGAGAGACGCCCCGACCCCCTGCATCCCTCTCCCAACCACACATTACTGAGGTCATTTCAGTCCTGGATGTCAGCCCATTTATCATAGCTTCTGACTGGGGTGAGGGTGGGGTGTCCCACTTAAAACCCTGGCTTTCCAAGCCCAGCGCCTGGCCCCAGAGCACTGGGAGGCCTTGAGGCTAGAGTCCCCACCCTTGGCGCGAGCCAGCGTCTGGATTCAGAGAATCATAAAACATTTCTTGGGACTATCAAGGGCTGCCTCCGTCTTTTCCTGTGCCAGTTCTGCTGAGCATGCTCTCGCTGACCATCCAAAACAGGGGCTGTGCAGCCTCCTCCACAGGGCACAGGGCCAGAGCTCAAGGGTCATATGCAATAGGCCCACCATCGCCTGGCAGGCCCACATGTAGTCATGACTGGGCTCTGTGTGCTTACGGCTCTAGGAGCCTGAATATGGCTGTTGATGGTTCCAGCCGTGTCATTTTGCAAATGGGGAAACTGAGGCCTGGGAAGAGAGAGAGAGAGAGTGCCTTAGTGGGGTCTTTGGACTTGGCCTTGATTCTCCCCACCAGGCTTGCCTGGGGCACCTGCAGGGGCAGCAGGTGGGAGGGGGAGGCTCTGGCTCCAGGCAGAAGTAAATATTGACAGGCCGTGTTTACACTGTAATCCAAGTGCTCCTGGCTGCTGCCCACACCCTCTCAGCTTCTGCATCCCAGCCAAGAAGGCAAAGGAGCAGGCCAGGAGGTGGGCTTGGGGAAGCCTCTTCTGGGCCCCCAGGGGCGGTGCCACCTACACACAGGAGGCGTTTGGTCAGAAATCCAAGAGCACTGCCAGTCAGGGTCCTAGGAAGTGCTAGACTTGGAGTGATGGTCACTAGAGCCAAAGAGATGGGAGGTCGGATTGGGTTCCTGTTCTAGCTCAGCACTCATCAGCTGTAGGACCCAGACCCAGAGAGAGAGAGCAAGGCTTTTTTGTCAACAAAACAAACAAACAAACAAAAGAACAGGCCTGGCCAGCATCCTGTCCCAGGAGTCCCCAACAGGTCTACTTGTTGTCCAATAGTACCATCTCCATCTCCATCTCCAGGGGCTTCCTCGGGAAGGCTAAATGGAGGGTAGCTAGGGGCCAGAGCCTTTTGGTACCCAGTTCAAGTCCTCGGCTCCCTAAGCAAACTCTGAAAACCTGCTTTCACAGCCCAGACCTAAGATGCCTTGTCCCTGGGCTTGAAGAGAAGATGAAAGCGTGTAAGGGGAGAGGGGTCAGGAGCCCTCACCCCCAAGCTCTCCACTGTCCTTAGAATAGAGACCCAACCCCCTTCCATGGCCCTCCCAGAGTGTGCTTGCCCTGGCACCGATGCCTGGCACCAGCATCGGTACCCAGAGCAAGAGGCCAACCGCCTGGTCTTGCCTACACAGAGAGCATCACCGTCTGAAGCCCCGCCCCCATCACTCTAGCTTCTGTGTCCGTGGTGGTGCTCAGGCCGAATTTTTAGTTTTCACTATGAACTCATGGCAGTCGTCTTGCCTCTGTCTCTTCAAGGTGGGATTACAGGCTTGTATCAAAAAGCCCGGCTCTACTCATCCATTCCTCCCGCTGAAGCTTGACGCTTGAAGACTGTCAGGTCTCACTGAGTCTCTATTGATCCCCAGGCCAGGTTCCTCATCCCCACCCCACCCCCACGTCTCCATAGCAACAGGAAATGCGCTTGTCATTTCCTGCCCATCGGCTTGCCTATCAGACTGTGGCAGAGACCTGCCAATCTCAGCCACACTGATCACAGCCCAGAGCCTCGAGCTGTCCCAGATTGACTTGGTGGCTGTGTGCACTGAGGATAGATGGCCAGGAGCACCGGGTCATTGGAAGTGGACCGGACGGGGTAGACATGCAAAAACTATCTATTGGCTGATGGTTTCCTTCCTTGTGGGCACCTCCTGCTCTCCACGCCCTTCACTCCTGAAAGGGTGGAAGTCTCTGTGGTTCCTAGAAACCGGGGTCATTCTTTCCCAGAAGGCTACAGGATCCATCTTTACTAAAAACTGGGGCAATGCAAGCAAACCATTACTGCGTGGCTACTCATCCATGAACAAACGTAGACACGTAGACACAGGGAATATCCAGTAAAACCCAGTTTCCAGGACAGCCCCGCTTGCCCAGGGCAAGGTGGTTGTCACCATACTCTCAGAACGCCTCACCTCCTGTCTTCAAATAATAACGCTGTCCCTTGTGTTTTTAATAACGTTCTTGCATGTTTCTATGCCGGTACCCTCACAATTACATCCTCAAAACCAGAAAACGTCTTTCTTATCCCACACGATAAAAAAGGAAGCACAGAGAGGGAGGATGCCTGACCTAAAGTCACACAGCAAACTCACGGGACACCAGGATTTCAATTTGGGTCCTGGGTCTGGTCTTCAACCTCCATCCAGTGACGATATCCCTCCATTTAGCAGTGACCCAAACGCTGTCACCCTCCCCAGTGCGGAATGTGAAGGACTAACTCCCAAAATACCGTAACCAGAACAATGTGGGAGTTTGAGCTGTCTCCCCCTCAGCCCCTCTGCCTGGTTAGTCCGCCTAGCATCTGGCAGCTCATGCCTTCTCCCCACCGCCTAGCTCTGTGCCCCAGGAGCACCTCCGTCCCATCTCTGTGCCTGCTGCTGGGTGGTTTGAGGACAGCTGGAGGTAGGAGATATAAAAAGCCTCTTGGGAGCCTTCATCCTACAGCTTGCGCTGAGGGCGGACAGACAGAGGGAGGAGTATGGGAAGGGGGGCTTCCGACAGGAGGCCATTAAGAATATTGCTGATTTTCTGCCAAGAGGTTAGGGACCTGGGTGGAGGGAGAGCTGGGAGTACCAGGGAGATCCAGCGCCAACAACAGGAAACAGCCTGCTCGGAGCAAGGAACCCCATTAGGGATCTGGGGGACAGAGGGAAAGCGTGGGCTCTCTGTTGGTGGGGTGGGAAGCTGGATTTAAGATTCAGAGTGGAAGTAGCCCTGAATTCCAGCCCCTCTTGGGAACAATGGCAAGAGAACCAGTGTTAGGGGAACCTAAGGAGGCCTGACGTCAGCCTTCACCTCACCCACTCACGGCGCATCAACACTGTGCGTCAGCAGACTACATTGGGCTCCCACTTCCCTCCCCGGGCAGGGCAGTAGAGGTCTCTGCTCTAGGTCCCGCTGTTTCCCATGCCTGCCTTGTCTCCTCTTGCCTGTCCCACATACTTGTGGTAAACCAGCCCTATTCTGGTCCTGCACTGAGTCGTCTATGTCCTCAGACCTCTGGTCTGATATCACCCAGGTTCCCCCTGACTAGAACACGTTTTCTTATTCAGATCACATCGGCTTAATGACTCTCCCACCTCTCCAGCCAGAATGGAACACTTGCTGGGCATGACATAGCCACCTCCCTGAAGGACACGGCCCCTGGCCTGAGGACGGTTAGGGACAGGTAGAAGGCCCATCCATACAGTTTGGGTCACTTCTTGCCTTGTACAAGGTCTGGCACAGAACAAGTATCCTGTAAGTCTCCGATACACAAGAAATAAAACACTCTATTTAGATCACTGTCTCCCAAATGTGATAAATATGAACGGTTCTTTCAGACCAGCAAATAGGTTGGATGCTTAGCAGAACTTCCCAAGGTTGTAAACGAAAGTAAATGGTATTCGAGCCAAACACTCTCACTTGGATTTATCTCAACCTGATCCCCCCCCCACCATCCTGAAAGATAGGAACCATTATCATCTCTTGATGGAGACAGCGCACAGCGGGGTTATAACACAACTTTACCAAAGTCCCTGTGGGGAACAGGAGGAGCTAGAATTAGAACCCAAATCTATTTGGGACCAAAGTCTAAAGTCTTTCTGATGGGCTAGGAAGCTTTTCAGGTCAGAGATAGCTCAGCCAGTTAAGAGCAGTTGTTGCTCTTACAGAGGAGCCCTGGAACCAGTCCTAAGCACCAACGATCTAGTATTCGAGCTACAGGAGATCCAACACTCTCATCTGCCCTCCACAGGTACCAGGCACACATGCAAGCCAAACACTCACACAAATTAAAAAGATAATTTTTTAAATGTTCCCAGGGCAGGGTGGGTTGTTAATTAGTTGGTTTATTCCAGCTCAGGCTGCCCTTGAACCAAGATCTGCCTGCCTCAGCCCCCCAAAACCCTGCAATCAGAACATGCAGGACCACACCAGACTTTCTGGTGCTTTGTAAGGAGGAAACGGTCCTCTTTGCGAGTGGCTCAGGCCAGGGTGGGTCTAAAGAGAGGACGTATGACCTCAAAGTCTCTCCCTCTTTTATAGCTCTCCCACATCCTCAAGCTTTAAAGCAACAGCTGGCCCACAGGTGACACATTCCCCGGCCATGAAACTAGACATGAGTTCGCGACAGGGTTTCTCTGTATAGGCCTGGCTGTCTTGGAACTCACTCTGCAGACCAGGCTGGCCTCGAACTCAGAAATCCTCCTGCCTCTGCCTCATAAGTGCTGGGATTAAAGGTGAGCGCCACCACTGTCCAGCTCTTGGGAGATTCTTAATGGGGGAGGTAAGTCGGGTCCAAGATGATCTCTGGGCACCTTGGGGGGGCGGGAGAATTAAGTCATCGGTCTCCAGAGAGACCAATGATGTCTCAGGGGAAAGACGCCAGTGGGTAAGAGAGAAAAGGGCTGTCTAAGGGAGACTTAATTTCTGACCAGGCACGGGTTGGTCCTGAGGCTGTCTCTGGAGCATCTTCAGCTCTCTCCATGATGCCCCTCTGTTTCTCAGCGAACCCCTCAGGCATGGAAGGGACATCACAGATGTAGGCAAGTCTCTAGGACCAAAAGGCAGAGAACCCAGGCAGATCTCCTCAGGCCACACAGGGTGTCCTGGGTCCAGTACACACGCCAAGAGCTCGGCTCTAGGAGAGGCAATCAGAGGTCCACAGGGAGAGAAGAAGCAAATGGCCCTGGGTGAGATGGAGAGGTAACCGGAGGCCTTGGCTCTAGGCCAGAGAGTCAACTCATCACTCCGAAGCTCTCAAAAGCAGCCAGATCTGGATTAGATGGATATCAGGCTTGAGGCTTGAGCCCCCAAAGAAGCCCTCTTCCTCAAGGACCCCTTTACCGTGGTGCTTTGGACCACGGGAGTCAGCACTTGGGCCCTCCTCTGAGGATTCATTACTGGGAGATGCTGGGAACACCAGATAACCCTCAGAACCTCAGACTATCCCCTCCTCTCTGAGCTATCTCTCCCCTTCCCATGAGCCAGGCAGCCACTGCAGGATCAGTGTAGGAGAAAAGTGCCCTAGTCTCCCACGATGTTCTCGAATCCCAAAGCCACTCGGACTATGCGGGGTGTGAGCTCAAGTCCAGCTGAACCTTGACGTCTCTGAATCGACCTGGCCTAGCTGCCCACGGTCTCCAAGTCAAGCCAAGCCAAGCTCAGCTCAGGGACTTGCACACCCCAAACCTATCTCACCAACTCTTCCCCAAAATCCAGCACGCGACCCCGAGTCTTCCACGCCAGGAGCAGCCCAGCAGCCCAGAACCAAGGTCCACGCGAACCGGACACCCCCCACAACTCCTGTCCGGGTCCAAGCCAGTGAACAGCGGGACGCGGGCCTCAGCTAAAGGGGACGCCCAGCTCGCCAGGAACCAGCCAGGATGCCATCGCCGCCCCGCTGTCGGGACCGTCGGGGTTGCATGGAGCCACAGCGGGCTGCGGGAGTACTCACCGTCGCTCCCGGGCTCCGAACGGCCGGGCTTAGGATGCACCTCCCGCTAAGGCTCCAGCTCCAAGTGCGCTGGGCTGAGCTCTACGCTCGAACCTCAGGGCTAGCTGCCGGGGCGGCGCGCGAGGCTGGGGCGCCCAGGCCAGAGGGCGGGGCCCGCCGCGAACCAATACAGAAGTGCGGGGGCTGCGGGCCCCGAAGAAACAGCCAATCAGAAGCGTCGGTTAGACTCCCCCCCACACCTCCGCGGGCTCCTTAACCCTTGGCATGCTGGAGCGCTGGATACTCTAGCTGCCCCGGATACCGGTGGGTCCAGGGGTGCGGGCCCGAACCTCCAGCTTGGCGTGCCTAATCTACACCTCGCCGGGACCCTCTCGAGGGACAGACGGAGCCGGTGTCAGGTCCACCTGCGCCCAGTTGGGGTTCTGGGAGCCTAGGCGACCTTTGTCTCCTGCCTGGTGCCTGCACTGTAGTATGACCCTGGGCACTGCAGCTGTGGGGTGTGTTTGTGTGCAAGAAGGAAGAAGGGCAGAGAGGAGAAGACAGAAAGGGGGGGAAGGGATGAGTTTCGAATGCCTGTGTGTTTATGTGGAAAGATAGAAGACTATATTTGGGGATTGTTAGTGTGTGTGTGTGTGTGTGTGTGTGTGTGTGTGTGTGTGTGTACACCAGCGCAGGCGCGCGATTCAGAGAGGGGAGAAGGAAAGAGAAATGGAATGGAATGAAGGCCCAGTAGGCGGGGGCACTTAGACCTCCAGTAGAGAAACTTTCTCTTTATGCCCGCTGCGCAGGTGCAGAGGAAGAAAGACCAGGAAACTGTACGTACTGGGTGAGCCGTGCATTTGTGACCTGTTGGGCACGCATGTGGGTGTAGTAGAAAGAGGCTTTGTGCCCCTGTTGTGAAAGAGTAGCCGGTGAGTGAATCCCGTTTGGTGTACATGTGTGTTCGAGCATGCAGCTTGAGACACACACACACACACACACACACACACACACACACACACACACACACACGGCAGAGATTTACCACAGCGTTGTAGGTGGCTCAGTTTGTGAGTAGAGAGGTCAGTGTGTCCTGTGTGGTAAATGTGTGGCTGGTTTGTTTTTTGTTTTTTAAGATAGGTCTTGGGGCTGGAGAGATGGCCAAATGGTTAAGAACATGTATTGCTTTTGCACAGGTGTGATGGGGGGGGGAATCGGGGGGGGGATCCCAGCACCGGTATCATTTGGCTCACAACTACCTGTAACTCCAGCTGCAAGGGACCCAATGCCCTATGCTGGCGTCTACAAACATCTGCATTCACATGTGCACATACTGCACCCCAGACAAACACATACATGTAGGTAAACAAACAAACAAACAAACTGCCAGACAGTGGTGGTGGCGCACGCCTTTAATCAGGCAGCAGAAGCAGGAGGATCTCTTGAGTTCGAGGACAGCCTGGCGTACAGAGCAAGTTCTAGGACAGCCAGGGCTACACAGAGAAACCCTGTCTCGACAAACCAACCAACCAACACAAAAAACAAACAGAGATGGGTCTCAATAACCTGGCCCACACTACCCAAACAGAGATGGGTCTCAATAACCTAGCCCACACTACCCCAATCCTACCTCTGCCTCTGGAGTGCTTGAGGTTACAGGTGTGCCCACCAAGCCCCACCTATTTGACTTTGGTCATTCCCTATATTTATATGATGCCAAGAAAAGAAACTAACGTATAAGGGATGTGAGATATATGTTCAGGGGCAAAGACATCCTAGAAGATGTGAGATGGGGGTTCAGGAGAATGGAAGGAAGAAAAAAAGGAGGGAGGGAGAGGGGAAGGAGGGGAGGGAAGGCCTGGGTAGTCTTGCCTACCATCCATCAAGAGGGAAGGAGGAGGAGAGGGCAGAGTGGCTGAAGATGGTGGCAGGCTTGGGAAGAGTAGGGAAGCAGGAACCCTTTCCCAGGACCTGTCCCTGAGTGTCCCTTGTTACACCAGGGAAAGAAAGACCAGACTGAGGATTTAGATGCCAGGGGGACTGTCTGCTCTTCCAATGTGTGTCTGTGGAAGCTTGGTGGGGTGGGGGAGGGGACCCATGGAGTGGGCACAGTGCTCTATAGCCCCTGAAACTTGGCAGCATCAAGTTTTCCACTGTGGAGGTGCAGGTTCGTGGGTGGGGTGTATCCCAGAGCTTGTACATTGGCGGCGGCCATGGGATTCATGAGCAAGAGGGCAGGCTGTGTGGTGTCATATGTACGTGCGTGGGCCTCAAGGATGACTGTGCCTGACGTGTCAGAGCCCATCTATGGGGCTGACCACATATACATACCATCAGCCCCTGACCTATTTCTTCTCTCTTTGGGTTGTTGTTGTTTTGTTTTGTTTTTGAGCTAGGTCTCTTGTAACCCAGGCTGGCCTCTAACTCCTTATAGAGTGGATAATGGAAGGTGTCTTGGGACTTCTGATCCACTTCCCAAGTGCAGAGATTCAAGGCACTCACCACCATGCCCTGCTTATGACGTGTTGACTTTGTGCATGCTGGCAGGCACTCCACCAACTATGCTTCAGTCCCAGGCTGGTTTCAGCTTTTTGGCTCCTCCTCAAGTGACTTCCCAGGAGTCTCCGTGTGCCACTTGGGGAGATCTCTTAAATCCAGGAAGATATGAAAGCCTATCCCATCACCCCAGCTCTGTGCTTGTTAGTACATGGCTTTGAGGACTCTCTCCTCTCTGAGCCTTAGTTTTCTCCTCTGTAAAATGGGGTTCCAGCCTGTCTCATTCTACCGCTGGGAAGGCTCTAGGAAATCATATCTATTGTATGTGCTCTGTTGCCCGCTACAAAGCCTGAAGCCTGCTTGTTCTACTTACTAAAAAGTTCAGAGGCTGTTTGTGGTGATGTGTGCCTTTTATCCTGGCACATGAAAGGCAGAAGCAGGCCAGGCAGTGGTGGCACACGCCTTTAATCCCAGCACTTGGGAGGCAGAGGCAGGCGGATTTCTGAGTTTGAGGCCAGCCTGGTCTACAGAGTGAGTTCCAGGACAGCCAGGGCTACACAGAGAAACCCTGTCTCAAAAAACCAAAAAAAAAAAAAAAAGAAAAGAAAAGAAAAGAAAAAAGAAAAGGAAAGGAAAAAAAGAAGGAAGAAAGGAAGGAAGAAAGAGAGAGAAAGAAAGAAAGAAAGAAAGAAAGAAAGAAAGTAAGTAAGAAAGAAAGAAAAAAAAGAAAAAAAGAAAGAGAGGCAGAAGCAGGTAGATCTCTGTGAGTTCACAGCCAGCCTGGTCTACATAGTGAATTCCAGGCCAGCCAAAGCCACAAAGTGAGACCCTTTAAAAAAGAAAGGAGGGGGGGGCGGTGGCTGGAGAGATGGCTCAGCAGATAAGAGCACTGGCTGCTTTTCCAAAGGTCCTGAGTTCAATTCCCAGCAACCACATGGTGGCTCACAACCACCTGTAATGGGATCCAATGTCCTCTTATACATAAGTAAATGAATATTTAAAAGAAAGAGAGAGAGAGAGAGAGAGAGAGAGAGAGAGAGAGAGAGAGAGAGAGAGAGAGAGAGAGAGAGAGAGAGGAAGAAAGAAAGAGAGGAAGAGAGAAAGAGAGAGAGAAAGAGAGAAAGAGAAAGAAAGTGGAAACCCACAGAGAATTGAGAAATGAGCAGAATGAGTGTGTGCTGTCAGAGAAAGACTTATGTCTGCTTTGAAAGGGGACTGACTGACAAGTATCCCGGAAGCTGCTGGTCTGCTTTGTGACATCATGGCTTAGGGACACAGGGTGAATGTGTTCAGGTGGGAAAAATCCTTGAGCAGTCTCTGTGTGCCCTTTGTTCTCCAATGCAGTCCAACAATAAATTACAAAGAGGGTGTGGTGGTGGCACAAGCCCTACAGTTCCAGCACAGTGGAGGCAGAGGTGTGACCAGCAGGCTAGCTTAAGCTAGGTAAGTCCAGGCCAACCTGGGCTACATGAGATCCTTTTTTTTGGGGGGGGTGTTTCGAGATAGGGTTTCTCTGTGTAGTCCTGGCTGTCCTGGAACTCACTCTGTAGACCAGGCTGGCCTCAAACTCAGACCTCTGCCTCCCAAGTGCTGGGATTAAAGGCGTACACCACACACACACACACACACACACACACACACACACACACTCTCACACACACACACTCACACACACACACACCATCAAATCATTCTCTGACCTTTTCCATGTGCACTGTGACACACATGTGTACATACACAGAGAGTCACATGAACACACATACACACACAGAGACACCCATTCACACACACACTCACACACATACTCTCACATCAGACACACGCACACAGACACATCGATACATACACAGACACATATTCTCACACCACATATGTGTGCATGCACACATACAAACACACGGACACACAGTAAACACCTAAGTACGTCGTAAGAAGACAAAGGAGAGGGACTGTGCCTTCCCTGTTCTTACAGAGCACACGGATGGGACAGACTGTGCAGCCAGACAAAGCTACTGGTTGGGCCAGGCACTGAAACCAGGAGTAGACCATGGAGACTTCCTGATGCCATGACCAAGGCCTGTCTGTGACACCCTGCTGATGTAGGGGAGGTCACTCTGGTCCTGTTGGAGCTCAACTGCAGTGGCAGGTGGCGGGAGGGGGTGTCAGTGTGACCAGCCTCTGACACCCCGAGCCTCACCCAGGAATCTAGAGGTTATCTCCTCCAGAAGGCTTTCTGAGAACCCAGGGCTGCCTAGCTTTACCATGAGCCAGACACATACCAGGTAGCTGGTGCTCTGTGGTGTCGGCTTGACAACTCTGACCATTCTGAAGCGGAGGGACGTGTGTGGTACAACCTGTTTCCACACCGCTGGTGAGAGAAGAAAAGAAAGCAGCCAGTGCACTGCCACACCAGTTCATGCCTGGAGTCCAGCACTTGGAAAATGGAGGCAAGGGTATCACAAGTTCCATCTCCGGGCCTGAGAGATGACTCCGTGGTGGTTAAGAGCACTGGCTGCTTTCCCAGAGGAGCCGGGTACTAGTCCCAGCACTCTCTCAATGGCTCACAACCGCCTGTAACTCTGGCGCCCTCTGCTGGCCTTCATCAGTACCAGGCCTGTGCACGGTGTACACACACTCAGAGAGGCAAAATGCTTATAAACATAAAATAATAAAATTAAGCTGGACAGTGATGTCCCACACGTTTAATCCCAGCACTGGGGAGACAGAGACAGGTGGATATCTATGAGTTCAAGGCCAGCCTGGTCTACCCACTAAGTTCCAGGATAGCCAGGGCTACACAATAGAGAGAACTTACCTTGCATTTTTTTCTTTTAGAATAATTTTTCTTTTAGAATAAATAAAGAGATCCCATCCTACTAACTGCTGAAATTCATGACCTCCTTACTGTGCACCCAGCACTGGGCCAGGTACTCTTCTGTATCAATCCATTTACGTCTACAGTAGCCCAATGGATACAGAGATGCCCATTTTACAGATGAGAAATCAAGGCTGGAAAGGTAAAAGTGTGTGCCTGAGGCCAGATGTGGGAAAGTTGGAACAAAACAACTTGTCTATTATTTTTAATCCGATAAATTTTCTTTCCTATTTCTTTTTTAATGTGTGCTGCTTCATATCCTCTTTACGATTAGGTGTGGATAAACAGGAGAGGAAGGCAGGCATGTGCCACTGTGTCCCCACCCTCACAGCCCTCTTCTGTATTGTCTCTGTTCTCTGCATTGAGCAGCTAGCTCATTCCATTGGGAGGACTGAGCTCAGTTTTCTGGTGGAGCCACTGACCTTGAACTTCCGATCCTCCTGGCCCTACCTCCTGAACTCAAGACTTAACAGGAGTGTGCCACCACACTGCATTTATTTAGTGCTGCATTCCTAGGGCTTTGTCTATACTAAGCAAGCATTCTATGTCACTCATTTCACAGTGTGAATGAGGTGGTCAAGAGTTAGACAGAGACAGATTGTTGGGTATAGGAAAGAGTGTAGGAGCATGGAACTGGGGCCAGGCAGAGTGGCCAGAAGGGAGACTACAGTAAAGCCAGTTTAGCCACAATGACTGGTCACTCCGAGAAGGGGCAATGAGTGCTGGAGGTATTTACCGGGGCAGCAAGAGGGGAGTGGCGAGGGATCTGAAAAGGAGTGAGAAAGTCAGAGTTGGCTTTGTCAGGAGGGTTTCACAGAGTCTAGGTAGTGGGTCTCATCTGTGTAAAACCCCAGGCACAGGAGGGAGGAAGTGCCAGGCCTTTGAAGCTGGGGCAAAGGAAATGCCAGCCGCTGAGCACCAGGAAGGGCTGGAGAGTTCACCCTGGGCCTTCTGGGGACTGCTAATGTTAGAGAGCTTTCGTGGAAAAGGAGCCTTAAGGGCAAGGCAAAGCCTGGCAGGTCCCAGGGCCGGGCAGAGGCTCTACTGGGAAGCCATGGCTGCAGCAGTTACGACTACAGACCTTGGACTGGGGAGTGGGGTGGAGAGAGGCACCAAGCCAGGCGCCCTTGAAACAGAACCAGGTTGTTCTGCCTGCTGAGTCCAGGGCATGGGAAAGGTCAGGGCCACCCTGCCAGTCCCAGCCCGGGGTGAGGGCTCAGGGCTTCTTGATCAGAGCCCCTGGAACTTGAGGCAGACTGGGTTAGTTAGTTAGGTTGTTTGTTTGTTTGTTTGTTTGTTTGTTTTGAGCATTCCTGTACCTAGGCCTCTGAATCTTGCTGCCTGCCTCCATTTCTTCATCTCTGTCTGCTGGGACCTTCCTTGTCCCACATTGGTGAGCTCCAGGCTTCTTTCCTTCCTTCCTTCCTTCCTTCCTTCCTTCCTTCCTTCCTTCCTTCCTTCCTTCCTTCCTTCCTTCCTTCCTTCCTTCCTTCCTCCTCCTCCTCCTCCTTCCTTCCTTCTCCTTCTCCTTCTCCTTCTCCTTCTCCTTCTCCTTCTTCTCCTTCTCCTTCTCCTTCTCCTTCTCTTCCTCCTTCTCCTCCTCCTCCTCCTCCTCCTTCTCTCCTCCTCCTCCTCCTCCTCCTTCTTCTTCTTGAGACAAGGTCTCACTTTGTAGCCTGGAATACTCAGGATCCTCCTGCCTCAGTTTCCCTGGGTGCTAGGGTTAGAGGTGAGCACACTACACCAGTTAAGTCAGACTCCTTGGTTCCATTTGGTGTCGCTGAGCTGACCCAGGAAAGTCTCTTTACTCTCTGGACTTGGTCTCTAAGTTGAGAGTGCTTATCTACACTCTAAAGGGGTGCTTGGAAGATTAGGTTGACTTTAAAAATGGGAAAGACGCCGCATAAAGCAGTCGACCAAAGGTCATGCCTTGTATCTCAGGGACTGGGAAAGAGATCCTAGATACAGCCGTTCCTGCTGCCCATTCCTCTGGACTAACTTAAGCCTGCAGCTCAGGCTGCAGAAGCAGCAGGGAGTGGTCAGGTGTCCTTCAAGCTTGTACCAAGCCTCAGAGCCTTTGTCAAAGCTGTCTCTCAGCTGCTAGCTGCCTGAGTCAAGATGACCCCCATGAGCCTTAGATCTAACCATTTAGATCTAACAGGGAGCAGGTAGGGGCCTTCCCCATCCCAGTTCACCTCCATGCAGCTGTCACACACACATACTGCCTGCCCTATCCTGCCAAGGTGGCTTCCTCTGGTGGTTTCCTCTGCCTGACCCCAATTCCGCAGCCCATTCACAGGGTCAACACACAGTACTCCATAAATGTCAATCAAACTCTTCTCTGCAGAGACGACTGCTTTAGGCTTCATAGGACACCCCCCTATTTAACAGAAGCAATCCTGGGAGCCAGATGGCTGCATAAGGTGTGGCCCTTGGGTTTGGAGAAAGCTCTGTGTGATCTCCAGGTCTCAGTCTCCTTGGCTATGAAATGAAAGGCTGGGCCTCCAGTTTTTGTTTGGATCCCACTGGTCCCTTGGCATCATCTGAGGAGCTATGAGAAGTTCTTGATGGCCTAGCCTTCCTGATCAAGCGACTCCTAATCTCTAGGGAAGAGGTCCCAAAACACAGAAGACCTGGGACACTTTGTATTCATGGATAGAGAACACAGAACTACCACTAGGTGGGAAGCCACTCTTCCTGACAGGATGCAAAGAGCGGGACATAGAGCTATGTGGAGGATTCTGGTCCTGACCTACCTCTTCCTTTCCCAAGCCTGGCATGGAGAGCCTCGCTCAGTGTGTTCTAGGTCACACAGCTGGGGAATGGCCTTGTGCGCTTTCATCCAGCTCTGATGCTGGGAGCTACAGGCCCTTGAGAGAAGGTCCTGGGCAGGTACAGGAGGAGAGTGGGCCAGCAGGTCTCCTCCCAGCCTGTGGTTTTAACATCCGGGTTGGCTGATGTCCCTGTGACCTATCAAATGTGCTGAGATCCCACGGTCTCACAGTCCTCCAACCGCATGACTCATACTGCTTGGGTTGCTGCTGTCTGTGGAGACGCCATGAAGTCATTGGGCCTCAGCCACCTCCTAGCCCAGCACAGGCCTGGGCACCTCCACTGCCCACTGAAGCCCAAGCTCCAGTTGTGGCAGGCCACAAAAGACATGTAGTCAGTGAGCGTGGGCTCCTGGACTAGGGTGGGGTAGAGCAAAAAAAAAACTCAGCCAGACATAGACAGACCCCATGTCTAGGACTTACCCCTCATTGGTGTGAAGTCTAGGACAACCCTCAGCCTTGCATGAGCCCTACAGATGGTGTGTGTGGGGAAGGGCTCCCAGCCAAGTGTGGTGGCTCATGCCTACACTCTAGTACCTGAGAGGCAGAGGTGACAGGATCAGGAGTTTGAGGCCAGCCTATGCTACAGAGTGAGTTCTAGTCTAGCTTGAGCTACTTAGTAAAACCCTGTCTCAAAACCAAAAGGACAGAAAGTAGAGCTCACGGGTCCCGTAATACTGGGTTCCCACCAGGCAAGCATAACCAGGCTAGCCCTCACTGAAGCTACCTCTACTCCTGACCTGTTAGGTCCATAGGGCGTCACTTCAAAAAGGACCTCCTTGGCTGACCTGGGGAGGGTCCCCTTCCTCCAGGTACCTGACCTCATGTCTTCACTGTGCTTAACAGAATTCACACTTAGTTGTTGTTGTTTTGTTTTTGAGACAGAGGCTTATGTAGCCCAGGCTAGCCCCACACTTGCTATGTAGCCTAGGATGACCTTAAACGCCCGACCCTCTTGCCACATCTCCCAGGTACTGAGTTCATAGGTGGGTACCACTGCAGTGATTTGTTTGTTCTAGACAGAACCTCTCTATGTAGCCCAGGCTAGCCTCAAACTCATCATTCTCCTACCTCGCCCACCACCCTAGCACAGTACATAGCCTGTCTTGGTCATGCATTTTAAGTGTACAAGTCAATGATTTTTTTTTTTTTAGTGAATTCCCAGAGCTGTGTGGCTGTCAGAACAATCTGTTTGCTTTCTGTTGTCCCAGACTGTTACCAGCGTGGCTGCATCACCGCAGCTACTCCAGGAAGCAAATGAGGTGGTGCCCCATCTGTGACCTACTGACCTTCCCAGGATGCAGGCTAAGAGCCTAGAGACAGTGGGAGCTCAGCAGAGAGAGAGAGAGAGAGAGAGAGAGAGAGAGAGAGAGAGAGAGAGAGAGAGTCAGTAAGAGCTGGGGGAACAGGCGAGCAGTGAGCCCTTTCTCTGAGCCTACTGACCACAGCTCCTAAGAAACTCCAAGTCACACAGGGAGGCCCCTGTCCCCTGGGGCTGTGACATTAAACCATCAGAATGCTTGCTTCCTTCCAAGGCTGCAATGGTGGACATCTCACCCCCAAGGACTTCCAGTTTGGTGCTTCCGGTTGACAATATCAGGAAGGAGTGATTCCTTTTGGCTCGTGGTTTTCCAGGCTTTACTCTATAGCCTTCTGGTCAGTTCCTTTCAGGCCTATGGCAAAGCAGGATAGCAAGGTGGCAGAAACGGCTTATGTCATGGCAGCGCAGAAGCACAGAGTGGGGAGGGGCTGGGACAGATGTGCCCTTCAAGGGTACATTCCCAATGGCTTCCTTTCCCCACCAAGGCCCTGCCTCCCAGTCTCTACCCCCTCTGATGGGGCTGTCAGATGATTGACAGATGGACTGATTGGGCCAGAGCTATCAGGATCCAAACAACTCTCCCACAGCTTCACCTCTGTGCGTTGTATTGGAGACCAAACCTTCCACATATGTGTCTAAGGTCGGGGAGGGGGCATTTCATATCCAAACCAAATCAGGCCTGCCCTTACTGAAAGATGCTTCGATATAGTGTCCTCCCAGAAGATGGCGAAGGAATTTGCCCCACGTGGAATGGGACATGTGTGTCTTATATGTAAATGGTGTTAGGAATTGTCCACACAGCATCACCTGTATGGTATAATAATCTTGGGCTTTAGCTTTGGGAAAAAGGGGGCATTTCCAAATGAAATGGCCTCCTGTCCTTTGCTTGTGAGTCCAGGGACAGTTCACTACGTTTCCCTTGTTGCTTTGACTGAGAAGGCGCTCTAGCAGTTTCAGAGGACTATAAACTTCCAGAGACTAGCGTTGGGGCTGCTGACCTCCAAGCCAGAGAGCCTTCTCAGGAAACTTAGGGTGAGTGGATGGAGATGTAACTTCCTCTGCTTACAATGGTTTATAAAATGTTTTCTCCCAAGGACTAAGGAATTGACTCGGCAGTTAGCAGAGCCTGTTGCTCTTTCAGAGGTCCTGGCTTTGGCTTTCAGCCACATCAAGCAGCTCTCAATAGCCTGTAACTCCAGCAGGGGGAATACACTGCCCCCTGCTGGCCTCCATAGGTACTAACACATGTGGTACGTGCACACACAGGCAGGTCCACATACATACAAATCCATTTAAAAATTTTTTTTTACCAGTGATCTTTGTTTCTTAGTAGTAGGTTATTGCAGATGTTGCATTTAGATAATGAAAGAGAGACAATAGGAGAAGAATCTAACTGGAGGTGGGCTGGGCTGGGGTCAGAGATGCATCATGGGCAAGCAAGGCTGGAGAAGAAATTAACACTGAATCAGTCAAGGAGAGGAATGGGGCCAGCCTTAACACTGTGACAGAATCAGTCAGGGCAGAGGAATGGGCTAGCCTGAGTGTAGTCCAGGGGACCAAAGAAAGATAGGACAGGTAAGCATCGGGCAGGCGGATGAGATTCTAAGCTACACTTCTGAAAAGGGGCATAAACAAGGCAGATTTGAACTCAGGTCCTCCTGCCAGGCAGGGAAAAGAGCAGCTGGCTAAAGTTCTCAGGGCAGCTGTGGTGGCTTGAATATACTTGGCCCATAGGGAGTGTGGCACTGTTGGGAGGTGTGGCCTTGTTGGTGGAAGTGTGTCATTGTTGGGGGTGGGCTTTGAGACCCTCCTCCTAGTCACATGGGAACCAGTCATCTCCTTTTGGCCCTCAAAACAAGATGTAGAACTCTCGGCTCCTCTAGCGCCATGCCTGCCTTGACACTGCCATGCTCCCACCTTGATGATAATGGACTGAACCTCTGAAGCTGTAAGCCAGCCCCAATTAACTGCTGTCCTTCATAAGAGTTGCCTTGGTCATGGTGTCTGTTCACAGCAATGGAAACCCTGACTAAGACAACAACTGGTCTTCAAAACATCTCTAAATGTATTGGGTGTTGTTGTTGTTTTTGTTGTTGTTGTTTTGTTTTGATTTGATTTAATTTGTTTTGTTTTCGAGACAGGGTTTCTCTGTATAGCCCTGGCTGTCCTAGAACTCACTTTGTAGACCAGGCTGGCTTCAAACTCAGAAATCCCCCTGCCTCTGCCTCCCGAGTGCTGGGATTAAAGGCGTGTGGCCACCTCTGCCTGGCCACTAAATGTATTGTATTGACAGGGTCTTGCTTTGCAGCCCAGGCTCACCTCAAACCCTGGTCTTCCTGACTCTGCAGAGGCACATGTTTGCAATCCCAGCAGTTGGGAAAGAGACAGGTGGATGATCAATCCAAGGTCAGCTTCAACTACATAGTGAGTCTGAGGCCAGCTTGGCTGACATGAGATCCTGGGCCTCTGGGCAGGCCTGTGCCGGGAGTAGTGATTATGCAAATTGAAGTGGGAAGACCCATGCCCACTGTGGGCGGCAGCATTCCCTGCACAGGATCCTACACAGTGTAAGTGGGAACAGTGAGGGGAGCAGCAGCCAGCGTTCATTCTTCTCATTTCCCCATCATAGATGTGCTGTGACCAGATGCTTCCCATTCCGGCTGCCCGGGCTACCCCGCCACCATGAGCTGTACCTTGAACTTCAGCTGAAATGAATCCTTTCTTCCTTCAGCTGTTTTTTTTGTTAGGGTGTTTTATCATAGCTTCAAGAAAAGAAACCAAGATGATTTGCTTCACAAAACAGCGTGTGTGTGAGTGTGTGTGTGTGTGTGTGTGTGTGTGCATGTTCATGTGTGTTCATATATATGTGCATGTGTGTGCATGTATGTGTGATAGAGAGAAAGAGAGAGAGAGAGAGAGAGAGAGAGAGAGAGAGAGAGAATATTCCTTCACAGAGATTTAATAGAGGAAAAGAGTCACTAATTTTGTCTATTACAATTGTGTTGAGATTATTTTTTTGTCAGATCCTCTAGGGCTGTGATACATATTCTGATGTAGTATATTTATTGAAGTTGAAAAACCCTTAGGAGACCTACGACTGAGCTATCTATTTTATGTGTTTACTCCAGAGAAGAGCATCCTCCAGATGTGCTGAGGACTCCTCGCACAAAGCCCAGCTCACGGTGTCCAATCAATGGGAGGGGCTCGCGAGCCCCTCATCAGGGGACTATTTGTCGCACAGAATTGCGAGTGGCATGCAGATGGCTTGGGTGATGTGGATCAATGTGAACATACCCCTGAGCACCATGCCACACCCTAAAAGCAAGGTGACAGCATGCATGCCATAGGACACTGTCATTGAAACCTGAATGACACTCAGGAGGCAGAGGCAGGTGGATCTCTGAGCTCGAGGCCAGCCTGGTCTACATAGTGAGTTCCAGGACAGCCAGGGCTACACAGAGAAACCCTGTCTCAAAAACAAACAAATAAAAACTTGATTGGAACTTAGCATACAAACTATGTGGGCAAGAAACCTCTATCTGAACCTGAGATTCATCCACTCTGGGAAGGGGTCAGAGGAGGGGCTAGAAGGGGCTACCCAGGGGCTTCAACAATTTCTGATGGTTTTTAGTTTAAAAGGAAAGAGATGCTGGGTGTGGCAACATGTGTCTGTAATCTTAGCAGGGGCAGAAGGATCAGAGGTTCAATGTTAGCTTGGGATACAATGCAGATTTGGGGGCAGCCTGGGCTATGTGAAACTCAAGGGCAGCCTGAACTATGTGAGACTCAAAAAACTAGGCTTTAGGGGGAAGAAGAGTTGAAGGAAATCTGCTAAAATGTGAAGCTGTGTGGGCCCTGGGCTGTGCACTAATGCTCTCCATGGTCTCTATATTTTGTTGATAGAAATATATGCATGGAGGGAGTCACACACACTAACAAGCCAGTTGATCATGATTATTTCTCAATGACAAGGTCACTCATTAGTTTATCTTTTAGAAATTGATATGTATTAGTTAAATGTAACAGGTTCTGTTATGACATTTGCATATGCATATATCCTGTACTTCCACTCTAGTCACCTCCCTCCATTACTCTCTCCCATCTGCCCACCAACTCCTGATGATTCCCTTTTGTCTTAGTGACTGTTTTATTGCTGTGAAGAGACACTGTGACCAAGGCAACTTATAAGGGAAAGCATTTAACTGGTGGCTTGCTTACAGTTGCAGAAGGCAAGCCTGTGGCCATCATGACAAGGAGAATGGCTGCAGGCAGGCGACGATGGGGCTGGAGCAGGAGCTGAGAGCTTATACCCTGCTCTGAAAGTTGGATGGGGTTGGGACAGCACAGGCTTTTGAAACCTCAAGGCCCACCGCCTGTGACATACCTTCTCTAACAAGGCCACACCTCCTGATCCTCCCCAAACAGTTCCACCAACCCAGGATCAAGCATTCAAGGATATGAGCCTATGGGAGCCATTCTTGTTTAAACATCCACACCTTCCTTTCCCCAAATAGCCTCCCCTCTCCTTTTATATCATTTTTTATAACCCAGTGCATTTTACTGGTTGCTTGCCGTGCATGGTAAAGGACTTGCTTACCCAAGCACGAGTACCTTAGCAGTGAGCATAGCACTGAGAGAAACTATTTTCTCACCTTCAAGATTACTCTGTTTCATTCCTCTGTTATTTCTTTCTTCTTTTTAAAAGATTTATTGATTTTATGTATATGAGTACACTGTAGTTGTCTTCAGACACCAGAAGAGGGCATTGAATCCCATTACAGATGGTTGTGAGCCACCATGTTGTTGCTGGGAGTTGAACTCAGGACCTCTGGAAGAGCAGTCAGTGCTCTTAACCGCTGAGCCATCTCTCCAACCCTGGTACCATTCTTTGTGTCTGGGGACAAGTCCAGGATGTGGCTGGACCTGTTGGTTGTGTGGTGGCAAAGCCACAGTGCACATCTCCATTGGCGAACAAAAGAGGAAGCGTCATTTGTGACCTCAAGAATGTGGAAGATTGAGTCTAGTCTGGGGTGGGTGTTGCATTCCGGTCATGGGCCCCTGCTTCATCCCTGGTTGTCGCCAAGTTGGCGTTGCACAGCCCCGTCCAAATCCATGGTTGGCTGCACCAGGAGTGGGATGTGACCCAATTGGGTCAATCCAGTTCTGTCTCCTGAGCCGTCTCTCCAGCCCTTGCACTAAGACTTTTAATCATGCTAGAGTAACCACAGTCATCAAAACAACACACTTCCAACCTGTGACCAAAGATCATTTTAATTGCAAATTATAAAAATAGATGATTCTATGAAGTAAAAACCCTCATAATTGATATGGGGAGTGCTCTGCTTGAATACATTTCCTGAGAGAACAGCCTGCAAGGACTGGCACACACCAAGGGCCTCTGATGATCTATAAAGGCTTTGTGTTTAAAACAAGAGCAGGGCTGCGGGGCGTGAGTCAATAGTCAAACAGGAGCCTAGTGCAACACATGGGAGGCCCTGGGCTCCTTCCCAGAGACAGGAAAAGCAGAACAGAATAAACAGGAGGGCATGGACACACTGTGTGAAGCTCAGGAAAGGACAGACATACATGTGCAGCAGGGGAGGACACGGGGCAAGCCCATGTGCTTCTCAGCCCAATAGGCAAGAGTAGGTAAACTGAGTCATCCCCAAAGGGAAAGCAAAAGCCAACAGAAACATCACAGCATCTCGAAGGTCCGGGCAGCAAGGTCAGGAGTCCAGCGTCATCCTTGGCTATAGAGTGACTTCAAAGCCAGCCCGGGCTACATGAAACCCTGTTTCAGGACACAATAATACAACTGGGCAGTGGTGGTGCACAACTTTAATCGGCGCACTCAGGAGGCAGAGGCAGGTAGACCTCTGAGTTTGAGGTCAGCTTGGTCTACAGAGTGAGTTCCAGGACAGTCAGGGCTACACAGAGAAACCCTGTCTCAAAACAAACAAACAAAAAGCAAACAAATAAACCCCAGGCTGAGCAGTGATGGCATTTTAATCCCAGCACTCAGGAGGCAGAGGCAGGTGGATTTCTGAGTTCGAGGCCAGCCTGGTCTATAGAGCAAGTTCCAGGACAGCCAGGTCCACACAAAGAAACCCCGTCAAAAAATAATAAAAAATAAATAAATTTAATATATATATATATTAATTATATAGTATTTATTATATAATATGCAATTATGCTGGATGTGGTGGTGTGCATCTTATCTTAATCCGAGCACTCAGAAGTAGAGGCAGAGGGAATCACTATGAGTTCAAGGCTAATCTGGTCTATATAGCAAGTTCCAGGCTAGTGAGACCCTTAGTGTAGGTGAAGTGTGCCCCAGTGCGCCCAACCATAAACTTTTCAATGTCTCCAAACTCCTTTGTACATAGCTGGGTGTGACGTCCACAGTGCTAGAGTCACAGACCGCGTGACTGTCCCTCAGCTTACAGACACATGCGTAAGCATGGCTGGCAGGGGGCATTACTCACAAAAGGCCACTCGCTGGATGACTTCACCTACGTAAAATGTCCAGGACAGGGAGCCGCAGAGGCAGAATGCAGATTAGTGGTTGCCAGGACTGGGGTGGGGGCTGAGGTGGGGGAGGCAGAAGCACTGTAGGGAGGATGGGGGAGAGGAGGGGTGATAGAATGCTCTGGAATAAATGGTAATCCTTTGGTAACTTTGTGATGATGTAATAACCAGATGGTTCACTGGGGATGAACATGCCCAATTTGTGGTTCGTGGATGATGTCTGTAATCTTTAAAGGGTGTGTGCGCACACACATCTCTAGCAATCTTAGTTACAATAGCCCCCAGATAGAAAGTACCAAATGTCCATGTCTCATTATTAATACATAGTGAACAGGTGGTCTGTCCATCAAATGGAATATTACTCAGCCATGAAAAAGCATGAAGTATCGATCCACATTCCAATGTAGACGGCCCTTGAAAATGTTACATGAAGAGAAATAAACCAGATGAGCAGATGCCTCTAAGTGAGTTTACACAAGGAGCAACGGATGGACAGCAAGATGGCTCAGCACTTAGGTGCTTGCCGCCAAGCTGAACCACAGGGGTTTGGTTCTTGGGACCCACAAAGAGAAAAGTGACTCTCCCAAGTTGCTTTCTGACTGGCACATGCACACTGTGGTAAATGAGGGGCCCCTGGTAAATAAAAATGTAATTAACAGCTTTCAGTTGTCTCTAATAATAGGTAAGTCTGTAGAGACAGGGGTGGCCTAGGTGTGGAGAGGGAAACCAGAGAGGGCCAGGGAGTGACTGGGAAGGAGTCCAAGGTATCTGCAGGGCGAAGGTTCTGAAACTCAGCTGTGGCAATGGCGTCACAAGGACATCATGTTGTTTGCTTAAAATTATAGGTGAGTCCACACTTGGTGGTCTATGTCTCTAATCTCCTCACTTGGCAAGTGGAGGCAGGAGGCTGTGGCGATCAAAGTCATCTTTTACTACAGATTTTCAAGTCAATCTGAACCCAAACCCTCCCCCTTAAGCAAAGAAAACACTGACATTGGAGAACGAATGAGAGGGAAGAGGAAAAAGCCAGGAAATTTCCCACATGTCTGGGTAGAAGTGTCTCCCTAAAATATCAAGTTGGAGTTCGAGGCCAGCCTGGTTTACAAAGTGAGTTCCAGAACAGTCAGGGCTGTTACATATAGAAACCCTGTTGAAAAACTAAAATAAATATAATAATAATTAATAATAATAATAATAAAGCAAGTTGGGGTGATGCCTTTAACTCTAGCACTCAGGATGCAGAGGAACTATGTGAGTTCAAAGCCAGCCTGCTTTATCTAGCAAGCTCCAGGCCAGTGCAGGCTACACAGCGAGACCTTGTCTCAGAGAACAAACTAACAAACGGGAATCACTTTTTGGTCTCTTTTTTTTTTCTGGCTTCCTATTCTTCTCCCTTTCCAGGTCTGAGAGTCCAGGAAGAAACCCACACTGAGCGGCAGGGATGGCCGACAGGCTGCTGGCATAGAGCATGGCTGCCCTCTGGTGGCGACCTGAAGTGAACTCGGTTAAAGGCATTAGAGAGCAGGGGACATGCTCCTAAAGGGAGGATGGAAGCAACTTCTAGGTATCTGGTGGAAAGTGACAGAGCCAGAAGAGGACATCAGACATACCCCTATCCACCCAAACACGGATACAGCATGCACGCACACATGCACGCACATGCTCACGCACACATGCGTGTGTGCACACACTCAAGGTAGCGCTGATTCTGGTTGGCTTGGAACTCACTGTGTAGATAAGGCTGGCCTTGAACTCATAGAGATCTGCCTGCCTCTGCTTCCCAAGTGCTGGGATTAACAACATAGGCTACCACATACAGTCCCCAACTGTTTTTGTTTGGTTGATTGTTTTTTTGCTTCTAAATATAGAAATAAGATCAAGGGCTGGAGAGATGGCTCAGCGGGTAAGAGCACTGACTGCTCTTCTGAAGGTCCTGAGTTCAAATCCCAGCCACCACATGGTAGCTCACAACCAACTGTAATGAGATCTGGTGCATCTGAAGTCAGTTACAGTGTACCTATGTATAATAATAAATAAATCTTTTTTTAAAAAAAGAAGATCAAACTAGAAATCCCTCTGTTGGTGGCTATTCTGGTTTTTGCTTGTTTTTTGTTTTGGGGGAGGAGTGTATGTTTCTAGACTGAGTTTCTCTGTGTAGCCCTGGCTGTCCTGGAACTCACTCTGTAGACCAGGCTGGCCTCAAACTCAGAAATCCACCTGCCTCTGCCTCCCAAGTGCTGGGATTAAAGGCGTGCGCCACCACCGCCCGGCTGGCTATTCTGTTTTAAAACAAAAAGTCTTGTCCCTGAGTGACTCTGGAAGCCGAGAACCTAAGATCTCCAGGAAGCTGAGACAGAAGGATGGTGAGTTCTGGAGAAAGTACTTCTCTGTCCTAAACATATCCCCTTCCACACCTGCAATCCCAGCACTCAGAGGTGCTGAGTTCAAGGCTACCCCGGGTTACATAGTGAGACCTTATCTCAAAAACTGAAGGGCCTGCTGGTCATCACAAAACCAAACAACTCAAACTGACATAAAACAAGAATAAACCTGAAGCCGGGCGTGGTGGTGCACACCTTTAATCCCAGCATTTGGGAGGCAGAGGCAGGTGAATTTCTGAGTTCGAGGCCAGCCTGGTCTACAGAGTGATTTCCAGGACAGCCAGGACTACATAGAGAAACCCTGCCTCGAAAAAACAAAACAAAACAAAACAAAACAAAACAAAACAAAACAAAACAAAACAAAACAAAACAAAACAAAACAACCCTGAAACTATGCAAAAAACCGAGTCTCCCCTCTCCCAGGTGGATGGAGCTGGGTGTTGACTTGCTCACGTCAGACAGAGGTGGGCTGTAGGGAAAGCAACCATAATGTCCTCCGGGTGCTTGAGCAGGGTGGTCTGTCCTGCCTGGCCGTGCACCTGCCTCCCACAGAGGCCCATCTTGGAAAGCCATTCAGGATGTTTGCAAGCACGGGTGTGTGAACCCTCACTGCCACCGTGCCAGCAGTCTCAAATGACAACAGGTCATCTTTGTGGCTCTCCTCTGGGACCTGCATAATAAGCTCTTGAAATCTCCATGGATGGTAGAGGAGCGGCAGAATCTAGGACCCATCCAAGTCTTCCCAAGCCAGAATGTCCTGCCCAGTGGACACTCAGCCTGCCTGAGGTATTGTGCCTGCCTGGTGTGCACGGAGCCCTGGCTTCCATCCCTACCATCATGTAGACTGAAAGGCAGAGGCAGGAGGACCATAGATTCTCGCCCATCCTCAGTTACAGGGTGAGTTTGAGGACAGCCTGGGCTACATGAGACTGTGTCAAAACAAAAATAACAACCAAGCTCCTAGGATACTTGAACACACAGACACATGAATGTATGCACACACACATACACACACACACACACACACATGCACATGTGCATACAAAGCACACACTGGTAAAAGAGAGAAATCTTTGGGGCCGGGAAGATGGTCAGAAAATACTTGCCTCATAAGCATGGGGAACTGAGTTTGATCGCTGAAGTCCACATTAAAACAAAACAAAACCCAGCAACAACAACAAAACCCAATCCAGGGCTAAACAGAGATGCCCTATCTTAAAAATTAAGAGAGGGAGGGAGGAAGGGAGGGAGGGAGGGAGGGGGGAAGGAAGGAAGGAAGGAAGGAAGGAAGGAAGGAAGGAAGGAAGGAAGGAAGGAAGGAAGGAAGGAAGGAAGGAAGGAAGGAAGAACAGGGCATGGAGCAACTCTTGCAACCCCAGTGCTGAGGAAACAGAAACTGGCAGGTCCCTGGCTGACCAGCCTAGCCTACTTGGTGAGCTAGAGAGAGAGAGAGAGAGAGAGAGAGAGAGAGAGAGAGAGAGAGAGAGAGAGAGAGAGAGAGAGCGCACTGGCTGGACCTAGGTCCCCCGCACCTATGTAGCAGATGTGCAGCTCTGTCTGCATGTGGGTTCCTCAACTGATAGATCAGGGGCTGTCCCTAAAGCCATTGCCTGTCAGCGAAATATGTTCTCCTAACAGGGCTGCTGCCTTGTCTGGCCTCAGTGGGAGAAGATGCCCCTAGCAGTGCAGAGACTTGATGTGGGAGCCAGGGTGGGGGGATACACAGGGGACCTCCATCCTCTCAGAGGAGAAGTGGAGGAGGAGGAGGGAGGGACTGTGTGAGAGGGGGACAGGGAGAGGGGGCAGCAATCAGGATGTGAAGTGAATAAAAAATAAAGAAAACAGAAGGAGGGAGAAGAGGAGGAGGAGGAGGAGGAGGAGGAGGAGGAGAGGAGGAGGAGGAAGAAGAAGAAGAAGAAGAAGAAGAAGAAGAAGAAGAAGAAGAAGAAGAAGAAGAAGAAGAAGAAGAAGAGAAGAAGAAGAAGAAGAAGAAGAGAAGAAGAAGAAGAAGAAGAAGAAGAAGAGAAGAAGAAGAAGAAGAAGAAGAAGAAGAAGAAGAAGAAGAAGAAGAAGAAGAAGAAGAAGAAGAAGAAGAAGAAGAAGAAGAAGAAGAAGAAGAAGAAGAAGAAGAAGAAATGTTCCCTGAGAGGGCACCCTCTGGCCTCCGACACCACACACATTCCTGTGTACTGCCTACCATGAATACCACATACATATCACACAACAGAAAACTGCTATGACCTGACAACAGGTCATCATGTCTGAACAACAGAAATGTAGATGCTGGCATGTGTGGCTCCTGTACCTTCAGGAAGAGAAGCAGTTTGCAAAGCAATGTGCACACAGGACCGTATGTTCCTGCTTAAGCCTGTGCTTTCCTGTTTGTTTGTTTTCTATAACAATCATCCATGGCTTTTGTAATAAAGGAAGAATGGTAGTGGGGCCTTGTGGCTCTGGCCTGTGATCCCCACTACCTGGGAGGTTGAGGCATAAATTCAAGATCAGCAAGGGCGATAGAGTAAGAGAGTGTGTTCAAGGAGATCCTGGGCAACCTACTGAGAATGTTTTGAAATACAAATAGAAGAGGAAGAAGAAGAGAAAGAGAAGGAAGAGGAAGAAGAGGAGGAAGAGGAGAAGGAGGAGGAAAAGGAGGAAGAAGAAGAGAAGGAGGAAGAAGAGGGGGAAGAAGAAGAGGAGGAGGAAGAAGCGGAGGAAGGCTGCAGATACAGCTCAGGGATGAAGCCCTGGCCTAGTCTTAGTGAGGCTCTAGCTTCAGTCCTCGGTACTGAGAAAAGTAAAGAAAGAAAGCTGAGCGTGGTGGTACACACCTTTGATTGCAGCACTCAGGAGGCAGAGGCAGGTGGGTTTCTGAGTTCTAGGCCAGCCTGGTCTACATAGAGAACTCCAAGCTAGTCAGAGCTACACCATGAGATTCTGCCGAGAGAGAGAGAGAGAGAGAGAGAGAGAGAGAGAGAGAGAGAGAGAGAGAGAGAGAGAGAAGAAGAAGAAGAAGAAGAAGAAGAAGAAGAAGAAGAAGAAGAAGGAGGAGGAGGAGGAGGAGGAGGAGGAGGAGGAGGAGGAGGAGGAAGAGGAGGAGGAGGAGGAGGAGGGAGGGGAGAGGAAAAGAAAAGGAGGGAGGGAGGAGGGAGAGAGGAAGGGAGGAAGGAAATTAGACAGACTGAATGACTTGGGTATTACATGTGTGTGCACATGTGTGCATGTTTGTGTGTATGCATGGAGATGCCAGAGGACAGAGAAGGACATCAGATGTCCTTCTCTGTCATTCTGCCCCTTAGTCCCTTAAGGCAGTGTCTCACTGGACCTGATGTTAGGCTGGTGGCTGACAAGTCCCAGCCATCCTGCTTTTTGCACCCCCAAAGCATTGGCATAAATGTGGCTATACCTGGTTCTTATGTGGGTACCAGGGACCTCAGGATGTCCTGATGCTTAGGCAGAAAATCTTATACACCATCATTTCCCAGCTAACACCATCTTCCTTTAGAGATAGGGTCTCTCACTGGCGTGGAAGTCACCAAGTAGGCTAGGCAGTTTGGCCAGTGAGCCCCAGGGATGCTGGTGTCTGCCTCCACAGCTCCGGGATAATAAATATGTGCCTGCATGTCCGGATTTGTACATGCGGGTGAGTCAGATCCTTGTGCTTTGGGACAAACACTTTACAGACAGAACCATCTCCTCGGCCCCTGGATGCTATTGGCTTTTATTTCATGCGCATGCATATTTTGCCCGCGTGTATGTACTAGAGGCTAGAGCAGGGCATTGATTATCTGCAACTGGAGTTACAGACAGTTGTGACCCACCATGTGGGTGCTAAGAATCATTTCTGGGTCCTCTGGAAGAGCAGTCAGTGCTCTTAACCACCAGGCCATGTCTTCAGCTATCCAACTTCTTCTTGAAGTGACTCACTATGCAGTCAGATGGAAAGGCTGGGTTCACTCCCTTTATCCTTCTGCCACAGTAGCTAGCCCCGCCCCCACCCCTGAGGTCCTAAATGCTTCCGAACAAGCACAGATGTGTGCCCACCCAGGGGCGAGTTTGGGGAATTTGTTAGATGCCATCTGGATGAGTGAAGGGGTTGCAAGATGAATTGTGTTGGAAGAAGAACCGAAGCTTCTTGAGATGGTTGGCCTGGCCTCGGGATCATCAGGTGGCGCCTCCCTGGCAAGGGAGTCCTGGAGGTGAGCCATGACAGTTAGGAGCTAACTGGGTGAAGGGAGGGGAAGAGGGTGGTCCTGGCATCCAGTAGAAGTAGAAGTTGTGGGGCAGTAGGGAGGTTGTGGATCTGGCCATGGTGCTGGAGTGCCTAAGAGGCAAGAGAAGCGTCAGGGGCCAGAGTATGTGGCCTTGCAGGCTGCACTGAGGATTTAGACCTTGATCCAGAAGAAAAATAGCTGCCATGTGTCACAGTCACATGCATCCATCGGATGCTGTGTGGTGAGCATACTGAATGAGGACAGTTGGAGACAGTGGCAGTGTTGGGGATCAGCTGCCATGCAGACCTGAGCGTCCCTACCCTCAGCTGGTTCTAATAAAGAATTGCCATTCAGACAACAGCTGGGCAAAGAGACAGAGTGGGAATCTTAGATTGTGCGGGCAAGGGACCAAGAGAGAGGGGAAGAAGAGAGAATTGCTGTGGGATCAGATTTAAGAGCTGCAGGAGAGAAACCATCCAGCAATGTAGGTGGAAAGGGAATGCAGCCCTATGGAGTTGCTGCCCAGAAGGTAACAGGGAAGAAAAGGTAAAATATAGATTTAGAAGGTGTCAAGCCAACGGGGAGATTTAGAAGTGCTCAACCATTGAGCTAGTCAAGGTATATCAAAATTAACTGGTGTGTGTGTGTGTGTGTGTGCTTCATTCATAAATCCAGAGAGCTCTTGGGTGAGTGCAGTGTGCGAGTGACTCACCAGGAGCCAACAGTTTAATTAATTTACTGCAACATGCCAGGTTGCCCAGGGCTGCTATTGAGGCTGTACAGGGGAGGCTTGGGTGAGACAGGTGGGCATGGGCAGACCATGGTATGGATGGGTGGATGGATAAGGGCAAGGGAGAGGGAGGTTTTCCTGATGAGCTCTGGGTTTGTGGATGGAGCAGTGTGTTAGAGTATCAGACTGGGGAGATCTGAGCTGACAGGCTGAGAGTGAGATGTGTTTAAGTCTTGGGCACGCCGGACTGGCCAGCAGTAACGACGCTGCAACAGGATCCTTCTGCACACGTTTATTGGGAGAGCTTGATTGCAGAGGCGAAGAGACCCCGAGCCCAGAACTGGTGCTGCTTATATAGGCCTAGGAGAGGCGTGTCTCACACCCGGATTGGTTATGCACTACGCCTCATTTGCATGTTCCTCATCTGATTGGCTACTCTCTCTGTACCTCACAGAGCCTCATTATCATACCTCATTTGCATGTCTCACATCTGATTGGTTATACTCTCAAAGCCTCGTTATCATGCCCGGGCCAGGCAGTGTCTTTGCAAAAAACTTTACTGCATATGTACACATTGGTTGTTTGTCCAAACTTATGTGTGGTGGCCAGCAGTAGTCAGTGCCACTCTGCAACGGCACATGTGGCTTCCCACATTTAAGGAGAGAAGTGCAAGCAGCTGGATGTCCCTCTTAGGATCAGAGGAAAGGCTAAGTCAGAGTAAGGCCTCCACATCTCTGCAGGATAGACAGGTAGGCTGCGCCACCTTGAGGACCTTGCTGTAAACCAGTAACACACCCCCTGCAACGGAGGTACCCCACAGAGGTGGCGTGCATGGGAGGGCTGCTAGTCCTTCTGTGGACACCCTAGGAGAGAACAGGATGGAGGGGAGGGTCTGAGACGGGGCTGGGGAGTGTCAGCGATCTGCAGAGGAGACTGAGAAGTAGAAACGGGAGGAAACAAAACCAGGAGGAGCTCTGACCACAGAGGACAGAACTCTCATCCCCGGGTGCTGAGGGCTGCCAAGCAAGAGGTCAAGTGTACTGAGTCAGCAGGACATGGGCTGCTGGCTTAGGGAACATCCGGTCAGCGTGACTTGGCAAGCATGGGACAAAATCCAGAATAGCCCGTGCTGAAGGAGAAGAAAACAAACGGGCAGTCCTCCCCAAAGCTTGCTTGTTTGTTTGTTTGTTTGTTTATTTATTATTGGCATCAGGTGCCAAACTCAGGGTCAGTACTCTACTATGGACCCATATTCCCAGGATCCCTCCCCACCTCCACCCCCACCCCCACCCCAGTATAAGACAGAGTCTCATGTAGTCCAGGTTGACACTGAATTCCATGTGTAGCTGAGGGTGATCTTGAACTTCTGATCCTCCTGCCTCTGTTTCTGGAGTGCTGAGATTACAGTGTGTAGTTATAGGTAGGTAATAGACAGACAGACAGAGACAGACAAATGATAGAGAGATGATAGGTAGGTAGATGATAGATAGATAGATAGATAGATAGATAGATAGATAGATAGATAGATGACAGGTAGGTAGATGACAGGTAGATGATAGATGGATAGATGATAGATTATAGATAGATGCTAGATAAGTAGATAAATGATAGGTAAATGATAGATAAGTAGATAAATAATAGGTAGATGATAGATAGATGGTAGATTAGATAGATAGATAGATGATAGATAGATAGATAGATAGATAGATAGATAGATAGATAGATAGATAGATAGATAGATGGATAAACAGACAGACAGATAGATAGACAGATAGAAAGATAGACAGATAGACAGATAGATAGGTGATAGATAAGCCCACCATGGTGAGCTTATAGTTCCGGGATGTGTGCACACGAGACAAGTGTCTACCAACAAGAGCTACAGCATGAGTTACATTCCCTGCCCCCTTTCCCTTAAGGACTTTCTTCCTAAGGAAATAGGCAGGCAGCTCCAGTTTGGGTCAGGTCAAGGGAGGCTCTTCTCTTTTGCTTTCCCCTCCCACCCCCCCCCACCCCCTGAGATGAGCTACTTGCGAGGGCTTGGGTTGGGTGTGGGGTAGACTGTGTGTGTAGGAGAGGGTATGGGGGAATGGCTGGGTAGAAGGATGGGCTGCGGAGGCTGATGCTCGATTTGCTGTGTAGTTAAAGATGACCTTGAACTTTTGATCCTTCTGCCTCCACCTTCCAAGTGCTGTGATGGCTTGCCACCTCTAACTTCCAAGTGCTGGGATTGTAGGTGGGTTGCCACCACAGCTGTCTCAGGAAGGGACGTTACGGCAGGATGCTAATGCTAATGCAGAGAGCCTTCTGTGCTGTGTGGACAGTCTGAAGGTGTCGCATTGAGAGTAGAGAAGAACAGGCATGCCATGCTTGGGAGTAGAGTTCTGGGAGAGTGGAAAGTTTCTAAGGAGCTGCAGGCGGTTCTGAACTCCAAGCAAAGCTGGGTTATCTATCAGTCATCTGTCTGTCTATCTATCTATCTATCTATCTATCTATCTATCTATCTATCTATCTATCTATGTCCTTCTGGCTCAAGCCATCCTCCAGCTTCAAATTCCTGAGTAATTATGTCTACAGGCACTGGCTTTGGTCCTAAATGCTCTGGTTTTTATTTTATTTTATTTTATTTTATTTTATTTTATTTTATTTTATTTTGTCTAGCTCTATCCCTTGATGAAATGACTTTATCTTAAGATCTTAGTTTCCAACCTATAAAAAAGGGGACAAACACAACCCCACTCATTACAGTTTCTGGTTCCTGGATCTGGTCTGGTCTGGCTGTCAACGCCTCCCTCCTCCCACCCCGTCCCCATGTTGAATGTTGGGAAGGGTGACCTGGAAAGCTGTCTGTGTTTATAACAAACTGACCAGCAGGGGCAGCAGATACCTACACAGGAACACCGGAGCAGCCTTGCGCTGTGGTACCCAGAGAGCAATGCAGGGGACAAGACTGAAGCTGCCACTAGGCTGATCTGTGTGGCTCATGAGCCAGAAGGGAAATAAGTACCACACTTGAGTTCAGGGGCTCTGTAGCGGAAGTGGACGAAGAAACAGCTCGATTTAAGAATGTAACCGCTAGGGAGGAGAAAGGAGCGGACAGAGTCTAGGCTGATCTGTGTGGGAGGGGCTAGGGAATGAAACAGGCTGGCAGGGCTACCTGAACTGGGGGGTTAGAGTTGACATCAGGGAGTCACAGGGGCACAGAGGAGGGGGCGGGGCAGAAGAGGAAATGGGGTGTGGAAAGGAGAACTGGGAGCTTCCAAGAGACCCAGAGCCGCACCTGTAGCATAGGGCCTGTGGAGGGCCGGGGAGACCCTGGGGTGGGGACAAGGGCCCATCACACTTGGCCCCCTTGGTGTCTCTTCTTCCCGTCTCGCTGAGCTTGCAGACCCACAGCAGTGGCAGCATACGAGGTGGCCCTGAAGCATTTGAGGCCCACAATTGCCAGGGCTGGAAGAGCTCCCCACATTCTTGTACCCAACGCCACGTTTTGCGGAGGAGGAAACCAAGACCCAGCTCCCTTGTAGCTCGGCGAGACTGGATTGAAGCTGCAGCTGGTCTCTGCCCTGACGGGCATCATCAGGTATAGTTAGCGGTGGCCGGCGCTCCCACAGCCTGGAACATCCAGGCTCGGGACACCTTCAGGGGGAGAGTTTTCAGGACAGAAACTGTTGCCACGCCCCCTTGGGAGCTTATAAAATCCCACGTCTCAATTCTAAAGCAAGGGGTTCAGAATAAAGAGGATATAGTTAATGTCTTTAATACGACAGGGTAATTTCGAAACTGAAAAC
Source organism: Mus musculus (assembly GCF_000001635.26). Classification (NCBI taxonomy): domain Eukaryota; kingdom Metazoa; phylum Chordata; class Mammalia; order Rodentia; family Muridae; genus Mus; species Mus musculus. The sequence continues at coordinate 137,835,238 of NC_000070.6, read as the reverse complement.
AAACTTGAGGGAAGGCAATTAAAAGCTCTTCTCCCTTGGAACACAAATATGAGAAACAGCGGCAAAGATGGCACTTAGCTCAATCCTATGTTTATTTTATTTTAAAGCGCCACCAACTGGGGCTTATCCTGGATAAAGAAGGAAAATTAACCTTCAGAAAATGCAGCCACTAAGTTCTCATGTTAATCAACAGGCTACAGGAGAAAAACCATGAGACAGTCTCCGCGCAGGCGCATGCTCAGAAGAAAGCTGTTCGGAAAGTCACACCCATTTGCAGTTTCCAAAATCTTTAGTAAACCAGGAGGGAGTAGGGGGTGGGAAAATTACCAAAACTTATAACGGGGTTGGACACGTGGCTCAGTGGTTAGAGCACTGGCTTCTCTTGCAGAGGACCTGGGTTCAAGTCCCAGCACCCACATGGCGGCTCAGACCCATCTGTAACTCGGGTTCCAGTGAATCCCATGTTCTCTTCCAGGCAGGCACATGGAGCAGACATACACTCGGTCAAAACATTCATATACATAAGATAAAATAAATCTAAAGATGTTTTTACATTATTAAGGTCACTGAGGTGGTTAAGCCGGGGTGCTCATTGCCAAACCTGGCAGTCCGATATCAGTTCCTCAGACCAATATGATGGAAGAAACTGACTCCCCCAAGTTTCCATCTGACTTCCTTGTGGACATTGTGGTGTACACACACACACACACACACACACACACACACGTAAGGGTTTTTTTTTTTTGAAGGTTTGTTTGTTTGTTTGTTTTTTAAAGTATGATTAAAGCCAGGCTGTCACGGTGCATGCCTTCAATCAGAGCACTCTGGAGCCAAAAGCCGGTGGATCTTTGTGAGATCAAGGCCAACCTGGTTTACAGAACTACTTCCAGGATAGTCAGGGCTGCACAGAGAAACTCTGCCTCCTACACCCCGCCCCCCCCCCCCCAAAGAGTGTGATTAAGGGCAGGGAGGCATTGTGGTGCACACGGTTAATCTCAAACACTTGGAAAGCAGAGGCAGGTGGATCTCTGTGAGTTCCAAGCCAGCCAGGGCTACAAGGTGAGTCCCTGTCTTGAAAAACAAAGAACCACCACCACCACCAAAAATAAAAAATAAATAAATAAAATTTAAAAAGAAGAGAAAAGAAAAAGAAAGAAAAGAAAAGAGATATAAAAATTGGTATAAGATGCATAGCCAGAATTTAAGGAAAACATATATGTTTTTAAATTTTTTAATGTATATGAGTGTTTTGTGTCATGTATGTATAAGAACCGTATGTTTGAGATGGAAAGGGGTCAGATTCCCCTAGAACTAGAGATGAAGGTGGTTATAAACCACCCTGTGGATGCTAGGAATTGAACCCAGGTCCTCTACAAGAATAGCTAGTGCTCTTAACTGCTTAGCCATCTCTACAGCTCATTAAAAATGCATATTTGGAGTATTTGGTATCAAATCCAGGGCCTTGTGCATGCTAGATGGGGCTGAACCTTACCTATAGCCTGAATAGCTTCTTTCGTTTGGTTTTTCTTCAGAGGGTCTCATTATGTATATATCTCATTAATAATATATTATATATGTATATATTATTATTATTACTGATAGGGTCTGACTATGAAGCCATGGGTGTCCCAAAATTACCTATGTAGACCAGGCTGGCCTTGAACTTTTAGTAATTCTCCCTCATGTGTCTTCTCAAGGCTGAGACTGCAGGCAGGCATTTCTATGCCCAGATCCCCCAAAATATATACTTTTTGTTTTTCAAGACAAGGTTTCTTTATGTAGTGCTGTCTGTCCTGGAACTTGCTCTGTAGACCAGGTTAGCCTCAAATTCATGATATCTGTCTGCCTCTGCCTCACAACTGCCAGGATTAAAGGTGTGCCCCACTACCACCCAGTCAAAAATAAATTCTCAAAGGAGACCAGGAACAGCCGGAGGATGCCCAACATTGTAGTTACTAATTCACTTTACTCTTGGGCTCTTGCTGACGTTATGAAGAAATGTAAGGGTGGGAAAATAAGAGGCAAAATGGTCATTACCTACGGATATAATCCGTAGTTACCCACACCGAAAAAACGATCTGATAATTACCAGATCAAAGACCCATTTATAAAGGCTTTTCCATGGCAGACCAACCAACTATAATACATTAAAGAAAAGAAAACAGTGAAGTGCCCAGGAACTAACTAGCCTCTTCTCTTTTTAAATTCATTTCCAGAAAAATCTAGTTTTAAAGTTGTCAGTGGGCATTTTTAAAGAGAGTTAGCACTGCAGTAGAGAGCCCCGAAGCCTGGCCTGAGAGGCTGGTGCCCAGGCAGGATGACAACAGTGGATTCGGGCTCCCTAGTTCCTGCCACCGAGAAGGACTGAGATCCTGGCTTCTAATACTGTTCCCCACCAAAGGCCCCTGGTCTCCACGAACAAATGACGGATTAAGATTGGGACAGAGAGTGTAGAAGGTGACCTTGGGTCATCTCGCATAAGAGAGCAAGAAAGAAGAGTGCTCAAAGAAAAGGTTGGTGGTGGGTGGCGGCTGGGGAGGGAGGGTCAGTTCAGTTTAAACCTGCAGTCCATGGTAGGTTGACCCTGCATCAGTGGGCAACTCCGCTCCTAGGAATACATGGGCAGAACTAACTGTACTCAGAGAGTTAAAGGTAGGAAGGAAGGAAGGAAGGAAGGAAGGAAGGAAGGAAGGAAGGAAGGAAGGAAGGAAGGAAGGAAGGAAGGAAGGAAAAAGAAGGAAGGAAGGAAGGAAGGAAGGAAGGAAGGAAGGAAGGAAAAAGAAGGAAGGAAGGAGGAAGGAAGAAAAAAAGGAAGGAAGGAGGAAGGAAGGAAGGAAGGAAGGAAGGAAGGAAGGAAGGAAGGAAGGAAGGAAGGAAGGAAGGAAGGAAGGAAGGAAGGAGAAACTGGAGAGGTGGCTCTGCAGATGAGAACATTTACTGGGAGGCAGAGAAGGGAAGCACCCCGGGCTCTCCAGACAGACTTGCTAAGTCAGTGGGCTCCAGCTTAGTGAGAGACCCCACCTCACACAAACAGATAAGGTGGCGACCAACTGAGGAAACATTGCCCTCTGGGTCCCATACATACACGCACATGCACAGACCCACAACAACATGTATCACACACACACACACACACACACACACACACACACACACACACACACACACTGAAGTTTTTTCAGTGGTGGACTGAGACAATAAAAAGTAACAGGAAACCCCCCCAGAAAAACCAGGGCTCCATGTTGAAGCGGGGTGAGACTGAGATGTCAGAATTTTAAACTCATTCTACAGAATAGTTTTAAACACCAAGGGGAAAGGAGTGATTCCTTCGCTGAGCCTGTCAGGTGGTGTGCCCGCCTAATGAAAGCACATATAGTCAGCGGTGGGACACACGGAATGCACCCTCTGATAGGAGCCATGGGAACTGAGTAGCTTCCAAGCGCTGGGGTTAGAGGCAAGTGCAGCCATGCCCAGCCAGATTTCTCGGGTGATATCTGTTTGGATCAGCAGGTTAAGGCACTTGCCACCTAGCCTCGTGACCGACGTTCAACCCCTAAGACCCACCATAGAAAGACAGAGCCAATTCCGGCAAGTGGCTGCCTATCTGCATACTTACACACACATGCACACAAAATAAATCAATAAAAAATAATTAGAAAAATATTAGTTTTTAGGGAGTCCAGGAATTTCCAGTTATCTTTTTTTTTCTTTTCTTTTTTAAAACCCTTATGGATGTTTTGTCTGCATGTATGTACATCTAAGTGCCATATGTATGCAGTGCCTGCGGAGGTAAGAAGAGGGCGTTGGAGCCCCTGAAGCTGGAATCACAGACTGCAGTTGTGAGCTGCAACGTAGGTTCTGATAGCTAGCCTGGGTCCTCTGCAGAAGCAGCTCTTAACCCCTGAGTCATCTCTGCAACCCGAGCTCCTGGTAATCTCTTGACTGTAAAGAGAGTCAGAATAATTTCAGTTTTTAAAAAATGGAGTGGGTGTCTCCATGCGTGCGTGCGTGCTTGTGTCTGTGTGTTTCATGGACTAGTATACAGCTGTTTTGGCGAAAGCTGAGTGTTTACTTGAAAAGATGTCAAGTAGGGATGAAGAGATGGCTCAGTGCTTAAGAGGCCACACTGCTCTTCCAGAGGTTCTGAGTTCAATTCCCAGCCTCCTTGCCAGGGAGCTCGTAATCTCTCCAATGCCTGCACTCACATATACACACCTACATAAGCTGGAGTGAATGTTTAAAAAGGAAATAAAAGATGTCATTTGAGTTCTCAGGTCACGTTTGTTAAGGATATCATTAACTGATCCCAGAAACAAACTCTGATATTACAGCTCAGAGAACTTCAGAAACCTTTTAAACCCAGCGCTTCATGAAGCCATCCCCTGGCAGGTGAGGGCCAGAACCCATGTGCTGTTCAGTGTGGGCGCTGGGTCAGGAGTCTGACTGTGGGCAGTCAGCTACCTGCTCTGCTACCTTCCAACTCTTGGAAGCCTCTTTTCTTCCACCCTCAGCTTTCTTGCCTGAACACAATGTTAATGATACCCCTGCCACCTCCCGTGTTAAGGAATAATGGAGAGCAAAGTGCTTAGCTTACTGACTGCCATCCAGCAAGCAAGCACTGGCCAGCCCGAGCCCTCCCCACCCCCTGCATACCCTCCCTCCAACCTTGATCACTGCCAGACCTCGGACTGACTAATCGCCTGCCTGCAGGAGGCCACAGCAACTCAGCCTTTGCCTGCCCTCCTTAGCTCCTGCTGTTGGCATTTATACAATCGTTGTTCTCCTAGGGGTCCCCTTGCGCTTAGGAGTCCCAGTGCACTGGTTAAGAGTGCCTCTTGAGCCAGGCAGTGGTGGCCCACGCCTTTAATTCCAGCACTTGAGAGACAGAGGCAGGCAGATCTCTGAGCTCAAGGCCAGCCTGGTCTACAGAGTGAGTTCTAGAACAGCCAGGGCTATACAGAGAAACCCTGTCTCGAACCCGCCCCCACCCCCCGTCCCCCCCATCCCCCCACCCCCCAAAAAAGAGAGCCTCTTGATTTAGAAGTAAAATCCTTGCACCTGGGAATGCCCATGTCACTTTGTCCTAGCCAAGCAGGGATCTCCCAAGTAGCTTTTGCAGTCAGATGGGGGTAGGGGTGGGGTCATGGTGTTACTGTCAGAAGGAGCATGCTTGACTAAAGCAGGGGTCCAACCAGTCACAGGCTGACACCATTAAAGCTATGAGCCAGAATGTACTTTCCCTCTTTATAAGGCACAAAAAGCCGACTGATAAACACTGAGTAGCCTAGCATCAGTTCTGGTCACTTTTGTATTATGTTAATTTGAGTCTCCAAAATTGTTTGCGTGAGAATCCACACATCCGCACGGAAGAGACCGAGGGACCCTGCTCTGAGTTAGTTCTGATTGGTAAATAAAGTTGCCGGCAGCCAATGGTTGGGCAGTGCAGACAGAGGCGGGACCTTTAGGATCCCCAGGTGAGGGATCTGAGGGGCGAGTGGCAAAAAGGAGATCTGTCATTCCTGGAGAAGCAGAGGAAAGATTCCATGCCTGAGAAGGTGCGGGACAGAGAGTATAGCCACCATGTAGGAGCCGGGGATCGCAGCCCAAGACGGCTGCCCGATTGGGTCTAGGTTAGCAAAGATGGAATATAAGAGGGAGGTGGATTAGCCACCTGGCAGTTAGGAAGTGGCCCAGCCACTGTTTTAGGCTTATCAAAATATATAGGCTGTGTGTGTCTTTCATTTGAGACACGGAATATTGGGGTGGGTAGTGAGGAACACACTGCCACCGGGATCAATTTATGTATCTAACTGGGTACTACTACCCACATTATCCATGAAATCAATATGGAAGATGTTGAATAGCAGTTTTCTCCATAGTTAAAAACTTCCATGTTGGAGGGAAACACACACACACAAACACACCATGAAAACTATAGTCACGACCACGTTTTGTTGTGGCTGCTGATAAAGCAAGCCCTAGACTAGTCGTCTGGTCATCAGAGTCCCCTAATTGATGGAAGACTTATAGTTTAGTCAGGGGACTCTGCAAGGTGAAAAGCTAGAGTGGTTTTCTCCAGTCTTCCCAGTGCACCACACAGCCCATCCCTGCCTCCTGTTATGAATACCTGCTTTTCAGGACCAAGGGAGATGGCTCAGCACATAACAAGGCTCACCAGCCATGCTGACAGCCTGAGTTCCATTCGTGGTGTTGTGGTAAATATTAATTGGGGGTTTCTAACCCACCCTTGATCATAGAGTTCCCAAATAAAAGACACAAAAACCTTTATAAGAAGCCTTAAAGCCCTAGAGCTGGGCAGATATCAACGCTCTAAGCAATTTTATCTACTTCCCTGTCAATAAGTCTGTGATTTAACTTGCCATGTTCCCCCTGGATGCCCTTACTCCAACTGGCTTGCCCTCGTGGCCATGTTGTTCACCTACCCCCATGGTGTCTTCTCCTTTCAATACCTCTCTTCTCTCCTCCTGGTCTCTCCTTAGACCCAAGCTGGGAACTGGAGCTCTGCCTATTTTTCTTCTGCCCAACTATATAGACTGTAGGCATCTTTATTCACCCAACAGTTTTAAATTAAGGAGCAAGGTTACATAGCATCATTTGGTGTATGTGAGGAACTGCTCTTTGGGGACAACCACATCTTGAGAAACCAGTATTTAGCATTAAAATGCAAGCAGCATCAGACCAACCCAGTACACCCTGGAACCATGTGGTGGAGGGAGGGAAAGGACACCCAGAAGCTGTCCTCTGACTTCCATAAATACACTGTGGCCCCCTCAAAAATAAATAAATAAAATACATACATATATGTGTACATATATAAATACATCTGCACATACATACATACATACATACATACATACATACATACATACATGTAATGATTAAAAGTCATTTGCTTTGTGCTTGGACCAGAGCTAAGAGCCTTCTAGAACCCCAGAGGCTATCTCCCCTTCTCAGCCCTTCTGTGTTTTGTTTTGTTTTGTTTTGGTTTGGTTTGGTTTTTCGAGACAGGGTTTCTCTTTGTAGCCCTGGCTGTCCTGGAACTCACTTTGTAGACCAGGCTGGCCTCGAACTCAGAAATCCGCCTGCCTCTGCCTCCCGAGTGCTGAGATTAAAGGGGTGCGCCACCACACCCAGCAGCCCTTCTGTTTTTTAAACAGTTGCTTGGTTCAGGAATACTAAGTAACAAAATCAAAGTTACACTTCTACTGAAGCAGAGAGCAAAAATGTACACATAGCACTTTAACTCCATCATCCCTACCCAGCCATGCCTCTGCAGGGCCACAAAGAGCACCCCATACTCTATACATAACTCACCTGAGAAAGAAGGTACGAGAAACTGAGTGGGTGAACAGTCAGAAGAGACCATTGGACCGTGGTCTGGAAGTTTCCAAAGCACTTGGACTGTCACCTTGCAGAGAGGAACTTCCTGAAGATGTATCACTCACCGCCATCTTTACCACATTTGCTCTCTGTGTTTGCATGCCCCAGCACTGGCTACTAGAACTTTCTGTATGAGAGAGGGCGCCTTACACCTGCATGTCCCAGGACTGTGCCCACTGGCCCCAGGTGGCTACTGGGCACTTAAAATGTGGCTACTAATGGGGGAACAGGATCTTTAGTGGCATTCATTTTTAATTAATGTATACTTATGCATAAATCAGTACCTGTGGCTAGTGGCTTCAGTGTTGGACAGTACAGCTGTGTGACTTGAGTTTTTTTAAAAACCACATGAAAAGATGCCACAGACAGATGTCTTACAGATTGCCCCCAAATGCTTAGGTTTCTGTAGTCGGGATAGGAACACTTTCCCTGTCTCACCACACTCATAACTTTATCCCTAAAGATCTTTGCATAGCATCTTAAAATGTTTATATTTTTATTTATTTTTATTGTATGGATATTTTGCCTTCATGTATATGTATTTGCCACAGGTGTGACTGGTTCCTGTGGAGGTCAGAAGAAGGTATCAGATCCTCTGGAAGTTCCAGGGGGGCTGTGTGGGTGCTGGAAGTTGAACCCAAGTCCTCTGAAAAAGCAGCCAGTGCTTTTAACTGCTGAGCTATCTCTCCAGCCACTGATCGGCACATAATTTATGTCTCCAGTGTTGGGAACAGTGTGGCAATGATAGACTTCTTTATAACATGTCTATTAATACTGATATTGATAATATCAATATTATCTATTAAGATAATTTACAGCCCATGGAACTCACCCATTTAAAGAATAATATATGTTAGAATATAAATAATATATATAAATATAAAGAATATAATATATATGTTATAAATATATGGGATATAAGGATATAGGAAATAAAAGATAACACACACACACAGTGTTTGCTGCTCTTGCAGAGAACCCATCTTTGGTTCCCAGCACCCATGTTGGGTGGCTCACAACTGTCTGGAACTCTGATTTCAGAGGACATGGTGCCCTCTTCTGTTTCTGCAGATACTGCATTCATGTGCAAATACCCACACCCAAACACACACACTTAATTAAAGATAAAATAAATTTTTAAAAAAGAGAAGGAGATTACATTTCTAGGCCAAGTGTGGTCTAGTAAGATCACATGCCTGTGACCGCAGCATTTTGAAGTGGAAGCAGGAGGATTCATCCTTGGCTACATAGTGAGTTCAAGGCCAGCCTGGACTACATGAGAACCTGTCTCAAGAAACCAAACAACAACAACAACAAAAATAGAGTTCTAAATGTTTTTGTTATTTTTACAGAATTCTCTAAACAACCCAGTCAACTTGTAGACATTTTTATCCCCCTGGAAAGAAGCCCAAGTCACTGGCCTTGTCACTCCCCTCTCCCCCTAGCTGTCTCCTGTTCCCAGTCCACCACCACCCCCTCAGGTAAACATTGTCTCTTCCAAACTTCATGGATTTGCATATGCCGAACAGTTTCATTTAATGGACTATTTGCTGTGTGGTCCTTGGTCTCTCCATCTATATACATATTTTTAAGGTCCATACATTTTATAGCGTGCATCTGCATCAGTACTTGAAAAAAAAAAGTACCTGGAGCTAAGGGCCTGAGGATGTGGCTCAGCTGACAGAGCACTCGCCTAGTGTGCACAAAGCCCTGGGTTTCGTTGCCAGCAAGGCACAAACCTAGAATGGTGGCACAAGAGATGGGAATTCAAAAATTTAACATCAGCTGGGTCTCTCCAGCCCAAGCCAACAACCTTTAATGCCAGCCCTTGAGGCAGAGGCAGGCAGATCTACATACCCACTTCCAGGCCAACCAGGGTTATAATCCCAAGGTGATCAGTGGGCAACAAAGAATTTGAAGCCAGGGGGCTGGAGAGGTTGCTCAGTGGTTAGGAGCACTGACTGCTCTTCCAGAGGTCCTGAGTCCAATTCCCAGCAACCACATGGTGGCTCACAACCATCTGTAATGGAATAAGATGCCCTTTTCTGGTGTGGCTGAAGACAGCAATAGTGTACTCATATGCAATAAATAAATAAATCTTTTTTTAAAAAAAGAAAAGAATTTGAAGCCAGCTAGCGTATAACTTACATACATTGGTAAGTTATTCTGTATTTTTGAGCTGGATGAGGAGCTGGGCAGCTTCTGCTCCTTTCCAGTCCTAAGCGTGTTTGTCTCAGGCTCCTCCAAGGCCCCTGGTTTGGGGCTGGGCTCCCAACTCTGTGACGGGGAAGGCAGCGTAGCCTGAGAAGGAAAACCCTGTGCACTAAGAACTGGTTTAGATGTTTAGTTGGAGGGGGAAGCCTTTCCAGTAGAGGTGAATGTTGATTAACCGTTATCCATAAGAGTTCCAGCAGCAAGAGAATTTGGGATCTCTGCCACGGACAGGATCCACAGGGGCTCCAGGGTCCTGCCTCAGTTTCCCCTGTTAGTTTATGCCTGATGCTTCTAGTTCTCAATTTGGTCATATCTTGTTCTCTCCCTCCCTCCCTCCCTCCCTCCCTCCCTCCCTCCCTCCCTCCCTCCCTCCCCCTCTCTCTTTTGCTGTTTATTCTTTTACTTTGGCTTGCTGTATACTTAATAATTCACTCATTCAAAGCTGAAAGTATGGGTTCATAGATCACTCTCCAGGATATTCAGAACACCCGGGTACATGAGATCCTGTCTGAAATAAAACCAACAACAACAAAAATCCCTTCACCTAACATAAAATTTGCCTTTTTAAACTATTCTACAGTGTACACAGAGTTCAGTGCCTCCGGGCATTTCCATTGGTAGGCAGCAACTGTCTTAGGCAATCCTTGCTGCTATCACAAAATACCTTAGACCAGGTCATTTATAAACCACAGCAAGTCTCTGGTCAGGCACAAAAATCACTTTGGTGTCTGTCAAGGACCTATTTCTTACTGGTGGTACTTTCTCTAAGTGTGCAATGGCAGAAGGGAGCCAAGGTCTCCTTCAGACCCCTTATAAGGATGCTACTGCATCTTTCCCAGAAAGTTCCCTGTTCTCTTTAAACAGCCGCAAGCCCCATCCCCCTACTCTCCGCTTTCTGCAACCATGAGCAGACTTTCTTTCTTTGGGCCTAATGTCCTGTCTCACACTGAATACAAATAAACGTAGTGTGGCTTTTTTAGGTTTGGCTTCCTTCCTCGAAGCACATTTTTCAAGAACTTTCCAGCCAAGAATTCTGGTACACCCCTGTAACCCCAGTGTCTGGGAGGTAGACGCAGGAGGACCAGGAGTTCAAGGGCGTCCTCAGTTACAGAGTAAGTCTGAGGCTATCATGGGCTACCTGAGACCCTGACTCAGAACATGCAAACAGAAAGATCTCTCCTCGGTGTAGCAATGTGCTTCATTCTAAATAGCACACTGTAGTGTGTGTGTGTGTGTGTGTGTGTGTGTGTGTGTGTGTGTGTGTGTGTGTGTGTGTGTGTGTGTGTAGGGGTGTGTGTGTGTGTGTGCCAGCTTTTACTGTTTCATGAGCAGATGGACATTTGCACTGTTTCTATCCCTTGGCCACTACGAGTGGTTCTGTTCTGAACAAGCCTCTTTTAGCTTTGTGTTTTGTCTTATGTTTGTATCTTTGAGACAAGTCTCACTTACATAGCCCAGGCTGGTCTTGAACTTGCGAAGCTTCTGCGTCAACCTCCTGAGTGCTGGGATTACAAGTGTGTACCACCACCATGTCTGGCACTGTGACATTACGGTTTAAACCAATGGTTCTCAACCTTCCTAATGCTGCGACCTTTTAAATAGTTCCTTTTGTTGTGGTGACCCCCAACTATAATTGTGCTACTGCTATGAAACACAATGTGAATATCTGACATGCACGATATCGGATATGTGACACATACACCCCCAAAGGAGTTTTGACCCACAGATTGAGAACCACTGCTTTAAATGTTTGTGTAAACTCCTGATGGTCTATCAGGAGTGGTGACACTGGGTCACATGGCCATCAGACCAGTCAGATTCTGAGGAATTGCAGTCTAGCTTTCCCGGGCTCTGAGTTACTGGCTTCTAAGCAGCAGATGGCATCCCACCAGGTGTGACTTCAGTTATCTCTCTCCCACAGTGGGATGTAGTCCATCCCACCCTGGTCTTCATCTATATTTCCCACTGGGTTAATGGTGTCAGTGTTCATCCACCATTTGTGTAGTCATTTCTCTATCACCATCATTCGGATGCTGATGTACTGAGAGCAAGACTCATGTATCCCAGGTTGGCATCACATTGACTATATTGCTAAGGATGCCCTGGACCGTCTGGCTTGCCTGCCTCTTCCTCCCAAGCACTGGGATTATAGGAAGTGGTACCTCACGCATCCTGAGATTCCTCCACATATGCTAGCGCATATGCTAGTGCCTTAGGAATATCATTTTTCATTTTTATCTTTCATGCTGCTGGGCCACATCCCCAGCCTGTAGAGCATGTCAGATACGTTCTGTAAACATTTATTCTGTGGGCCTTAATTCCTGTGTCTTTTGCTGCATGAGAATTTTTGATGTCAAAGAAATTCCCTTTGTCTATTTCCTGGTTTGCAGTCTGTGCCTCTGGAGTCATACTTATAAATAAATAAATAAATAACCCATTTCTAGGGCTGGAGAGATGGCTCAGCGGTTAAGAGCACTGACTGCTCTTCCGGAGGTCCTGAGTTCAATTCCCAGCAACTACATGGTGGCTCACAGCCATCTGCAATGGGGTCTGATGCCCTCTTCTGGTGTATGTGAAGACAGTATACTCCTATACATTAAATAAATAAATAGATAGATAGATAGATAGATAGATAGATAGATAGATAGATAGATAGATAGATAAATAAATAAATAAATAAATAAGAGAACCTGTTTCTAAAACAAAAGTTCATGGTCAGCAGGCCTTTTGCTTTTTGCCTAGAACTTGATAGCTTAACTTTGTACATTTTGGCCTCTGATCTAGTTTCAGTCAATTTTTGCATAGTGTACTAGTTAGGCTTTTTGTCACTGTGACAAATTCCCAAGGGAAGGATTTATGTCCGTTTCTGAGGCTTCCCGCCAAGGCCGGCTGGATTCATGCTTTCAGTGCGGGTCAAGGCAGGACTCCAGGTAGAGGGTGTAAGCAAGAAGAACTTCACACTTGATGGTGGCCAGGAAGCAGACAGGGACAGAGATACCTGAGATAAGATACAACTTCTAGGCCTGGTGGTGGTGGCGCATGCCTTTAATCCCAGCACTCAGGAGGCAGAGGCAGGTGGATTTCTGAGTTCGAGGCCAGCCTGGTCTACAGAGTGAGTTCCAGGACAGCCAGGGCTACACAAAGAGACCCTGTCTCAAAAATCACAACAAAACAACAAGATATAACCTCTAAGAACAAGCCCCTAATCACCTAGTTCTTCCAGACAGGCCACACCTCCAAAACTCCAAAAGTTTCCGTTTTCTACACAGCCCTGGCTGTTCTGGAACTCACTTCGTAGACCAGACAGGGCTTGACTTAACCAAGACTCACCCATTTCTGCCTCCCGAGTGCTGCGATTAAAAGCTTGAGTCATCATGCCTGGCAAAGATTTACTTATTGTTATTTTATGCATAAGGGAGTTTTCCCTGCGTGTATGTTTGTGCACCATGTGGATTCCTGGTATCTATGAAGGCCACAAGAGGTAGTTAGATCCCATGAACTGGAATTACAGATAGTTGTAAGCTGCCATATTGGTACTGGGAACTGAGCCTGGGTCTTCGGTAAGAGCAGCCAGTGCTCTTAACTGCTAGGCCAGCTCTCCAGCGCCATATCTGATCCCAATATCTTTCAGTGACTAGATCCCCCAGTAGGGAATCAAGCGTTTAACATAGCAGTCGTGTGTGTGTGTGTGTGTGTGTGTGTGTGTGTGTGTGTGTGTGTGTGTGTATGTTGAGGGGAGGTAGAATCATGTCTACACAATAGCACACATGGTGTGAGACAAGGGTTCTACTTAATTTCCTGCTGAGCCATCTCACTGGCCCCAGAAGGAAATATTTTTTAAAAAACATTTTTTAAAATATTTTTTAGCCAGGCAGTGGTGGCACACACCTTTAATCCCACTATTTGGGAATTTGAGAGGCAGAGGCAGGTAGATGATTTCTACAGAATGAGTTCCAGGACAGTCAGGGCTACACAGAGAAACCCTGCCTTGAAAACCGCCCCCCCCCCAAAAATACATATATGTATAAAATTTTAAAAATTTATTTTATGTATATGAGTATATTATAACTGTCTTCAGATACACCAGAAGAGGGCATCAAATCCCATTACAGATGGTTGTGAGCCACCATGTGGTTGCTGGGATTTGAACTCAGGACCTTCGGAAGAGCAGTCAGTATTATTCCTCCATTCTCCCCTGCACCTCCGAAGACTAGCTGGACTTCCTTATATAGCTAGGACAGAGGTTTGCAAGGACCAATTGTTACAAAGCCTTTCTCCAGGGAAGTCTTCAGGCAGGCACTGACATTAGACACCAGGACAATTCAAAACTAAAGTTAGGTCACACCTAGGGAAGCTTTAACATGACCCTTCCTCCGCACCTGTGCTCAGTGCAGCGTGGGAACCTGGTAGCACCTCTGCAGTGGGCTGTCCCTGAGTGTCACCATGGACAGACACATGATAATAAATGCTGAATGCTCCCATGAATCTGTGTGTGGGCAGTTAATTTTCAGACCCTGACTGCTGGATTCATCAGAACCATTTACATGCATAAATTCTCTTCCTTCGCCTGCTCTTCCCCCTGCTCTTCCCCCTGCTCCTCCCCCTGCTCCTCCCCTGCTCCTCCCCCTGCTCCTCCCCTTGCCCCTCCTCCCTCTCCACCTCCCTTTCCTCCTCCTCCCTCTGGCCTCCTCCTGGTTCCTTCCAGATCTCCTGCCTCCACTTCCTGAGTGCTAAGATTATAGATAAGCAGCAGGGGAGGAGCCCAGTGCCGGGTGAACAATGGGTAAGAGGTCTACCATCTCTGCTACACCCTCAGACGCTTCCAAGAAATTATTTTAGGGGTTGGAGATATAACACAGTAGCAGAGCATAGCACAGTAGTAGAGCACTTGCCTGGCATGTGACAGTGTTATTATCAGCATGTGGTGGGAGATGGGGAAGAGGAGGGGACACATAGCAGACAAGACTAATGCTCTCAGGGACTCGGGGTTCCAAGAACTAGATCCCACAAATTGTCCTCCAACTTTGTGTGTGCTTACATATGTACATACATAGACATATGCAATACATAAATAGATTGTAATAATTTTATTGTAATTAATATTACAATACTATCCCAATTACAAATAAATAAGATGTAATAAAACAAATTAAACAAAAACTTTTTTTAGATCTATTTATTAATTGTCAGTGAGGGCATCAGATCCCATTACAGATGATTGTGAAATACCATACAGTTGCTGTGAATTGAACTCAGGACCTCTGGAAGACCAGCCAGTGCTCTTAACTGCTGAGCCATCTCTCCAGTCCCCAACCAAAAAAGTTTAATTAAATTTTTTAGAGCAGATTTAGGCTTTTAGCAGGGTGAGTACAAGGGACAGATTTACCATGTGCTCCCCACTACACATACACACACACACACACACACACACACACACACACACACACACACACACACACACACACAGAGCCTTCTCTTTTATTCCCAGCTATAGTGACACATCACCTCCAAAGGACACATTGCCTCCCAGGGTTCAAAGTGTGCAGAGGGCTGGTGCTCTTGCTCACTCTGGGTCTCACTCTGGGTCTGGGTCTGGAAAAGCGTCTGCTATTGTGTTGATACATGGAGCAGTGTCTCTACCCTAAAGCCCTCCACTCTCTGATCTATTCACACTGCTTCCGCTCCCTGCCCTACCAACTACTGATCTTTCTGTCTACATAGTTTTGGGTTTTTCCCAGAACCTCACAGTTGGAACTCTGTAGAAGGTGACATTGCCGCAGTGGTATCTTTCCTGGTTAGATATAGTTGAGGCTCTTTCTGTGGCTTAATGGCTAATTGCTTTCCCACACTGAGTAATATTCCATTGTCTGTAGGCAATACAGCATGGTGACCGCTTGCCAGCTGAAGGATGCTATTGCTTACAGTTCAGACAGCCATGAACAAAGCTGCTATAGACACTCCTGCACAAGCTTTTGTGTGGACTTCTCAGTGCCTTTGGCTCACTGCCAAGGAGGAAGCCCACTGGGTTAAGCCTTCAAAGTATGTTTAGTTTTGTAAGAAATGCCAAGTGATCTGTACTACACATCCTTGTCAGAGTCTGGGTGTGTGTGTTATCAAGGAACAACAAACCTAGTTAGAGCTCAGGGAATGCAGCCTACTGGTTAGCGCAGTCACGATGGTACGCCTCAGAGAGGCAGAGCCCGGAGGAGCCCCTCAGTTTACCCTGAATTTTTGAAGCTGGCCTTGACAGTGTGTGTGTGTGTGTGTGTGCCCTCGCTCACACACAGTGCATATGCATATGTGTACATGCATATTTGGCTATATATATATCCATGGGTACATATTCATGTCTTTGTACATGTGTGTACAGACATGCTCATGTGCATACACACATGTGAAGGTCAGAGGTTGACTTCAGGTCTCTTCATTGCTCTCTATATTGTTTTGTGAGACAGGGTCTCGTTGCTGGCCTCAAGCTCTCTGATTGGCTAGAATGACTGCCAGCAAACCCTGGGGCCAACTCTGTTTCTTTAGGCCGGCCTGCTCTACAAAGCGAGTTCCAGGACAGCCAGGGTTGTTACACAGAAAAATCTTGTCTTAAAAAACAAACAAACAACCCAAACCATAAAATAGCCAAGGTCAAATTATAATAAAGAGGCGAAGATTAGTTGGGAGTTTCAGGCCAATTTGAGCAATAGATGTGGGATTGTCTTATTTATTTATTTATTTATTTATTTATTTATTTATTTATTTATTTATTTATTTATTTATTTGACCAAGCCCACTTAGTCAGTCAACTCCAGTGTGGGAGTGAGTAATAAGTAATAAAAAGAAAAAAGACAGTTAGATAACATTGTAGCGTGACCCCAGTCAATTCTGAGACTGAAGGCAAATTTTTATCTTCCAATCCACTTTTTATACCATTTGAATTATATTTAAGTATTTTGGGCAGGCAGTACAATAAGGAAATAACAAAGCAGCAAGTGAGGTCCTGTGATTACTCCCATGACAGTTGTTTAAAAGGGCTTGTCATAATGACCGAAACACTTGAGCCCACTTCCTCATTCAAGCTCAGAATCTTGCCTGAAGCCTAGTTCTGTTCCACCCTAAGACTAAGATTCCTGCCTTACCTTACTTCTCTATTAGAGCCTAAAGTTAGATTCTTGCCGAAACTTACTTCCTTATTATGCCCTAATATCAGATTCCTGCCTGAACTTACTTCCAATGTCAGATTCCTGCCAAGCGGTACCCCAAAAGGTTTTCCATCTTTGTTTGTTTGTTTTTTCGAGACAGGGTTTCTCTGTGTAGCCCTGGCTGTCCTAGAACTCACTTTGTAGATCAGGCTGGCCTCGAACTCAGAAATCCGCTTACCTCTGCCTCCCAAGTGCTGGGATTAAAGGTGTGTGCCACCACTGCTCTTTTATTCTTTTTTAAGATTTGTTTATGCCAGGCAGTGGCAGCGCACGCCTTTAATCCTAGCACTTGGGAGGCAAAGGCAGGCAGATTTCTGAGTTCGAGTCTAGCCTGGTCTACAAAGTGAGTTCCAGGACAGCCAGGGCTACACAGAGAAACCCTGTCTCAAAAAAAAAAAAGATTTATTTATTTTATTTGTATGAGTACACTGTAGCTGCCTTCTGAACACCAGAAGAGGGCATCAGTCCCCATTTCCGATGTTTATGAGCCACTGTGTGGTTACTGGGATTTGAACTCAGGACCTCTAGAAGAGCAGCCCGTTCTCCTCACAATAGGGTGAAGTTTAAGAAGTCTCTGGTTCTGGAATGGAGAGATCGCGCAGTCATCTGTGTTCTGAAATTAGATCTTCAACATAAGAACAAAGGGAAGCCAACGTGATGCCATGTTAGCTGTGTCTCTGTTCCTGTGGCGAACACCAGAGGCCATCAACATAAACATGAAGGTTTTCCTTGGCTCATGGTTTAGGAGCTGTATCAGTCAGGGTTGTCTAGAGAAACAGAGCTGATAGGCTGAATCCCTATTGCTACATATCTATTATCTACACAGGAAGTCTCAGCGTGGCTTCAGGCTGTGGTCCGGCTTTTACAAGAATACCTTTCTACCTATGGGAAGTCCAAGCATTCGGAAGTTGCCCAGCCCACGGGTATGGATGTCTCAAGCCTTCAGTAGACCTTGGCATCCTGAAGAAGCAGGCTCTAATGCCAGTGAAGGGATGGACTTGCCAGTGAGAGTAAGGGCAAGCAGGCAAAGGGCGAGCTTCCTGCTTTTATGTCCTCTGTATAGGCTGCTGCCAGAAGGTGTGGCCCAAATTTAAGGTAGATTTTCCCATCTCAAAAGATCTGGTTGCTCTTCCCACTTCAGATCATGAAAAAAATCCTTCACAGGTGCACTCAGCCACTCAGGTTTTAGTTAATTCCAGACGTAGTCAAGTTGACAACCAAGAACAGCCACCACAAATCCACCCCTTGTCAACTTGACACACAATCGTATCTCCTTACGTCATGCTTAATTTCCAAATGAAAATCACCCCAGGCCATAATTATGCCTAATATGATATAGCCATTCCACATACAGCAAACACCTTAGATACTTTAAAATAGGTGGCAATGTCCCTTTAGAGACATTCTTTTAATATCTCAAAATTCATATATGATACTGATATTCTCTCAATTGATATTACATTACGTGTCAAAGAAACTAACCAAAGAAAACACAGATATTTGCACAAGCAGATTCTTTACAAAATAGGACAGAAACACCCATGTCAGTTGTAATCCTCGTGTCTGCAACTGGTCACATGGCGATAGCTGGGTTCAGAACTCCCATCCTCTCCTGTCTTTCCTCCCACAGAAGCCCTGCAGCAGGTCTTGGCTCTCTATGTGGAGGAGTGACCCATACCTTCATTCCTGACTGGTCTGTGCCTTTGTCAGCCTGCCTGGATTAAGCTGTTGTAGTTTCCCCGTTGACTTTAACCACAAGACATAGTTGCAGGAAGAGAACCCTAAAGGCTCTCCGGAACTCCAGACATAATCTTTCTTACCTCCACTGTGGAGAAACAATCCAATTTCCCCTCGGTAATCTGGATCAATCACCCCTCCTAATACTGGTATTCCTTTCTTGGTCTGTTAGTTAAGGGCATTAGAAGCCCAAAGTGACAAGGAAGTTGGAGACTCCAGTTCAATGGAATGTTTGTTGTGGCTCCTGGCAGGGACACTCACTCCTCCCTCCGGTTCCAGCGCTTCTAGGCCAGCAGAATGAAGGTTTCGAGAACACTCTAGTTGTGTCTAGCCAGCACGGGAGACTAGTCCATAGCCTCTTGTTCTGTCGGTTTCAGGCCATGGTAAATCCATGGAGAGAGGAGAGAGGCGGCAGGGCTTGGATCTCAATGCCCCCAACCAGGTCCTACCTCCTAAGGGTTCTACTGCCTCTCAGTAGTGACATAGGCTGGAGACAAAGCCTTCAACCTGTAGACTTAGGGGGACAGGGGGACATCCACGCTCAGCAGGAGCGTCCTAAAAGGGAACCTCAGTGTCATCGGCAGTGTCATCCTGAGACAACAGGAAACCTCACAACCATGCCATTGAGCAGTTAGCTGGCAGCCTGGACCAGAGGTGGTGAGTGAGACAGAAGGGATGTCAGGATTCATCCCTTTTAGGCAATTGTTCAGTAAGATTATTAGGGGTCAGGGTTTGGGGGGGGGGGGGCGGTGATCTTGGACCTGGAGAGGGTAGGCTGAAGAGAGTGAACAGAGGTGTAGGCCTGATCTGTGCATTGAAAGGACTCAACCCAAGAGAGGCAAGACTGAGGGGCTGGGGGATAGCAGGCTTTAGACTAGTGATTCTCAACCTTCCTAACACTGTGTCCTTTCAATACAGTTCCTCCTGTTGTGGTGACCCCCTGTGGTGGTGTGACCATTTTTAATCTGTAGGGAGTG
The DNA here is from genome assembly GCF_000001635.26 of Mus musculus. NCBI lineage: Eukaryota > Metazoa > Chordata > Mammalia > Rodentia > Muridae > Mus > Mus musculus. Next base: position 137,815,716 of record NC_000070.6, on the reverse strand, counting down.
GTACTGTTAAGAGGCATGGCATTTTGGAGGAAGTGTGTCCCTGTGGGGGTGAGGCTTTGAAGGTCTCTTAAACTCAGGCTCCACCCCTTGCAGAAGAGAGCTTCCTCTTAGCTGCCTGAGGATGCCAGGCTCTCCTGGTTACCTCGAATCTAGGTGCAGAGCCCTTAGCTCCTTCCCCAGCACCACGCTGCCACGCTTCCTGCTAGGATGGTAATGGACTGAGCTTCTGAAACTGTTAATGCTGACCTTTGTAAGAGTTCCCTTGATGGTGGCATCCCTTCCCAGCAGTGGAAACCCTAAGACACCCTTCCAACCATAAAATTATTTCATTGTTACTTCTTTTTTTTTTTAAAGATTTATTTATTTATTTATTTATTTATTTATTTATTTATTTATTTATTTTATGTAAGTACACTGTAGCTGTCTTCAGACACTCCAGAAGAGGGAGTCAGATCTCTTTACAGATGGTTTTGAGCCACCATGTGGTTGCTGGGATTTGAACTCAGGACCTTTGGAAGAGCAGTGAGTGTTCTTACCGGCTGAGCCATCTCACCAGCCCTCATTGTTACTTCTAAATTGTAATTTTGCTACAGTTACAAATCGTAACGTAAATATGTTAGAGGCAGCGCTAAGGGGGTCGAGACCCACAGGTTGAGAACTGTTCCCCAGAGCCTTCTTTTGAAAGAAGCTCGGTTTCTGCAAGGATAAAGGATAATGTGGCTTTCACTGCTCAGAACGCCCCGTACTTCTGGTGGGGGGAGGGGGGCAGGGGCGGAAACCTTTCCCATTTCACACGGAATTGGAAACAGCTCCAGACACCTCAGAAAGGCACTAAGTACCCTGTGGTGGTATTCCCAATCTTGGGGTGATGGAGACAGGCTCATTGGCCAATGCACCTAGCCTGGAGAGAATTCCAGGCCAATGAGAGACACTGTCTTTTGGGGTTTTTTTTTTTTTTGGTTTTTCGAGACAGGGTTTCTCTGTGTAGCCCTGGCTGTCCTGGAACTCACTCTGTAGACCAGGCTGGCCTCGAACTTAGAAATCTGCCTGCCTCTGCTTCCCAAGTGCTGGGATTAAAGGCGTTTGCCACCACTGCCCAACAAGAGAGACAATGTCTTAAAAACAACAACAACAACAACAAGGATGGCACCTGAAGATATCTTAAGTTGTGCTCTGGCATCTACATTCTACATACATGTGCGCACATACGCGTGCACAGCACACATCCACATGCACACACAAGGAGAATTTCCAGATTTATCTGAAAGGCGAGTGAATCCTCAGGCTTATAACAAGGAAACCAAGATTCAGAGAGGGAAGTACTTTTGCTCACCCACCCACGGCTGACTCCAGTGTGAGACTCCAGCTGCAGCCTGGCCCATTCATCGCTCCAGTCCCCTGGGGGTGACACATAAAGTAGGAACCTAGAGAAGGAGGTTGAAACTGGTCCTGAAGATCCCCAGGGAGAAGAGAGGGTCTCAGGGAGGCTGGATTTCAGTGCCCTAAGTACTGCCCATGAGTGTAGGGGGGCGGGGCTGGGGGGCTGTAAAATTTCCCAGCTAGGGAGACAGCTGGAGCCTTCTGCCCACACTTGGTAGCCCGCTGGGTCCTGAGTTTCACAGAAGTCCTGGGAGAAATGGCCACAGAGGAACATTCTATAGACCTGTCAGGATCAATGCTGTGAGTTGCAATAGGGCTTTGTGCTAGCTCCCAGGATAGGGGTCGATCACCCTTCCTCTCCACAGGGCTCAGAGTCAGAGGAGGGTGAAGTAAGGAGACCCTTTGCCCCCACATCTATGACGATGAGACCCTAAAAGCCAGCACAGGCACTGTCCCCCAGCACACAAGATCACAGACTACACCCCCCACTCCATTAGAGGTTGCTGGTCTCAGGGTTGGCCTGTCAGAGCCCTCGGAGGCTGTCCTCAGGTTCTAGCCCATGCCTGACCCCACCACGCCATGCAGGGAGCACGCATTCACCTGGTGCTCTGAATTTACAAGATTCTGGGAGATGCTCTGCTGGGTGCTCACTGCCTCGCCCGCTGCCCAGCACAGACCCAGATAAGCTCTTAATGACCCCGATTCACAGGCCCAGGAGGGTTTTCAGCTTTCAATTTTCTCTCCTTCCTTCCCGAATCATCACAAGGTCAACACTCCCCGCTTTTTGCTAAAAGCCCACTCTAGGCAACAGATTGGAGCTAGAATTTACTGATGCATTTTGTATTCATGGAAACCCAAGCTCACGATCGCCTTCTATTTATAGCAAGTGAGATTGGCTTTCCAGTTCTTATTTAATTCTAAAATAAATCTATTGGTTTTTTTTTTTGTTTTGTTTTGTTTTTTGTTTTTTAAAGCCAACAGAAGCAACATAGCAACCATGTGTCAGTTTAGGTGATGCAGGCGAAGACACACCAACCTCAGAGACCGGGGAAAAACGGCTGTCACGAATTTGAAAGAATTATCTAGAAGTGCATTGCTTCTCTCTGTCTCAGTGTTACAGACTGGAATTCACTTCTTTCCAAAATATCCCAAAGATTAGAGAACTTTCCCTTTGGCCCACGCTCAGCTGGCTGAGACCTGTTGGGACCAGAGAGCAATCAAAACAACATGGGCTTTGTTTTCAGGGGATGCTTCCTGCCCACAGCCCTGATCCCTGGGGGAAAAAAAAACATAAACAAAATCACCAGGACTCAGTCAACATTGGTGGGTCGAACATTGTCTCAACAGTACTGGGCTCAGCATGTTTCCAGAGACAGTGATAACCAGAGAAGGTCTGAGAAGGAGAGGGTATGCATGTATATATGTATGCATGTGTGTGTGTTTGTATGTAAGTATGTGAGTATGTATGTATATGTATGCATGTATGTATTTGTGCATGTATGTATGTGCATGAATGTATGTATGCATGTGTGCACCTGTGTGCAGTATGTATGTATGTATGTATGTATGTATGTATGTATGTATGTATGTATGTACGTATGTATTTGTATGTATGCATGCATGCATATGTATGTATGTATCTATGTATATTATGTATGTATGTATGTATGTATGTGTATCTGTGTGTGCTATGTATGTGTATATGTATGTATGCATGCATATATGTGCATTGTATATGTATGCCTCAATGTGGTGTGGAGGTCAGAGGACAACTTGCAGGAGTCTGTTTTGTCCTTCCATCAGGTGGGTCCTTGGGACTGAATACAGATCAAGTTTGGCAGAAAATGCCAGGTGAGCAATCTTGCTTGCCTGGGATGCACATTTTCAGAGTAATCTCTAACAGCTGAGGGAGGGTAGGCTGAGGGCAGGAGGAGGAGAGGGACTGGCCCAGTCTAAGGGCTGCTGTTGTGCCTCCTCAGGATTAGAATGCGGAAATGTCTGTCACCTGTCAGGGTGTTGCGCTGTCAGACTTCTGGCCAGTAAGTCAGGAACCTCTTCTGCTCCCCGCCTCCAGCTGACTGTCAGACTAGTAATTAGAGTTTATTCCACACAAGCCCCTGCAGTCGTGCATGGAGGTATGGGGAGATCTGGAGACAGAGTGCGTTCCTTCGCAGATAGAGAGGATGGCTAAAGAATAAAGAATACAGGGAGGGGGGCTGGAGAGATGGCTGGGCAGTGAAGAAAACTTGCTGCTCTTGCAGAGGACCTGCATCTCATCCCCAGACCCCACATGGCAGCTCACAACTGTCTGTAATGGCAGTTTTAGGGGATTGGATGTCCCCTTCTGGTCAGCAGGCACTCAGGCACAGGTTACACTTACATACGTGTAGGCAAAACATTCATATAGATAAAAATGAGTAATGAGGGCGAAGGGATGTAGCTCAGTGGTAGAGTGGTTAGCTATCTTGTAGGAAGCCTGGAGGTCCATCTAAGCCCTGCATAAGAACAGATGTGGTGGCACTCAAGAGGCAGAAGCAGGAGGAGCAGAAGTTCAAGGCCATCCTTGGCTACATAGTGAGTCTAAGGCCAGACTGGGACACCTGAGACCCTATTAAAAAGGGTTGGGGGACCAGGATGGTCTACCATTAGCACGCAGATGTGGCAGTGGGAGACATTCTAGACCAGCAGCAGGCAGGGCAGGGCCCCATACCTGTTCAACCTTGTCCTTTGAGAAACCAGGAAATACAAGTTCACTGTTACCTGTGGCTCCGGTAAAAGACTGAGTGTGTGACTGAATTATGAACTGGACCTGTAGTACACAGCAGGTAAGCAAGGAAATCGTTATTGATTCGGAAGGAATCTTTGTTGATTGTAAGAGGAGAGGCAGGGTTGGAGCTATGTCTTAGGAGACCTGCTTGGGCACAGCAGCCATGGAGCAAAATCGTAACAGAGAAAAGAGACTTGGATTTTCAGGTGCTTAATCATTAAGGGCTGTCATCCACCCAGTTCCTCTCCTGAATGGACTGAGCCTGTCTCTCTTCCCCTCCCCTTGTCACAAGGAAAGAGCCACCAGGTATAGGAAAATGCTCGTCTGACTCCAGGGACAAACTGGCCACCCACCTGTATCTTATATGGGAAATCTTCTCAAACAGCAAGAACAAAAATTCTAAACAACAACAACAACAATATTATCCTACTGGTTAAAAAGCCCCAGACTTCCCCAAGAATAGCATCAAATGCCTGAAAGCCTTCCTGTCCACGGCAGCTTGCATCTCCCATCCATGTGGTCGCCATTTTCTTTCCAGATTAAAAAAAAAAAAAAAACCTCGGGGACTGGAGAGATGGCTCAGTGGTTAAGAGCACTACCTGTTCTTCCAGAGGTCCTGAGTTCAATTCCCAGCAACCACATGGTGGTTCACAACCACCTGTAATGAAATCTGATGCTCTCTTCTGGTGTGTCTGAAGACAGCTACAGTGTACTCACATACATTAAATAAATTAAAAAACAAAAAACAAAAAAAAACCTCAGCTCTTCTTCTCCTTCTCCTTTTTTATTTTCCCTTCCCCTTCTTCTTCTCCTCCTCCTCCTTCTTCTTTCTTCTCCTCCTCCTCTTCATTGTCTTCTTCTTTCTCCTCATCCTCCTCTTCTTCTTTCTCTTCTTCCTCTTCCTCCTCCTCTCCTACTCCATTGACTCAGGTTGCTATGTAACCCAAGATGGACTGGGAACTTACTACATAGCTGAGAATGGCTGGCCTTGAACTCCTGACATTACTGCCTCCTTCTCCCGAAAGCTGAGGTTGCAGGCATGCACCATCTGATTTGGACTCTGTTTTTACAGTAGTCACGTAGACAAGTTCTAGTCTGGTGTCAGCGACTTGGGGAGGCAGAAGAACTGGGCAGGTGTCATTTTAGCTGAGGCTGATGGTTCTGTCTCTGTGAAGGAATGGGCGCCTGGTTTGCAAGCAGCTTTCTGTATCCAATCAAATGTAGATGCACCAACATTGGTGTTTGGAGGTAGTGTTTTCCAAAAAGTCCCGCTCATGCTGTACTTTGGCATGTTTTGACCAGCCTGGCTCTGAGGCCCAGACAATCCTCTCTGGCTCCTGCCCTTAGGATACAGTGCCCACGCTCTGAAGTTGGCAGTCACACCATCATCTCTACTGACCTTTTAGGGCAGGTTACCATCTGCCTGCACTCTCCTGGCAGAGGTCAGGCAATGCTGGGACAAGGATAATATTATGGTGTGGACCAATAACCAGAGTGTCCTTAAATGGCTCTGAGCATGCTCCAGGCCCAGGTACCAGCTCTTATGTCCGTGTCCACAGGGTCTCCCTCAGGAGAAGCATGGGGGCAAGTAGGATGTGGCTTCTCTCCCAACTCCTCCCATCTCTCCCTGTACCTGTCACTGCACGTTGGCTCCCTTACGTTATCACTGATCTTTTATTACCCTGCTCACCCCTCTCTCTAAAAGCCTATTTTCCCTCTTATGGACTCCTTTCTAACTATACACACTCACTCGCAAGTAAATGCACATATAAAAAAAACAATTAGCATTCTCAGCAGCCAGGTATGATGGCCACGCCTTTAATCTCAGCAGTCAGGTGGCAAAGGCAGGAGGCTCTCTGTTAGTCTGAGAGCAGCCTGGTTTATACAGTGAGTTCCAGGACAGCCAGGGCTATCTAGGGAGCCCTTGTCTCAAACAAACAAAACAAACACCAAGAAAACTACCACCACCAACTAAATTGGCAGCTAAGGTCACCCATAAGAACATGCAGCATTTGTCTTTCTGACCCCAAGTCAGCTCACTGTCAAGTCCCATCCAGGCTCCTGAAAATGCCATAACTTCACTTTCCTGTACATCTGAGCAAGATCCCACTGTGCATACGTACCACACTCCCTTTATCTGTTCTTCTACTGATGGGCAGCCAGGCTGATTCCACTTCCTGGTTACTGTAAATAGAGCAGCAATGAACATGGATGTCCAAGTGTCTCTGTGGCAGGATATAGTATAGTCATCAAGCATATTCTCAGGATTGTAACAGCTTGGTCATAGGATATGATATATATGTATCATATGTCATATCATATATCATATCATATGTATCATATATCACATCACATATGATATATCATATATGTCACTTTATCATATCACATATATCATAGCATATATAATATTGTACATCATATTATATATATCATACACAACAAATTATATCATATATACTACTATATAATAGCACATATACCATATCATATGCATCATATAGCATATCATATTATATATTATATACATATCATATCGAATCATATCATATATACTATTATATCACATCATATATATCATATCATATATACCATTATACCATAACACATATACTATATCATATATCATACATATCAGTTATTTACACCTATAACTATAAATAGTACACATACACACATATGTATTTTTTTGTTTGTTTTTTAAAGGAATCTCCACTTTAAGCTGGACGTGGCTATACACTCCTTTAATCCAAGCACTCAGGGGGCAGAGGTAGGAGGATCTTTGTGAATTTGAATCCAACCTTGTCTGCAAAGCGAGTTTCAGGACAGCCAGGATTATACAGAAAAACCCTACCTCAAAAAACCAAAAACCAAAAACCAAAAAACTAAAGGAAAGTAAGTTCCACTCTGGTCTCTGTAGTGTCCACACCTTCGTGAGCAGGGAACAAAGATTTATGTGTCCCTATGTCCCTGCCAACACTTATCATTTATCTTTCTGATGACAGCTAATCTGTCTGGAGAGATGGATTCTGAAATCAGGTTTAATGTGCATTTCCTGCTAAAGATGTTGCCAACTTTTTTTTAAAACCTCCTGCTTTTCCTGATGTTGAATTTTCGTAACTCTTAGGAAGATTGAGTCTCTTCTGGACAGGACCTTTTTTGGTCACATGAAACATCGGGGTGGAGGAATTTGAAGATGTGACGAAAACGCTAAGAAGTTAAACCCGGCCGGCCTTCTCAGGTCCTAGAGGTGGAAACTGGAAAGGGGAAGGAAGCACAGTGGAGCGTCAGCTGCTCTTGCCTCAGTTTCTCCCTGTGCTCCCGTTTCCCCAGTCCCAACAGTGTGCTCTGCCTCCTCAGGCTCTCTTGTTCAGCTTGGCTCCAGCACCCAGGAGACCCTGATCTGTCAATCTTTTTGGACAGCTTCTTAGTTCAGGCTCTGATTGTAAACTTGATTGGTACCACTCTCCATTTTTCTTTTTTTTTTTTAAAGATGTATTTATTTATTTATTTAATAGTTGCTTTTTAAAAAGATGTATGTATACATGTATGTATGTATGTATGTATGTATGTATGTATATGAGTACACTGTAGCTGTCTTCAGACACACCAGAAGAGGGCACTAGATGCCCATTACAGATGGTTGTGAGCCACCATGTGGTTGCTGGGGATTGAACTCAAGACCTCTGGAAGAGCAGTCAGTGCTCTTAACCGCTGAGCCATCTCTCCAACCCCAGTACCATTCTTTGTGTCTGGGGACAAGTCCAGGATGTGGCTGGACTTGCTGGTTGTGTGGTGGCAAAGCCACAGTGCACATCTCCATTGGCGAACAAAAGAGGAAGCGTCATTTGTGACCTCAAGAATGTGGAAGATTGAGTCTAGTCTGGGGCATTGCATTCCGGTCATGGGCCCCTGCTTCATCCCTGGTTGCTGCCAGGTTGGCATTGCACAGCCCCATCCAAATCCATGGTTGGCTGCACCAGGAGTGGGATGTGACCCAATTGGGTCAATCCAGTCCTGTCTCCTGGGCTCAAGCGTTGTGATGCCTTGATTTGTCACAGGGAGAATCTCGGGGAAGCCCTTGTCAAGCCGCAGAGCCAGAGAGGAGGAAGCTGGTCGGAAGGAGTGGGGCTCTGGATGTCATGTGCAAACCACCAGGAGAGCTTTTCAATTGCCTCTCACCAAACCCTCATTACTGTTGGCAGGTAATAAAACACCAGGAGGGCCAGCTGCTAAACCCAAGGCTTAGCCTATGCCCTGTATGCTTCCAAGGGATTCAGAGGCACAGAGCGACCCACTGGCTCAAAATTGTACAGCTAGTGGTGTCACCTTTGAATCCACGTGGTCCTTCTTCAGATGTGACCTGTGGTCTGTCTCTGGGGACGCTAGATGCTCAGGGTCTTCACACATCCCGGCTCACTCCAAACCAGCTGAGATTAGAGGGACAAGGGAGGAGACACAGAATTTCCCTACCCAGTCTTCTCCGAGTACTCCCATTTCCTAGAGATGAGGAGAGAGTTCTGCATACTGGTACCTTACCCGACTCCTACCCTGAACTCTCCAGCCCAGGGGGCCGGGCTGGGCTGTCCTTCCCTATATAATCCAACCATTTTGTTTGCTCCTTGTCTTTGGGCCTCTGGGCTACTGCACCCGATTCCCTTCTCTCCCCTCTCCCTTGCCTCCCCTCCCCCTCTCTCTACATGGCTCAGGGTCGTGTCCACTCTGGACTCCCCCAGATGTCCCCTGTCTCTGGCTATGCTCTCTTACATGTTTATAATAAACCTTCTCCACCATACTTAGGAGCAGTCATGTCCCTTTCTCTTCTATTCAGAAAGGACCCTGGACCAGCTGGAAGAATGGCAGCTGGAAGAATGGCAGCTGGAAGAATGGCAGCGGGAAGAATGGCAGTTGAGTGCTTGAGCTTTCACACTTCATGATCATCAAAGTTCAGGGTCACTCGGTAGCATTACTTGGATAAGGGGGGGCTGTTTGTTTGTTTGTTTGTTTATTTATAAACAGTGCTTCGTGTATCTTAGGTCAGACTTAAGCTCCATAGCAAAGGAAGACCTTGAAATCCTGATCCTCCTGCCTCAACTTCCTGAGTTCAGAGTTTTCAGGCATGCGCTGCCAAGCTCAGTTTATGCAATGGTAGAGCTTATCCAGGACCTTGTGCACGCTAAGGGAAGGGAGCACTCCACCTGCCAGCCTGTTTTAGTTACTGTGGTATTGCTGTGAAGAGACACCCTGACCAAGGCAAGGCAACTTTTAAAAAGGAAAGCTTTTTGTTTGGTTGGTTTGTTTTTTTCTTTCTTTGTTTGTTTTGTGTTGTTTTTCAAGACAGGGTTTCTCTGTACTGAGTTGGTCTGATGCTGCCTGTAGTCTAATGCTAAATACTGATTCCTCAAGACGTAGTCACAGATCCTCAGGGACTCAAGTGATGCCGTGTGAACTTCCTCCCCAAGTTCACTGGTCAAGAAAAGGCTAGAGTCTGTGATTGGGCAGTGGAGGGAGAAAGGTAGGACTGGAAGTTTGAGTGAGAGGTTTGTGGGTAGTGAGACAGAGGAGAGGAAGGCAGAGAAGAAGCTACCATGGACCAGAACAGAGTGGTCAGGAGAAACACCAAGTAACAAGGGACCTACAGCTGGAGAATAAGTTAGATCTGCCCAGTCTAGGCTGATGGTTTGTAAATGAAGCACCTGGATTGTGTATCATTCATACAGGCTGGTGCGGATTATAAGCGCATACTGCATTTCTCTATGTAGCTCTGACCTGGAACTCACTCTGTAGACCAGGCTGGCCACAAACTCAGTGATCCACCTGCCTCTGCCTCTCAAGTGCTGGGATGAAAGGCGTGCGCCACCGCTGCCTGGCAAAAGAAAGCTTTGACAGTTTCAGAGGGTTAGTCCACTCTCATCATGGCGGGAAGCGGGCAGCCGTGAAGCTGGAGCTCCACATCCTGGTCTGAGGCAGCAGGCAGAGAGAGACACTGGGCCTGGTGAGGTCCTTTGAAACCTCAAAGCTACCCCAAGTGACACACCTGCTCTAACAAGGCCACGCCTCCTAATCCTTCCCAAACAGTTCTACTAACTGGTGATCAAGCATCCAAACATAGGAACTTTGCAGGGAGGGGCATTCTTAGTCAATCCACCACATAGCTCTGTCTGAGCTCCATGAGTAAATCCTTCCCCTTGGAGCCAGGGCACCAAGGCCAGGGGCCTGTTAGGAGCTGCTGCTGGCTAACCATGTCTTGGCCTTCAAGCCTCTGTGTCATTATCCCTACAGTAGGGAACATGCTACACAGAGAAATAACTGGGATGTGGTGTCTGGGCAGAACTCTGCACAAGACTGGGAAATGGTCAGTGTATCCCATGACCCAATAAAATTTTTTCTTTACTGTATAAATTAAAGATACAGGTTGCAGGCATTTTAACTTAATCTTTCTTTAAAATAATTGTTTTTTTTTTTTTTTGGCTGTGTGTGTATGTGTTTTGGATGCATGTATACCACATGTATGCAAAGGTCAAAAGAGGGAGGGGGTCAGGTCCTTTAGAACTACAAGTATTTATGGTTGTGAGCCGTTATGTGGGTGTTAGAAACTGAACATGAACAATCTGCAAGAAATGTTCTTAACTGCTAAACCACCTCTCCAGCCCCAGCTTAATCCTTTTTTGCATTTAAGCTTCCTTGCCCAAACAGAGATGATTCACATAGTATCTTAGTTGGGGTTTCTATTGCTATGATTAATAAAAAACCCCATGATCAAAAGCAGCTTGGGTAGGAAAGGGTTTATTTCAGGTCATGTCCCAGTTCCAGTCTGTCATGAAGGGAAGTCAGGGCAGGAATGCAATGCAGGAACCTGGAAGTAGGAACTGAAGCAGAGGCTATGGAAGCATGCTGCTTATTGGCTTGCTCACCATGGCTTGCTCAGCCTGATTTCTCGTAGCGCCCAGGTCTACCTGCCCAGCGGTGGTACCACTCACAATGAGCTGGGCCCTCCCTCATCAAGCACCAATTAAGAAGACGCACTACAGACTTGTTGGCAGGTCAGTCTTATACAGGCAATTTTTTTTTTCAATCAAGATCCCAGCTTCAGGGCTAGAGAGATGGCTCAGTGGTTAAGAGCACTGACTGCTCTTCCAGAGGTCCTGAGTTCAATTCCCAGCAAGCACATGGTGGCTCACAGCCATCTGTAATGGAATCCGATGCCCTCTTCTGCTGTGTCTGGTGAGAGCGACAGTGTGCATACATAAAATAAATAAATAAATCTTAAAAAAAAAAATCAGCCGGGTGTGGTGGCACACACCTTTAATCCCAGCACTCAGGAGGCAGAGGCAGGTGGATTTCCAAGTTCAAGACCAGCCTGGTCTACAAAGTGAGTTCCAGGACAGCCAGAGCTACACAGAGAAACTGTCTCAAAAAACCAAAAAAAAAAAAACCATGGCAAGTCACTATCCCTAGGTTATTGCTAGGGAAGTAGACAAAACAGCTTAGTTTGTAGATATCTGTCCAGCTCTAGTGCTTTAAAGCTTATTCTAAATATGAAAGTTTGTTGTCTTTTATCTGGGAACTAAATGATCAAAGGCAAGGTAGAAACCCCCAATTGAGATGAAATATTTACTACAACAGTGGTGGCTCATGGCTCATACCTGCCTTTATCCCTGTACTCTGGAGACAGAAACAGGCAGATCTCTGAGTTTGAGGCCAGCCTGGTCTACGGAGCAAGTTCTAGGACAGCCAGGGCTACACAGAGAAACCCTGTTTTGAAAAACCAACAAACAAAACAAAGCAAAAATGTTGGCTATTATTTTTTGGATATTTTAGGGCAGGGTCACATGATCTCAGGGTAGCCTTGAACACGTTATGTAGCAGAGGGTACATTTAAACTCCTGATCGCCCAGCCTCCAGCCCAAGTATTGGGATTATAGGTATGGACCACCACATCTGGTTTATACATTGCTGGGGTATGAACCCAAGGACCCTGTGTGAGCTATGTAAGCACTCTACCAAGTGAACCATATCCCAGCTCCCAGTTTGGGATTTATTTCATTTATTTTTTGATACAGGATGTCACACTGTGGCCAAGGCTAACCTGGAAGTCACTCTGGGGAGCTTTTGGAATTCATGGCAATCCTTCTGCATCAGCCTCCTGAATGCTGGGCCCAAGTCACCACACACTGTTTAAATATTGTTATTATTTGCCTTGATGTAATTTTCTCTGGCAAATATAGAACCTCCCAGAAGCAAGAGAGTGGAAGACTGTCTAACCGCTGAAGCTACTGTGTGTGGGCATCCCTGAGTGGCCTCCTCAGCACCCACTTTTTTCTTCCCTTTTGGGGGAAGATGTGTGGGCAGGAGCCACCCATCTCCGTGGGTGGCTTACACAGTCACTGCAGTGACTGGTTTAGGAAGCATGATAGAGGTCAGGCTAGAAGACTCCTCAAGTCCAAACTTGTATTTTTTTTTTAAGCCAATAGGTTTAATTTCTCTTTTTCTCCTTCTTTCCTCCCTTCCTCCCTCCCTTCCTTTTTTCCTGTCTGTCTTAAATGTATTTATTATTATATTATTATAAATAATAATTTATAACTTATATAATAAATGCATAATACATAATAAATAAATTACTGGGGCTGGAGAGATGGCTCAGAAGTTAAGAACCGCAGTATACTCATATAAATTTTAAAAAACCTAAAAACTAAAAAAGTAAAAAGAAATACAAATATAATTATATAATTATTATAAATAATAAATTAATAAAATAAATTCTTTACTGGTTATTATATTTATTATATGGTATGCATGCTTACGAGGGCATGAGATTGCCATGGTACTCTTGAGGTGGAACTCACTTTGTAGACCAGGCTGGCCTCGAACTCAGAAATCCACCTGCCTCTGGCTCCCTTCTCTATTTCTTTGTTTCATTTATGAAACAATGTTTCCCTACATAGCCAGGGCTGCTCTGAAACTTGCTATGTAGACCAGGCTGGCCTTGAACTCACAGAGATCCACCTGCCGCTGCCTCCCAAATCCTGGGATTAAAGGTGTGCTCCACTTTGCCCAGTTCGTCCTTCCTTCCTTCCTTCCTTCCTTCCTTCCTTCCTTCCTTCCTTCCTTCCTTCCTTCCTTCCTTCCTTCCTTCCTTCCCTCCCTCCCTCCCTCCCCCTCCCCCCTCCCTCCCTCCCTCCCTCTCTCTGAATGTGTGGTATTCAAGTCTGTATGTATGCATGTTTTTGTGACTAGGCACACTTGAGTACAGGTGTGTGATCATGTGCTCTGTGTGATCTGGGAGGCCAGAGGTTGACATTGGTGTCTCCCTCCAGCACTTGCTACTTTGTTTCTGTGAGTAACTTTGTTTCTTGAGTAACTTTGTTTACTGAGTGAGCCCCCACTGCTTTATTACCTGAGCCACCTCCTGCCCTTGATCTTCTTTAGAGGGACTATCATATATCCCTAGACCTCACCTCGCTGGAAACAGAGAACTAGAAGAGAAATGGCGAAGGGTCCCGCCAACATCATCACCCCATTTAGTGGGCAGAGAGATTCCTTAGGTTTTAAACCTGTTTGAGGAGTTGGATTTTTGTTTGTTTGTTTGTTTTGTTATTAACGACAACTCCCTGCTAAAGAAACTGGAAACAGAAACAGAGCTTTCTTTGCACAACACAGGCTCCGTCACGCAGACCTTGCAGAGCCAAGGAGGGTACAAGAAGGCGAGGAAGTCCCATACAGCTGGCAGTGGATGCACTGACTACTCTATAGCCTAGTGACTGTGGGATTCAAACTTGCAGCTACAAAGCTGCCCCTGCGGGCTTGTAGGAAACTTCAGGATTTTGGAATGGTCGACCAGTCACTTATTTTGCTTTAAAAAAAAAAATGTATCTGAGTACACTGCAGTTGTCTTCACACACACCAGAAGAGGGCGTTAGATCACATGTTGTGAGCCACCATGTGGTTTCTGGGATGTGAACCCTGAGCCATTTCTCCAGCCCTTTTTAGCTCTTTGTTAACTACCTGCAAAAAAAACAACCCGTCTTTGAGCTGGGCCTGTGCATACAGGGAGGAAAACAAGTTTTGCTAAGGGGGAAAGTTAGTGCCGCCGCCCAGCCCCAAAGCTGAATTCAAGACCTCAGACTTTATTTAGAAGCAAAAGCTGAGAGGCAGGAGTCTTAGCACATCAAACAGCAAATCTAGGCTCCTCCCAGCCGTCCAGATAAGCCTTTGTTTACCAAGGAGAACCACTCTTTGTCGTGCTGGGAGACCAGGAGGTCAATTAGAGGCCGTTTGGCTCGCCTTGCTAGCGATCACCATGAGGGTTATAACTTAGTAAAGATTTATTCTCTACGTGTGTTGTGTGTGTGCGCGAGTGTGCGTGTGGTGGAGTGTGGTGTGGTGTGTGTGTGTGTGTGTGTGTGTGTGTACATGCGTGCAGGTACCTACAAAGGCCAGAAGAGGGTGGTTGGATCTCCGGGAGCTAGAGTTAGAGGCCACTATTGAGGCAAAATGGAAAATTGAAATGGGAGAATGACTTGGGAACTTAAGGGCTGGCAAGCCTACCTCAACAAGATGGAAGGAGAGAACTGATTGCCAAAAGTTGTCCTTTAATCTCTACAGGTCCACTGTAGCTTCGGTGCACACACACGCCCCCCCCCCCAATCCCAATTCTAAAAATATATATTGCTGCTGCTGTGACCTGTCTGTGACTTAGCATTCTGATCCACATTCAACTGCCACATTTAGCCGGAAGTGGGACGCAAAAGTGGTGTCCCACTCAGCAGAGCCTCTGCAAAACCTATGTCCTATGGATCCATGGAAGATGGACAGATGGCCCGGCAGACAGAAAGAAGGCTGGATGATAGAATGCCCGTGGGAAGGAGATCTTTCCTCTGCTGTCTCACACACAGCCACGCTCTCTCACTACTGTTAAGAGAAGCCGGCTTTCCTGACTTACTGTGGCGAAGGGTGGCTGCTGTGCCTGCCTGCGTCTGCCCTGGCCTCTGGGATCCGGCTCCTAGAAGGCAGCCTTGACCTTTTGCTCTTGGCTTGCAGCCTCTGCGGGCCTGAGAGTAGGAAGTTGTATGCTCCCTCTCCCAGCCTGGAGTCCCAGCTCACAAGTCCCTTGAGAACTAAGGACAAAAACGGGCGCACTGTTTGGTGGACAATGAGGTTTTTCTTACAGGGCGGACTCCTCCGGGCCTTTGTCAGAAGGACTTCCTCAAAGGGCAGTTGGGGCTGGAGGACAGACACCCTGTGGGCCAGGAGCTGGGAGCAGGGCTGACATATGGGGGCCTAGGGAAGTAGAGTTGTATGTGTGAGGGGACCAGATGTGGGTCTGCCCATGATGGAAAATGGTATGAGGACAAACAACCAGAGATGAGATTAGACGGGGGTGGGGGTGGGTAGGGGAGATGGGCGGATGGGGAGTGGGGGATGGGGGATGGGAGAGGCAGGATCAAATTAAGCTTAGGACTGGATGTTTGGCCCCAGGAGAGTATGTTACATACTGCATAAGAACCTAGATTATCCCCGGGTTTGGATTTTCCTTCCTGTCTGAGTGGCCAAGGCCAGCCTTCTCTTTTCTCCCTCTGTCAGGTGCTAGAGTTGGCTCTTCAGCACACCTGGATCTATCTGCTCTGGCTTCCTGCCCTTATCATCTCTGTAGCCAGTAACCTACTCACTCATGATGTGCATTGTTTCTGTCAGCTGACTCCTGAGAATGCCCCTCACCTTCACATTGTTACCATGTATCTGTACTTCCTGGAGCAGCTTTGACCACATACTCGGCACCTAATAAACCTCTGTGGAATGTGTAAAAGTGCTTAACCTGTCCTAGCGGAGCTGAATGTGTCCTCTTTTGAAGAGAGAGAATGGAGTTAGGGATGTAGCTTAGTTAGGGGAGTGTTCACCAGACAAGGGCAAGGGCCAGCACTTCATGAATTGAGCAAGATGGTCTGTTCTTGTGATCTCAGCACATGGGTGGTAGAGGCAGTAGATTGGGAGTTTAAGATTACCCCAGTGGGGCTAGAAATATAGCTCAGAGGGTAGAGTACTCACATAGCATACATGAAGCCCTGGGCTCAACCCCTAGCAGAACATACACATATGTGGTAGCACACGTGTGCAATCCCAGCATGCAATGCAGGAAGTGGAGGCAGAAGGACTATCCTTGACTACATATCAGTCTGAGGCTATCCTGGGCAACATGATTCTCAATCTCTCTCTCTCCCAGGCTGGCTTCAAACTCAAATATCTGCCTGCCTTTGCCCCCCAGGTGCTGGGATTGAAGGTGTGTGTCACCAATCTTCAGTGAGACCCTCCTCTTAAAGAGAGGGTTAGGGGGAGAGTGGTGCTAGAGAGTCTGCCTCCATGGTTACCAAATGAGGCTTACTGTGAAGAAGAGCTTTGCATCTGGTTGACAGGCACAAAGGAAGTGTTCCTCAGCCGACGGCTCAGGATGGACTTTACTGGACTTTACTCCCCATTCTGGATGTAGGGCTGCTCTGGGCGGCCTGACCCACTGTGTGGACTCAGGAAGCCATACAGCAGGCCCCTCCATCCAAATCTCCAAGTTCATTTTTATACTGAGTTGAAGGTGGGGCCAGAGGGAGCCCCGGGAGTCACAAAACCGGAGCTTTGCTTGAAACATAACAATCACACCTTTAAACACCTACCAGAGTTCAGATGTCTTTCCTACCCCCAGGGGCCCAGCTGTCTCCTCTCCTTTGTCCTTGTCCACTGAGGTCCCTACTCTAAGCTTCTGGACCCCTGGCTCTTACTTGGTATCCCTGACCCCTTTTTTTTAGATATGGTCTCTCTCTGCAGTTGTTTGGTCTTGGATTTGTGATCCTCCTGCCTCAACCCTCTGAATATTAGGATTACAGGTGTGTGAGTCAACCCAGCTGTGACTATGAAACTTGGGCCTTACTTCAAGCAGGGAGCTCATGGCATGAAGTCAATATGGACAAAGAGAAAGAACGAACAGCTCTCAGGCACGGGAGCTTGGAGGTCAGGTGGTGCCATTTCCTATTTCTCGGAATCGTACCCTGGAGAAAAGACGGCGAGAGTTCTATGTAAGGGGCTGCTTCCACCGGCTGAGCAGGCCTGGCCCTGCAGAATCTGGGCTCCATTTACAAATGTTCTGGACCAAACAGCTTAACCAGAGGTACCTTGTCAGCCTACCAACCAGCCAGGACAGAGCTAGGGCAGGGGGTGGGGTGGGGTGGGGGCGGGTTTGGGCTCCTGATGTGAAGGCCTGACCCCCCTCCTTGCATCAAAAGTGGTACCCAGAGATCAGGGAAGCAAGGGATGCTGGGAGACACCATCTCAGGTGATTGCTTCCTTCTGTGCTGAATCTGGGACCCAGGGTCTCCTGCACATAGGCAAATGCTGTACCACTGAGCTGAATTCTTCAACTGAATTCTAGAGGGTCAGAGACCAACAACAGGGAAAGTGTAGCGAAGAAGGTGGCAGAAGGAGATCAGCAGCCACTCCGATCCCTTGGAGAGTGCTTTCGATTCTCCATGAAGACACAATGGACTCAGGCTAGCCATAAGTCAAGCCAGAATTGCTCATTCTCCATGTGTGGTGTTGGGGGCAGAGGAGAGGGGCTCCGTGGTAAGAGACAGGACCCTTCAGCCTTCAGCGCCTGCTGCTTCAGCTTCTCAGCTCTGCCAATGTTGGGAAGGGGGATCATTTATGATGCGGATGTCCCTCGGCACACAGATACAATCTCCAGCCTTTTGTCATCTTGAGCCCTTTGGCGCTAGCTAGCAAGTAATTGCCAAGTGCTGTGTTCTGAGCTCACTGCTGTCTTAACTCTC
Organism: Mus musculus; assembly: GCF_000001635.26. NCBI lineage: Eukaryota > Metazoa > Chordata > Mammalia > Rodentia > Muridae > Mus > Mus musculus. Next base: position 137,797,758 of record NC_000070.6, on the reverse strand, counting down.
AGCTCCTTACAGACGAGGACTGCCGGGAAATGACCAAAGTTTCATTTATTCACCGCCCCAATGGCTTTTGCCATTATGACCTTGCTATGAAATACATAAATAAGGAGTAATTTACCCAATACTTGGTCTCACTTTGTAAAAACATAAACTTATTTCTCAAGGGAAATTTCCTAGCACCGCTGTAAATAAACAGCATTAATTATTAAAATACAAGAACAAATGAAAACAAACCCAGGCATTCCTGGGTTTTGGCATCAGGCTCCAGTTCCGGCCCTGAACTTACCGATGAGGTCACATGTTGTCTCTGGGCCTTGCTTTTCCTCCTGTAAAATGGGCTCAATAGTAGAGCTCATATAGAAGATGCCTGGACCTAAGACGGAACTTCAGGGTAGAAGTGATCAATCCTAGGTGCCCAGGAAGATGGAGTTCAGGGAAACCTGATCTTTGCTTTCAAATCTCTGGCTGTTGGGGATTAGAGGTACAGATGGGTTTTGTCAGCTTCAGTAGCGATGATAAGACCCTCCTCTTAGGAGGAAATGAGGAAGTATTCAAATGGTGGTGGCATTCAAACCTACCTCCAGGAGTTCACAGTAGGAAACGAATCAGAGACTTCAAAACCAGACTGGCTTTCAGGGGAAGGGAGGTGGTGGCCCTTGGGGAACTGGATAAGGCCCACTGGCACCCAGCGGTTGCCTTTCCTTGTTTCCTGTGCATGTTCCAAACTCGGTCTCTTATAACTCTCCCAATAACGTGAAGGAAGAAAAACCAGGGGATAGTGTCTGCGGGTTATAGAGCCTTGGCCAGTCCCCCGAAGTCACCAGAGCAGGCCTGTGGGCCTAGACAGTCTGGCTCCACTGCCTGGGAAGTGGTCTGCCCCGGGCAGGTCCTGGGGCTTCTGGCTGGGACAGACAGAATGTCCTGAGTCCCTGTTTCTTCAGATATTAGGGAGGGAGGGCCCTGTCCAAGGGGTCTCCTTCTGCTTCCTACTGACTTAGTTAAGGGCAAAAGAGAAAGTGGATAGGAAAGGGGTAAGGGTGTGAGGCTCAGAGGTGCACATGGTGACGGACAAGGATGTGTAGGCAGAAAGACGCACAGAAAAAAGGAGCCAGGTGGGTTCACAGACGCGCAGGGTCAGGCACAGGAAGACAACCATCGAGGGACAAAGTCTCCTACAGAGAAATCAAACCTAAAGACAAGCCAGCTGCACCCTGAAGCCAGGATGAGCCGCAGGGAAAGAGAGAGGCAAGGCGGGTTACCCTGCCTGTTGCAGCCCTACGGGCCGGGTCGAGCGCCGCGCTCCCGGCAGGGGGCGCCCTGGCAACGCAGAGGCACCCGCCTGGGGCTCGGGGTGCGGGCCGGGGGCGGGGCGGCCGGGGGCGGGGAGGCCGGCGGGTGCTCGGCCAGGCCGCCTTCATAAGCAGGCGGGGGAGGTGGCCGCCAGAGTACGCTCCCGCCACTGCGCTCCTTAGGGCTGCCGCTCGCGAGCCGGAACAGACCCTCCCCACGAGTGCCTGCAGGTAAGGAAAGCATGCTGCGCCCGTGGCTTGCGCGACTCCCACGCGCGCGCTCCGCCGGTCCCGCAGTGACTGTCCCAGCCACGGTGGGGACACGTGGAAGGTCAGGCTCCCTGGGGACCCACGACCTCCCGCTCCGGACTCCGCGCGCATCTCTTGTGGCCTGGCAGGATGATGGACGTGGCGCCCGCTGAGCCGCTACCCAGGACCTCACCCTCGTGCTAAGCACCTGCTCCCGGTGCCCACGCGCCTCCGTAGTCCACAGCTGCGCCCTTCGTGGTCCCTTGGCACTCTGTCCCGTTGGTGTCTAAAGTAGTTGGGGAGCAGCAGGAAGAAGGCACGTGCTGCGATCTTTGGCGGGAGAGATCGGAGACCGCGTGCTAGTGTCTGTCTGAGAGTGGGGGAGCCCAGGAAACGGAAGGAGCCTGTGAACGGTTCCAGGCTGTGTGCAGGTGAGAGTGGGGCTGCTGCCTTGCCCAGCGCGGGTAAGAAAGGGTTAAAGGCACAGTCACAGCGGCAGGACCCAAGACGGAGGAAAAAAACCTCATTCTTACTCCCACATTGTCCATGGTAATCCTTTTCAACGCGTAATGGGCCTGAGGAAGGAAGACTTGCAAAGGACTCTGGGGTATGCCTGTGAATCCTGATTAAAAAGGAAAGCTGGCGCGGCAACTCTGGAGAGATGCTGGCAGTCTGGAGGCTGAGGATCTCTGTGAGTTCGAGGCCACTCTAACACTCTAGGAAGATTAGGTCTCAAAATCATACACACACACACACACACACACACACACACACACACACACACACACACACACACACATACATATAACAGAGGGATTATTCTCAGGCCTGAAAGAACGTTTGGCTCCAAGAAGAATTCAAAGACCCCCCCTCAGGCAGCCTCAGATTCTCAGTCTGGTTGAGAATTAGGGCAACTGTTTATTAAATGCTGGATAAGGACTGCTCTGACACCTGACAGACTACAAATAGGGACAGAGAGTTTTAGACAATGTAGGCAATGACATTAGGCATTGAACCCTGTTGCCCATTCTCCACAGCCCAGGAGATTAAGGAGAGCCCCCCCCCAGTATGCCCTTCACCCTCCAAGCCTCTCTGGTCTCCCCAGTCAGCTCTTTCCTCTCCCACTCCCTGGCCGTCTCCTGTCTCTGCCTCCTTTTCCAATTCCTGAACCGTCTCTGGTTCCCTTAGGGGAGAACACAGCTTCTCAGAAGCCTACTGGTGGAGTGAGACAGGTCTGGGCTGGTTCGCAGCCATGTCAGTGATGGTCCCATCTATATGTTAAGACTACAGTGAATCAAAAGACCCGATAGGCCAGACAGTGAGTGTCTTCGATCCACACATACTTACCAGGCATCAGTTGTGCGCTAAACTCTGATCGAGGTGCTGAGAAGGGAACAGTAAATAACGACCCCTTCCCCCCACCCAACTCATTGAGGCGAACATTGGCATAATAAATTCTTTTCAGGCTTTGAAAATTTGAGTGTCACATGGTAGAATGAAGATGACGTAGTTCCCCCAAAAAAGGGATCAAGATGTCACACTGTTGTCACAGTGAGCAGCCAGTACATAGTACTAACAAGATGGGGTGAAACTGTGTGATCTGGCCACAGCTCTGCTCTCACGGTGGCTCGGGATTCTCCTTGAGGGCGTACAGGAGCTGGAAGTCTTTGGTCTGTAGACCCTATTGGTGGGGAGCATGCTGTACAGCCTGCAACATGTTTAGCGGGTTCACATACTTTAGAAAGCAGTGGCTGTCCCTAGCTCCAGTCTCAGCAGAGATTGCATCAGTGTGTACAGGGTTATGTCACTGCCTCTGAACCCTGCGATCCTGTCAACCACCTTTGCCCAGGCTCTGCCCATTCCTTGATGGGCTGGACAGGGAGGAAGCACTCAGCCTTCCTTACTGTCACTTGGGTGTCCTCCTCCCTCCCGGACACAGCCTGGGAGGGGAGCCTGGAGCTCCCGGCTGGGAATAGCCCAGGAATCTCCTGCCACCCACCTCTACCTCATTGCCCACAAAGCCCAGCACCAGGTCCTTTCCTGTTCTATCCTGCACAGACAGGAGATGTTATCCTTTCTTGCATATGAAGAAACCTCTTGAAGGGACAGTGACCTGCCCTGGGACATCTACAAGCCACTTGGGCATCTGGGGCTGGGCCCAAGTACCTACAAGTTTAGGTTCTGTGATAGGTTCAGTGATGTCCCTGCCAGAGCATATCTGGGCTTCAGGCTTCGGGGCAGGAGAGATGGGGGTGAATCCAGGATGTGGAATCCAGGGGTAGAGTTTGAAGTTCTCAGCGCGAAGTCTATCTGACTGGGCTATTAACACAAAAACCCTGGAGCTTGAGGAGAGCCTTGTGGGTAGCGGAGCAGACTGGGCTGAGAACTTGGGCTCAGAATTCTCCACGTGGCCACAGGAATGCTGACTGAGCTTCGGAGCACAACAGCCCATCGACATTGGCACACCAGGGCTGGGCTGTGTGGTATGTTTGTTATTTTGTCACCCCCCCCTCATATTTCTGTAGCTGTTCTAACCTTCAGAATAGAGTGGGAGGCAGTAGATTGACAATTTATTATCTGTCCTGCTGTGTGACCCCCCCCAGACAAGCTTCTTTCCTCTCTTCTGTTTCCTCATCTGTGATGTGGGGTAATAAACATGGATACCAGTTGCAGAGGGCCAGCAAGATCACAAGCAGTCTATGAACATTAGGCTCCACCTACATGGATTGTTAAAGAGTTAGTAACTTAAACCAGGCAGTGGTGGTGCACGCCTTTAATCTCAGCACTTGGGAGGCAGAGGCAGGCGGATCTTTGAGTTTGAGGCCAGCCTGGTCTACAGAGTGAGTTCCAGGACAGCCAGTGCTTTGGTTCCAATTGTCAGCTCTGTGACAGGAAACAAAATGCCTTCCCTCTCTTGAATGACAGCTCATAATCGTCTCCAGCATCATTATTGATGCTCCATGTCCAAAGAACATGCCAGAGTGCTCTCTCTCTATATTTATCTGCCTTCTCATTCCCCCTCTCCACCAACATTTTGTAATTGCTCCCAGAAAAAAACCCAGGCCTAAAGTTTTCCATGCTTCAAACCCCAGCCTCGCTGTGGCATGAAATCAATTGTTTGCATTTGATTTAACGTCTCCAATGAAGGGGTAAAATTTGAGCTGAGGGTAGAGGCTGGGGGAGAAGATGAAGTTAAAGCAGATGTGTTTTTGTTTAACTGGAGGATGGTGGTTAAACTACACCCCCCCCCATGTTATTACCATTGCCCCTTTTGAATTCCAGTAACCAAGAGTCGGGTTTCTCTAAAAACTGTGGTGTTCTTTCCTGGCTGGTGTGGACTTGCTCACCCAGTATTATTATTATTGCTTTATAGTCATCAGAGGCCACAAACTGCTGGCTGAAGAGGAGACCTCAGAGATGCCTAGAATTGAAGACTGGCCAGGCTCAGACCCTGGCTGTGTCCATTGGTATCTTTGAGGCCCAGAGAGGGAAAACAGCTTGCCCAGAGGCATATAGCTGTTTAGGCTCAGCCTCCTGGCTCTTACACACACACACACACACACACACACACACACACACACACACACACACACACACACACACAGGCACGCACGCACGCGCTCATGTGCGCACACAAGTGCCATGACTTGTGTTAGTGTGTTACTTCCATAGTATGTTGTTAATTTACTATTAATTAATTAATTAATTAATTAATCTATTTGAAACAGGATCTTATGTAGCCCAGGCTGGCTTGAAACTTGCTATGTAGCAAAGGATGGCCCTGAATTTTTTTTTAAAAGATTTATTTATTTATTATATGTAAGTACACTGTAGCTGTCTTCAGACACACTAGAAGAGGGCGTCAGATCTTGTTACAGATGGTTGTGAGCCACCATGTGGTTGCTGGGATTTGAACTCCGGACCTTTGGAAGAGCAGTCGGGTACTCTTACCCACTGAGCCATCTCACCAGCCCGGCCCTGAATTTTTTGATCCTCCTGCCTTCAACCTCCCAAGTTCAGGAAGTCTAGGTGTGTACCTCCAGGCATGTTTTATGAGCTGAGAGTAGAAGCAAGCGCTTCATGCGTATTGGGCAAGCACTGTACCAACTGAGCCACATCCTTGGCCTTTGTTTGAAAAGCTGTACCCACTCTGTGGGTGGTGGGAAAGATCTGTCTTGATGAATTACCTGTGTGAGCTTGGACAAGTTACCTCTTCTCTCCAGCCTCAGTTTCCCCATCTGTAAACCAAGATGCCTGAAGAGGAGAGAGGATGGGATTTCCTGAAATTGGAATGGATCTAACTGAGGTCCCTCACCTCTGGCCTACTGAGTGTGGAGAGCCCAAAGCCTAGGAGGGGGGCTGGGGAGGGTGGGGTGGGCAGGGGCAGGAGACTTGGCATCTACACTGAGTTAAAAGCTTCAATTTAGTCGCTGGTGTTGTTAAACCCCGGGTGGTTTCGTTTTACACAAAAACACTGGTTTCTGGCTTCTCTTGAAAGATCAGAAGATGTAGGCTCTACAGAGCCACGCCCCTGCCTGGCCAAATGGTGGGAGCTGAGAGGCAGCCGCTCTGGTTCCCCTGGCGCTCCCATCCTTGCACGGCCCACTTGCCTCCCAAGCACAGCCAGCTGCCTCTGTGTTTGTAGTTTAGGGGCACAGTGGAAAGGCATCATATTTGAATGACTATGGATGGCTGGGGCCAGCCTGCAGGGGGCTGGGGTGGGATGGAAGCATGGATACATTCCCCACCCCCCACCCCAGCTAGTCTGCTTCTATGGCCTAGATGCATCTCTGAAAGACACTGGCTAGGTGGGAAACCTCTTCCTGCTTCAGGAGAATCTAGGGGCTCCAGCAGTGTGGGGAATGGGACATCAATATCTACCTGTAGACATTTTGTCCTCTGGGCCTGCCCAAGACATACCTACGCTCTGGAGCCTGAGCAGCCCAGGGAGAAGGGACTGCCATGGTGTCTGTCACCTCACCTCATGTCCATGTCACAAGCAGGACCTACGGCCACAGCTCTCATCTTTATCACTTTGCTGGTACAAAAAAAAAAAAAAAAAAAAAAAAAAAAAAAGAATCACTGTGTGAGCTGGAGGGTAGCATCGATGCTGTGGGCCCTGGTGGAGAAATGTGAGGCTCTCAGGGTACAACCAGGCATGAGCCTCTACGTCTACATGAATAAGCTGTTTGGGGGACACAAAGTGAACTTGGGGGACCTCGATTCCTGAGTGTTCTATCAGGCCCCTGTGCCTTGCACTGGCAGAGATTGACATAACACTGTATAAGATCATGCTTCGATCCACCCTGAGCTCCCAGCTCCCAGGCATACCCTCCCCATTCTCTCCCCTTGCTGCTGAAGAGGCTCAGAGGTTGTGATCTTCAGGCAGCGCCCTGTCCCGGTTGTGGAAGGGTCTGGAAGGTAGTTTCTGTGTAGAAAGACCAGAGAGACCCTGTCGTGAGCCCCCCAGCCCCTTACTCATCTGTAACCCCAAGCTTTTGTTATTTTTCTGGTTCTGACAGAGTCTTACAGTGGCCCCATGCTGTTGGCAATCTTCCTGCCTCAGCCTGCCAAGTACTGTAATTCCGTCAACCTCACCTGGGCTTAGGTTTGAGCCTGGTCCTCATCCTCTCGGATGTCTGGTTGGAAGAGTGACGTTCTGTCCTTCGTCTGGTGGTCAGTAGGCTGTTGGGCAGAGGTCTGCCAGTGTTTCATACTGACCTTTAGAAGTGAGTCTGCAAGGGCCAGAGCAAATTGCTTTTATTTGGAGAACCCTAAATGCGACCTTTGTAAAGATCTACCCAGTGGATTTATTTTATTTCATTTGCAGGGCAGGGAATAGGACCCAGACACTCATTCTTGCTCGGCCTGCCCCAGCGGCTGAGTTCTACCCTAGCAGCCGCTTCCTTTGTCAGTAGCACGCACAGATGCGTCCTCAGAAGAGACTCTTTCCCTTGGACTCCCCTCACCCTGCTGGCTGCGTTGGCCAAGCTCATCTCCTTCCAGCCTAGCCACAATGGCTGGCCTGACGTCTGCTTAGGACTAACACACCTTTGGTGCTAAGTCAAGGCTGTTTCATCGGTGTGTTTGGAGTCCTGCTCCCTCTCCCAGGCTCCTTGCTTCTAGGCATGCTCATTGCTACATTGTGCCTATCTACTACCAGGTACAGAGACATCCCCAATGCTATGTCAACCGGGCGTGGTGGCATGGTGAGCCCAGCACACAGAAGTTCAGGGTCATCCTTAGCTATGTCTTAAGTTTGGGGCCAACCTGGATTATGTGAATCTGAAGGAAAAAGGAAGGAAGGAAGGAAGGAAGGAACGAAGGAAGGAAGGAAGGAAGGAAGGAAGGAAGGAACGAAGGAAGGAAGGAAGGAAGGAAGGAAGGAAGGAAGGAAGGAAAAGAGAAGGGAGGAAGGAAAGAAACAAAAAAGAAAAATGGCCTGCTGTCAGCCTATAATCCCAGTTACTCAGGAGCTGAGGCAGGAGGATAAATTCAAGGCCTGCCCAGGCAATACGTGAGTGCCTGTCTCATAGTGTTGGAACTTAGCTCAAAGAAATGTGAGTCCCTGAGTTAACACACGCCCTCATTCCCCTAGTCCATTGTCTCTAACGCTGATGACACATGTGTGTGGTCCTGTGACAGTTCTGGATACTGAGGCCCAGATTCCCTTCACTGAGAAGTGGGAAAGGCAACCTACCCATTCAAGTTGCTTCCTTCCCTGAGCCATGAGTGGTATAAACTGCCTTCCCGGAAGAGCCAGTGGCTTATTTATGTAGAATCCACTAAGTTCAGTAGCTCAGTTTCTGGTGAGCATGGCTATCAAGCGTTCCTTCTTGCAGCTTGTTCAAGCCCTTCTCTCAGACCTTATTTCTTGTAAATAATATTATTTGTGCTTTGATCCATCCCTATACCTAATTGTAAGGACTATATTCTGGGCTAGAAGCTGGAACAATTACCTTCAGTGTCTTTATTGTATCTAACTTGCTCTTTTGTCTCAGAGTTGGTATGTAACTTTCTGAAAGTCACATAGTTCCAAAGTGTGGGCACCGCTGTGCTTAGGTCTCATGCCCCATCAGACTAGCGGACTGATTGGAGCTTTGATGTTTGGATGTCAGTCTGCAGACAACGTCTCTGTACATATTTTCAGTTGAACCATCTGCCTCTGGGATTTGCAACATAGGGTTGGGGTCCCCAAAAGGAGGGGACCAAGCACCACGGGGGAATTACTTATGCATCAGCATCTGCTCTCCTAGACAAATGACTCTCAGCCTGGCCACACCCCTTCCTGGTCCAGCAGACCATTGCAGTTCTCAGAGGAATCACCCTTAGTACCCAGAGGGCATGGATCAGCAACTCTGGCTTTGTCCTCTTGTCTTGGTTGTCTCGGTTTCTAGTGTCTTTCCTGAAAAACATCATTCATGCAAATGAGATGGGGCCTTAGGACTCTCCTAGCTCCTTGGTGACACAAAGCTGACACGCATGCTGCCCTGCCCCTGCTCTGCACCTGTGTCAGACATCATTTATCAACCAATGCTCTGTATCCTGCTGAAGTTCCTTCCGCTACAGCATAGTACGCCAGATAGCCATGAGTCACTAAAAGAGAACTGGCACTTGAGAGGAAAGGACAACCCAGAACCAGATTAATTTAGTGATGTCGTAGAAGCAGGGCAGGGCCAGGCGGGGCAGGGCCAGGTGGCACTGGTTCAAATGTCATGGTGCCCCTCAGTCAGAGTGCAGGAAGAACCAACTATGACATTCACTGGCCTGAACTGGCTTTTGGTATGGTGTAAGACCTTTTATGGGGCCACAGCAGGACCCCACACTTAGCCTAAAGAGGCTTTCTGGTTTGTGGGCCTGGCAACTGCTTTGGTTTAAGTAAGAGGGGTAAAGAAGAGTCTGTTTCACACTTTCCTGGAAAGAGCTGAAGGTTGCCCTCCCCTCCCTAATAACATCAACAGTAGTAACAATAATAGTAACAGAGACGAACACCTACTGTGTGTCTCATCCAGGAGCCCCTCTGCTAGCCTTGTTTATATACATCCATGCAGTTAATTATAAGAACAGCCCAGGGCTTTAGCCAAAAAAAAAAAAAAAAAAAAAAAAAAAAAAAAAAAAAAAAAAACGGCTCAGGGGAACTGCATTGCTTAAGACTCCAGCTTGCTTCCCAGGCAGTCCTGGGACAGTCAGGCTTCCTGGGTCACCAGTGTCACCAATGAGGTGCCGTGCCTGAATCCAAGACCTCATGTGTTCTGAGCATGTGCTTCATTATAAAGCCACAGCTCAGTGCGGGCCTCTCTGTGGATTCACAAGGGGACCACTGAGGCTCAGAGAGGGAGTTTGGTGGGCCAGGGATCACACAGGGAGTGCCTGCTTATTCTTTCCGCCTGGGGTGGGGTTGGGGTACAGGAGTGTTGATTTAACTTGAGTGGGGTTGGGCCTGCCCTGTTCCCTGTTTCCTGTTTCCTGTTTCCTGTTTCCTGTTCCCTGTTTCCTGTTTCCTGTTTCCTGGATGAATGCCCGGTTTATTTCAGTCCACCACACAAGATGAATTTGCCACTTTAACATCCTTAGCCTGCCTTCCCAGGCTTTTACCATCAAGTTTTTTTGGTTTTTCGAGACAGGGTTTCTCTGTATAGCCCTGGCTGTCCTGGAACTCACTCTGTAGACCAGGCTGGCCTCGAACTCAGAAATCCTCCTGCCTCTGCCTCTCGAGTGCTGGGATTAAAGGTATGCGACACCACGCCCGGCTTACCATCAAATTTTAAAGCCATTTCTCCCCCTCCTCTTCCTCCTCCTCCTTTTCCTCCCCCTTCTCCTCCTCTCCCTCCTCCTCTTCCTCTTCCTCTTCCTCTTCTATTTTGTTTTTGAGACAGGGTCTCACTATGTATCTCTGGTTGATCTGGAACTTGCTATGTAGATCAGGCTGGACTTGAACTCACAGAGATTCATCTGTCTCTGCCTCTTGAGTGCTGGAATTAAAGGTATACCACCCACCATACTGGGCCTTACAGACATGTTCAGTCTACAGCCATAGATTGCTCATGGTGAATAGCTGGGGACAGCTAAGAATGTGGCCCAAAGTTATGGAACATTTTGCAGTTAAAAAAAAAAAGTAATTATGGGCCTTTCGAGTGTGAATTTTTTAGATGACAATGTCTTATTACAGTGTCAAACGGTTGGTCATGCCTGAAAGTAATGTCTTCATTTAGCAGGAGGGGAAACCGAGGCTCAGAGAGCAGGGCAACTTGTTCGAGATCAGAGTGATTGTTAAAGCCACCCTCAACTTTAAGTCAGGAGCCCAGCCAAAGGCCTTCTCAGACCCCAGCGTTTTGCTCTGTCCTTCCCTGCCCAGGCTCCCTGCAGGGTGCTCTTCTGGGGCTATGGCCTCTTCAATATTAGGCTAGACCTTGGTCAGAGCTCTCGAGCCTGGTGGGTAAGATCTGTTCTCACACGGGTGCCTGGCTTAAGTGTGAGCTTTTGGAGGTCAGGGCCCCATAGAGAACACTAACAAGAGCGAGGGCCTCGAACTTCCAGGCCACACCCCTGGCAGGCTTCCCATAGCCTGCCAGCTCTGCAGCCTAAGGACCTGTGAAGACTTCCATTTACAACCTGAGCCACTCCTGGCTTCAACCTGGCCGCCCTTCTCACTCCACTGTGGCCTTCCTTGCTCCGTCCATGACATAAGCTCTCCATAGCCCTGGCCTGTCCATTGGGACTTAGAGACAGGAAGATAAAGAGTTTAGGCAAGCCCAGGAGACAAAGCAAGAGTGGTTTGACAAACCAAAGATAGATAGATAGATAGATAATAGATTGATCAATAGATAGATGATAGGTAGATCGATAGATAGACAGATCAATAGATAGATAGATAGATAGATAGATAGATAGATAGATGACAGATAGATGATAGGTAGGTAGGTAGATAGATAGATGATAGATGATAGGTAGATCGATAGATAGATAGATCGATAGATAGATAGATAGATAGATAGATAGATAGATAGATAGATAGATAGATAGATGACAAATAGATGATAGGTAGGTAGGTAGATAGAGAGATAGATGATACATGATAGGTAGATCGATAGATAGATAGATAGACAGACAGATAGATCAATAGATAGATGATAGGTAGATCAATAGATAGATAGATAGATAGATAGATAGATAGATAGATAGATAGATAGATAGATAGATAGACAGTCAGTCCCAGGGATCATTTGCTGAACCCACCTGTACCTGTTCCCTCGTGCATGGTAGGTACTTCATTACATACTTATTGGATGAATAAATATTTGAAGAATAAGATTTTACAGAGATTAATTTTTTAAGTGACCTTGTGTGACTTTTGGTCTCGGGTCTCACATACCGATTAACTCCATCATAGGTCTGCAGAGGAATAACTGATGTATTCATCTGTGCATGTTTGTTTAAATTATGGTAGATCTGGAACCCAGCTTTGTTCTAAGCCTATTAACGGAGAGTTATTCATTTATTTCTTGTAACCAGAGCTCAGAGAAATTGAGTACGTATTCTCCAGGTCAGGCAGTAGGTATCGAGTACAAAGACTGGCCATCTGGACTATCCCCCAAGGCTGTGTGTGCTCCAAGGAACACAATATAGGAGCCCTCTCGCTTTTCAGGTCCCTTAATGCAGAGCCCCACCCCAGATTCAAGAGTTCAAATATCAGAGCGTGAGGGTGTGAGGTGTGCACTCCAGCTGCCCCAGGCCCTGTAACTCCTCCAAGAGAACACATGCCCAGTCCAGAGAAGAGCACAAGGTAGATCTTGTGACCATCATCGGAACAAGCTGCAGTGGTAGCCTGGGTAGAAGCTGGCAGAGGGAGACCATCTGCAAACCAGGAACGCTGTGAGAAGAGAAAGGACAGAGGTCCTGACATACTGTCACAGCCGCTCTGATGTATGGTAGGTGTAGTAACTTAGTGACCCCCTCATTGCCTCTCCTGGGAGGAGGGCTCCTGTTGCCGTCACTATTTTTGCTCACTTGTGGGGACTTGGTCAGTCAATGGCAGGTGACTGGTAGGTCTGGGTGTGTACCACAGCTATTAGGCTATGGCATCTGGAGGATTCTGGGAGCTTCCTGCTGGCTTCCTGGCACCTCACTGGGCTGCCCTCAGGCAGGTAGGTCCGGGTAAGAGCAGAGTCAGGGCTCTGTGTAATAAATACATCGGGAAGGAAGGGGGACAGTACCCTCGATTCCGTGAGGCCCCTCCCTTATATTCTTGGAGGCTGGGTCCAGAGAGATTGTTACAGAAGACAACTGACCTGTCACCTCTCCCCGTATGGGGCAGACCCAATGCAATGTGCCAGCTTGTAGGTTCCCCGGCACCACCCAGGGCTGACAGTGCACAGCACTGTCTTGTCTTTAAGCTGGGGGAAGGAAGGTCTGATAGTCTCAAGATGGGTGGGTAGCCCTGCAAGGTGTGTCACACAGGAACCCTGAAATGCCCAGGGCTGCAGGGCTAGCCAGTGGTGGTGCTGGGATTTGAACTTACAGTTTGAACTCTTTCTGCTCTGGTTCCTGGGTTAATTTGTATCAGTCTGGGCTTGACTTTGGGGAAGAGATACTACATCTCCCTTGGGAATGTTTGGTGCAGAGCTCCCAATCTGGCTCTCCCTAATCTGTTTATTAATGCTGTGACTCCTGAGAGCTGTCATTCACTAAAGCCCCATACGGTGCAGCCTGCCAAGAGGGCTTGTCTGTGCTTTCTCGGTAGCTTCAAATATCTCCAAGAAGTAGGTCCTAGAATCCCTCTCTTCAAAGGTGAAGGAACATGGGAAAGGAAGGGATATCCCCCCCAACCCCCCCGAGGCCATGTTGTTCCAGAAATGTTAATCCAAAATTGAATGGTAGCAACCTGGCTCCAGATTCTGGGCTGGGCTCACTCAGAGCCCCTGGCAAAATCTCTGTGGGCCATATGCCTGCTTTCTTGAACCTGTTGCTTCTTCAGGAGCCAGACCTAAGGGGGACAGGAGTTGAGCAAGCCCCAGGATTAGACTACACAATACCCCAAGGAGTCACTGAACCACCCCCTAGCCCAGAGCTGACAGGCAGAGTTTATCTGTCCCCTGGGGCTTCTGGTGGGGAGGGTGCAGACCCGGTAGGGCAATCCTGGTGTCTCTGGGTCAGGAAGAGGCCACTCAGGAGTCTGAGTGGCGGGACTGGCCCAGCCTCCAGTCAGGGTTCTGGCTTTGGGCCTGATTCTGCCGAGTTTCTGTCTCCTGCTTCCAGAGTTTTCCTGGGCTCAGGGAATCTCCCTGCAGTGACTTATGCAAGAGTTTTGCTCTCCAATTTCCTCCTCCCGCTATGGGTTCTCAGGCTGTGCAGGACTGGCTGCCCTGCTTCCCTGCGGTGGGGGAAGGGCACCCTTTCCCCCTGGGCAGCTACCCCATCCGAATAACCAAGTGCTTCTCGGTGGCTCTTGGCCAAGCAGGGCTCACAGTGAAGACCTTTGCCAGCCTCTGTGTCCTGTGGCACATTCCAGCTGCCCCGGGTACACTCCAGGGGAAATGTCTGTTCCAGTGGCTGTGGAAGCCTAAGCCCAGAGGGTGCCTGGGACAGAGGTAGCCCTGCTAGGTAGGGCTTTGTCCCTCTCCATCTGGAGTGCCTCTCTGGTAGGTGGAGGAAGCAAGACACACTTGTTCCGAGAAATTCCTGCTGCGTGACATTTCAACGGCCCCTCAGTGGGTGCCAGTATTCTGGCACCTGTGAATGGAAAGAAGGGAGAAGAATCAGGAGGTAGGGAGGAGGAGACTGTAAGAGGACCTTCATTTAGCCAAGCAACAAACATTTATTTTTATATATATTACTTATTAATTTTTACATTTTATTGTATTATTTTATATGCGTGAGTGTTTTGCCTGCATGGGTGTCTGTGTACCACATGTATGTCTGGTCCCACAGAAGCCAGAAAAGGATGCTGGACTCCCCTGGAACTGGAATTACAGCAGTTGTGGGCCACCACGTGAGTGCTGGGAATTGAACCCAGGTCCTCCAGAAGAGCAGTCAGTGCTCTTAACCAATGAGCCATCTCTCCAGTTCCTAGTTTTATTTTTTGAGACGAAATGTCTAACATAGACTGGCCTCAAACTCATGCTGTAGTTGACCGTGACCTTGAATTCCTGATCCTCCTGCCTCCTCTTCCCCCCTGGGCTCACAGGTGTCCGCCACCCACACCTGGTTTATTCAGCGCAGCAGATGGGACATAGGCCCTTGTACATTTTAGGCAAGTCCTCTACCAGGTGAGCTACATCCACAGACTTGTCTCTAGCCCAGTGCCTGCAAGTTCATTGCCAGCAAATGTGGCAGTTCCCATCTCAGGGGAGCTGACCAGGTCCGGCAACCTACACAAAACCAGAGCTTTGGATGGAGGAAACACAAGAGAGGCCACCTAACTGGCCTGTGGCAGTATAAGCAGAAAGGGCCCCCAGGGAAGGTGGCTTTTACCCTATAAGTCTGGTTTAGGAGCCACAGTAATGCCTGACTCTGTTTGAGCCCCATCACCTGGGAAAAGACAGAAGAGAAGGTAACAGTTTATAATCAATAGGGGCGGAGGAGACGGGCTTATTAACGACTAAAGGATTCCCTGCGCTAGGGACTCTGGAACTGGTGGGGAGTTAGGGGTAGGTTCTGGAGGTGGCGGCCCTTGACCTGGAGAGTGAGCAAGAAGGAGCTCACACAAAGACCTGTACAAAGAGTGTTCTAGGAGGTCAAGAGCAAACCCTAAATCATAAGAGGAGAATAGCCCAGGCATAGGGACACAGGCCTATAATCTGGGCATTTCAAGGTGGCAGCCAGAAGATCAGACGTTCAAGGCCATCCTCAGAGGTTCCATGTGACCCTACCTTAAAATACCTCAGAAATGAAACAAAGCAAAAGGGAGGGGAAAAGATAAAATGTCAGGGAAGAGAAATTGGCCCAGAGGTCGGGAGGGTGGAGCTAGGGGTGATGTCAGAAAGACGGGTAGGACCTGGAGCACATGTGTGGCTTTTGACCCAGATGGATGACAGATGGACAGGACCTGCCGGGTGACTGCAGAGGTGAGTGGCCTCCTGCTTGTTGGTGACCTCTTAACAACAGAGTGGCTTTGGTGGCTCACTGCTCCTGCCCCCTTCAGGTACAGATGGGACAGCAAAGCCCAGGGAGAGAAATGGTCCCCGAAAAGAGAGACCAGACTAAATCTAGGCCTCCTCGCACTTACCAGTCTCTTTCCACACTGCCTCTCTGGGTCAAAATGGCTGCTAAGTATTTAGGGCAAGCCTTGTGCTGGGCAGGTGGAGTGTGGGATTTAGTGACCTGGCTTGGGATCTGTGTGGTGTCTGTACTGAGCCTCAGAAACAGTGAGAACAACGTGGTTTTTAACTCCTAGGATTGGTTATTAATTCCTAGGATTAATAATCTAGGATTGGGCCTCTCTGAGCCAGGATGAGTGCAGGCTTTTCTTGTGTCTGCTTGGCACAGTGCATACACATGCTGAGGGTCTCTTCACTGTTTCCTTATGGACCAGGGACTCTATGGATAGGTTAATGGCCAACCTATCTCCAAGCATTCTTCCCATTGCTCCACAACTGAGTTATGGACAATGCATGGATAAATTCATGCATTAGTTAGGGTTACTATGGTTATTATGTAATGAAACACCAGGACCCAAGGAATTTGGGGAGGAAAGGGTTTATTCAGGTAACACTTCCCACTTTGCTGTTCTCTGAAGGAAGTCAGGACAGGAACTCACACAGGGCAGGAACTTGGAGGCAGGAGCTGATGCAGAGGCCATGGAAGGATGCTGCTGACCGGCTTGTTCCTCAGGACTTGCTCAGCCTGCTTTCTCACAGAACCTAGGCCCACCAGCCCAGGGATGGCCCCGCCCACAATGGGCTGGGCCTTCTCATATCAATCACCAATTAAGAAAATATCCTACAGGTTTGCCTATAGAAGCATTTCTCCCCTCCTCTTATGACTCCTGCTTGTGTCAAGTTGACATAAAGCTAGCCAGCACTGCTGGCCCCTTGTCAACTCAACACACAAAAGTGTCACTGTTAAGCAACGGCCTTTCCTGTCCCTGAGATTCCACATTAATGAAGACATCACAATGCCAAACAATTTACAAACTTACAAGGCCCCACAGCCTTACAAATTCAAACACTTTAAAAGTGATCTCTTTAAAAATATCCAGGCTCAGAGGGGCATGGTGGCACACGCCTTTAATCCCAGCACTTGGGAGGCAGAGGCAGGTGGATTTCTGAGTTCGAGGCCAGCCTGGTCTACAGAGTGAGTTCCAGGACAGCCAGGGCTGCACAGAGAAACCCTGTCTCGAAAAATCAAAAAAAAAAAAAAAAAAAATCCAGGCTCTCTAAAACTCCCAAGTCTTTTGGGGGGAAAAAAAGGGTTTAAATTAGTTTTACAACTGTGAGCTGCTGAGCTAGCCCTAGTTTTTGAGACAGTGTCTCATGTAGCCCTGGTTGAGCTCAGACTCATTATGTAGCAGAGGCTGATCTGGAGCTCCTGCTCCTCCTGCTGACACCTCTCCAGTGTTGGGATTGCAGGTGTGTGGCATGACATCCAGCTCTTACACCATTAATATATATTTATCTATACGCTGTCCTCACATGCTGGGATTAAAGGCATGCACCTCCACGGCCAGATGAGTAGTCTTTATTGTTATTAGTGATAATATTGTATGCTTATAGGTAGATACCATGTGCATGGCTTCTTATCCATTTTTTCTATGTATGTATATATATATTTGTATGTATGCTTACATGTGTGCATCCATGTATGTATGTGTATGGTGTGTGTATATTTGTTAGTGTGTGTGTGGTTGTGTGCATGTGTGTGTGTGTGTGTGCACATGTGTATGTACACATGTGGAAGTCAGAGGTCAGCCTCGAGTGTCTTCTCAGTTGCTCTCCATCTTTCCTCTTTGCAAGAGGTCTCTCACTGAACTCATAGTTCATAGACTGGCTGGCCGGTAGGCTTCAGGAATTTTCCCATCTCTGTATCCTCTCCTCTGGGGTTGCAGCACACGCTGCCACTTCCTGTGGTTGGTTGGCTTGCTTTGCAGAGAGTTCTGGGGATCTGAGCTCAGGTCCCCATGCTGTGCAGGCGGGCACCTTACTCACTGAGTTTCCTCCCATGCACTGCTTTGTTTGAGGGGTTAGTGTTTAGAATCATATGCGCAGTGGTATGCATCTACAAAATACTCATTCAGCTTTATGAAGGAGTGCCATAGCTACCACATGTAAATTCTAACTGCTCTCTCTCAGTCTTCCATTGCTGAGGCTCAGCCATATTTTTGCATGTATCTGTGACTCATTCCTTCTCTTCTGCTTAAAACCTCCCGTGGATGACTATTTCCACAGCATTTATTTAGTTTATCTTGCGCTAAGGATGGAATGCAACATCTCAAGCTTGCAAACACTCCTTCCCAGAGCTACACTCCCAACCTCTATTTATGATCCTTGGCTTTGGTTCTCAGACTGCTGCTGATGTGGAAGGAACTCCTGATGAACACGGGGCTGGGAAGATGGCTCGGGTGGTAAAGTGCTTGCCACGCAAGTTTGAGCCTCTGAGTTCAGTCGGAGAGCCCTTGAAGAAAGTGGGGCTTGGTGACACATGTGTAATCCAATGTTGTGAGGATAGAGACAGGTTGAGTCTGGGGCTTGCTGGCCAGCCTAGTCAGTGATCCCAGGTCACAGGGAGAGACCCTGCCTCAAAAGAGAAAGGTGGAGGGGGTGAGAGAAGGGCCAGCTGGGAAAGGCATTTGCCACCAAGCCTGAATGAAGAGTTTTCAATCTTCAGGACTCACATTGTGGAAGGAGAGAACCGGTGTCCTCCACATACTCACATGCTTGTGTATACACACACACACACACACAGAGTGAGAGAGAGAGAGAGAGAGAGAGAGAGAGAGAGAGAGAGAGAGGGAGAGAGAGGTGCATGCATGAATGCACACAGTGGCACAGTGGTTATAACTAGGTTCTTTTTTGTTTGTTTGTTTGTTTGTTTGTTTTTTTGAGACAGGGTTTCTCTGTAAAGCCTTGGCTGTCCTGGAACTCACTTTGTAGACCAGGCTGGCCTCAAACTCAGAAATCCGCCTGCCTCCACCTCCCAAGTGCTGGGATTAAAGGCATGCGCCACCACACCCAGCTACTAGGTTCTTGAACTCATATGCATATGGGATTAGTGACCTTGACTGAGATTCTGGCCTTCCTGCCCTCCTCTCCCACGTGCTGGGACCCCAGTGAGCACTCTCCCTATCCCCTGGCTAATGTGGTGCTGGCACAGAACCCAGGGCTCTGTGCCTGCTAGGCAGTTGCTCTAGCAACTGAGCTACCCCGCTACCCCAGCAGCCTCTACTGGGAGCTTTTAAAAGAATCTTAATTTGTGTTTGGAGTGCATTAAATGCTTTTAAAAATCATTTTGAGATGCTCGCGATAATTACATGGCTTTTCTCATTTGATCTGTTAATGTCACCCGTCGTATAAAAGACTTTCCCATGAAGCCCTGAACATGCACGCTCCCGGGACGGACCTAGCTGGGGGACCTGACTGGTTTTGCTGAGTGTGCATTCCGCTTGCGCCGGTGACATATTGTCTAGGATGGTCCATCCCTCTGGGCTTGAGGGTTGTGGTGATGGTGGTCATCACCCTGGATGGTTGTTTTTTACCCTCCCTCTGCCCAAGTTCGAGTAAAATCAAGAACAGTTGTTTCTTGAAACTTGGTAGCATTTACAGATGAGATCATCTTCAGCAGGCATTTGCCTTGTGGAGAGATTTTTCACGTGGTCTCCGTTCAGGTTCTTTTACATCTGCCTTTGTCAGCGTCGGCAAATTCTAGTTTTAGGAATGTGTGCATTTAATCTACATTTGAACATTTATTCACATAAAAGTTGAACATTTTCTCTTGTCTATGATGGCAGTCTGTCTGTCTGTCTGCCTGCGCAAACTCTGCCACTCTTTTATGTTTCTGAAATGCATTCCCGCCCGTTGGGTCAGAAGCTCCTTCTTCTATTGTGCAGTTGGTCCAGATGGCAACAACACATCTTTGTCCATTCCTTCACTTGCTCTTGGGTGTTTCTCCTGTCCAGTTTGGGCTGTTACAAATTAGCCTTTCAATGCTCCTATAGGGATTCTCATGCAGATAGACTTTCATCCTTTTGAGTACTTAGGGTAGAATTGCTACATTGTGATACACAATTGATACACACCTGTCTAGCTCACGAGGAAGGGCAAACCCTCCCCAGAAAGCAGGTAAAGTTGGTTACAGTAGCATCCATCTCCAGTACTCCTGCAGGGTGACATGAAGCTTGAACAGAAGAAGCCTTGGCTCACAGGCCAGCTAGCCTGGTGTTCACAGGGGAACACTGTCCCAAACACCTGAGGCTGTCACTGTCCTATACACACACACACACACACACACACTGGTGCTGGCCATGTGTAATGTACAAATGTGCAATCCCAGCAGAGTTAAGGTCTACCTAGTCTACACAGAGACTTCCAGACCAGCCAGGGCTACATAAAGAGACCCAATCTAAGAAAAGTTACAGGGTGGGTAGTGGTGGGGCAGGCCTTTAGTTCCAACACTCTAGAGGCATGAGGCAGACTGGTCTACAGAGTGAGTTCCAGGACAGTCAGGGCTACACAGAAGAATCCTGTTTCAAAAACCCGTTTCTTACACCCACATACAAAAACTGACAGTGTTGTTGTATGTTCCTGTGACCAATATGTATTATTTGGGGTCCACCTGTTTTGTGGGTACTGTTTTAGGGTAAGGGATAGGCTTAAATCCTGTCTTTAGCCCCAAGAAAAGGACAGACTATACTCAGGCTTGGTCAGGTCAGTTCCCTCTGCTGATACCTCAGGTCTGAGCATCGCTTTCTCCCCAGGGAGGAGCCATTCACCAAGGTCAGAATCCTCACTTGTCTGATAAGGGATGTGTAGGGTGTCTGTGTCTGTGGGTTCCCTTCTCCTTGTGACCCTGCACATCTTTGACAAATGTCTAGGCTATTCATTCCTAAGGGTGCTGGCTATGGTGGTCCAGGGGCAGTGCGTGCATGCTCAAGAATATGGGCATCTTGGCAAAAGGAGAGCTGAGAAGTCAGTCTGGTTTCCATGCATCTGTGTCCTCCACTCTGAGAACACACAGGCCCAGCTCCATCTGCAGAGAGCTTCTGTCTTCTCAAGAGTTGTCTAGCCGGGCATGATGGCGCACACCTTTAATCCCAGCACTCGGGAGGCAGAGGCAGGCGGATTTCTGAGTTCGAGGCCAGCCTGGTCTACAGAGTGAGTTCTAGGACAGCCAGGGCTACACAGAGAAACCCTGTCTCGTAACCCCCCCCCCAAAAAAAAGAAAGAAAAAAGAAAAAAAAGAGTTGTCTAAGCCCTGCCTTATTTATTTATCTATTTCTCTATTTGTAAATTTGTTTATCTATTTATAAATCTATCTATCTATCTATCTATCTATCTATCTATCTATCTATCTATCTATCTATCTATCTATCTTAGAGGCAGGGTCTGATATGACCCAGTCTGGTCTCATGCTCACTTTCAGATCACTCTATAGCTAAGGATGACCTGGAACCCATGATTGTCCTGAGTGCTGAGATTACAGGCATGGCATGGACCACTGTGCTGTGCTTGTGTGGTGCTGAGGATCCAGCTCAGAGCCTGCTACATGCTAGGTCAGCACTCTACCAACCGAGACACACTTAGGCCACACTGTTCACTTTTGATGAAGGTGAGCAGGCCCAGGTGTGTCCTGTCACACTCTGAGCACAGTGACCTGACCTCCAGAGTAGAGTCACAAGCACTCGGAACCATCAGCCCTGAAATCTAGCTCAGTCTAGAAGAGACAGACCTGTGCCCTTAACAAATTTACTTTTTCAGTGCCAGGATGGAACCCAGGGCCAGTGCTCCACCACTGAGCTGTGCCTCGAATCCAGACCTTGACTTTTTCTTTTTCTTTTTTCTTTTTCCTTTTTTTTTTTTTTTAGTTTTCCAAGACAGGGTTGTTTCTCTGTATAGCCCTGGCTGTCCTGGAACTCACTTTGTAGATTTTTTCTTTTTCTTTTCTTTTCTTTTCTTTTCTTTTCTTTTCTTTTCTTTTCTTTTCTTTTCTTTTCTTTTCTTTTCTTTTCTTTTCTCTCTCTTTCTTTCTCTCTCTCTCCTTCTTTCTCTTTCTTTCTTTCTTTCTTTCTTTCTTTCTTTCTTTCTTTCTCTCTCTCTCTCTCTCTCTCTCTCTTTCTCTCTCTCTCTCTCTCTCTCTCTCTTTCTTTCTTTCTTTCTTTCTTTCTTTCTTTCTTTCTTTCTTTCTTTCTTTCTTTCTTTCTTTCTTTCTTTCTTTCTTTCTTTCTTTCTTTCTTTCTTTCTTTCTTTCTTTCTTTCTTTCTTTTTCCAAGACAGGGTTTCTCTGTGTAGCCCTGGCTGTCCTGGAACTCACTCTGTAGACCAGGCTGGCCTCGAACTCAGAAATCCGCCTGCCTCTGCCTCCCAAGTGCTGGGATCAAAGGCATACGCCACCACTGCCCTGCTGGTTTTTTTTTTTTTTAAGTTTATTTGTTTTATGTATATGAGTACACTGTCGCTGTCTTCAGACACACCAGAAGAGGGCATCAGGTCCCATTACAGATGGTTGTGAAGCCACCATGTGGTTGCTGGAATTTGAACTCAGGACCTCTGGAAGAGCAGTCAGTGCTCTTAAACCGTTGAGCCATCTCTCCAGCCCCTTGCCTTGAATTTTTGACATTAGAAACATTACAAATGAGACAACACCAGAAAAGAAGGTTAGCAAATTAAACCTGGAGGAAAGCCTAGTTTTCTCTGTAATCCTAACACCTGTGAGTACAGAGGTTCACATCTGTAATCCCACATTTGAGAGCCCAAGGTGGGAGATAGAGTAAGACAGGGCTGGAGAGATGGCTCAGTGGTTAGGTGCACTGACTGCTCTTCCAGAGGTGCTGAGTTCAATTCCCAGCAACCACATGGTGGCTCACAACCATCTGTAATGGGATCTGATGCCCTCTTCTGGTGTGTCTGAAGAGAGTGACTGTGAGTTTCAGGGCAGCCAGGGATATAGATAGAGAGATCCTATATTATTAATAATAATATAGAGAGCCTGTCTTAATAATAATAACCATAGAAGAAGACACACACAGTCTCCTCCTCAGCCATGACACACACTGGGTCACTCACAGTCCTTCCAGTCTTTCGTGGCCTCCAGGCTTTTGTACCAGCTGCCTGCCTCTGGTTCACTCAGTCTTGCCTGCTGACTTCAACACCCTGGCAACAGAGACCCTGAGTACTTGCCCCCATTCTGTGTGACTTATGTGACTATGTGTAAAGGTCCCATAACCTCTTTGGGGAAAAACCCGAAAGTCTTGGTCTGCCCCCTTGCTGGCCTGTGTTGAGTGGCGTCTCCTAAAACCTCAGCCGTTTCAGCCCAGCACAATGGCAAACAGTTTTTGAACTTTGGAGTTGAAAACTTTGGACCTAGCTCTGCTGCTCCTGTGCGTGATCTTAGTCCTTTCACCGCTCTGTGTACCCTAAGATGAGGACGACCACATGAGTACCTGCCTCAAAGCACCAGTGGTGGTATAACTCAGTGGCAGAGTGTTCTCCTATCTGGGCTAGGCCCTGGGTTTCAGTCTAACACTGTAGAATTCAGGAAATAATAAAACCTGGCATGCACTTTCCACCTACATCCTATGGACTGAGCCTTAGAGTGTATACCTCTGCATCACGTCTGTGGGATGGGGCGGGTATCACACGGGGCCCCAGGTCTACCAGCTCTAAGACCAAGATTCTCTTTCACCCACACCAGTACTGGGAAGACTATCACTTGAGCCCGGTAGGGGAAGCCGGTTGGAAGTCCCCCCCCCCCCACACACCACACACACACACACACACACACACACACATCCCCGCACATGTGCAGTCCAGCTGTGCATGGTAGGCTTTATGCAAATACACTTTGGTGATGGGCCAGAAGTTAATGGTGGAGACAGAACAAGAGTGGGTTGGCAGTTTAGGGCTCACATGATCTCGGATAGAGCCTAAGGGGTTTTGAGGCTGTGGAGAGGGGCAGAAGAGGCCCCAGGAAAGGAGGCCCCCAGCCTGGGCTGGAAGGATGGGTAGAGCCCAGAAGCAATGCCAGGGACCTCACTCCCGCTGCTTGCTCTGGATTGCCTGGGCTTGTGGCTCTGCCTCCCTCTTTAGTTTCCTCTTCTGTAGGTGTGAGTACAGCAGCCTCTGAGGGCCGCAGTGTGAACTGTAGGGCTCTGGAATATGGGTCCCGGGCCAGCCCTTCTCTGAGCCTGCCTTCCCTCCCTGCCTCTTCTGTCTCTTCCTGCATCGCAGAGGACTTCACTTCAGCAAGGTTGTTCATCACCTCAACCCTGTCAGGGCTTTGACCTATTGGCCCCTGGTGGGCATTAGCTGCTCAATGAACAGCAGCTAGGAGCCATTGTTTAAATACCATTAAAGCCCTAGGACACAGGAGGCTGCTGATGTCCCTGGGCGCTGGGGGACTGTTCCTGCTGTGCAGGTCTGTTCCTTTTAACTTTTAAACAGTTTTGAAGGCTGTCAGGTGGAACAAACAGCCTCAGAGGACAGCCAGCTTAGCCCTGCCCCTGCTACCCAGGGACCAGGGGCAAAGGCCCTGGGCTTGGGGCCAGGAACATCTAGGACATAGCTGGTTCTGCCCCTCTTCAGTTCAGGGACCTTGGGCATGTCACTTGACTCATGTCACTCCTGTGCATCTGACTTCTCCTCTGAGATGGATTTCTTACAGTTCTGTACTGGTGACTTCCCAGGGACTGACTGACCACTTGACTGAAGGGCCCAGTGGGCAGACAAGGACGCTTTCAGGCACCGGGCCTGTTAATACTAATGTTAAATGGAGCCCATACCAACCCGTGGGAAGGTGTGTGTCTCTATTCTAGGCAATCCTACCCAGGAATTCAGGAATTTCCTCTAATTCTTTTCCCCTCCCTCTCCCCCACTTCCTTGCCTGCCTGCTTTCTTCCTTCTATACATACATCCTTCCTTCCATCCATCTGTCTTTCTTTTCTGACATGGTCTCATTATATAGCCCTGGCTGGCCTGGAACTTGCTTTGAAGCCCATGCTAGCCTTGAACTTGAGCAATCCTCCTGCCTCTGCTTCCAGAGAACTTGGGGTCGCAGACTCGCACCGCCATGCACAGCCACGGATTCCACCTGTGTGAATTCGCACACAGTGTGTCTGCCCACCTTTGACGAGTTTGTCCCGTTTCTTCCCTGGGCATGACCGACCCGGTGTGATTGTTTACAGTGTGAGAGCTGAGGGAAACCCTCTGGACTGGAGTTCTGAGGGCAGAGTTTGGGCTCTAAGCAACAGAACAAACCAAAGCAAACAATAGGAGAATGTACTGGCTTCCACTCAGAGGTGAGCTTCAGGCATGCCTGCGGCCAGGGTCTGGATCCAGCGTCCTACTCATGGGTTTTTCTGTAGGTTTCTAGTCCATCACCCAGGCCGTGTTCCCCCCTGGGGCTTCCTCACTTCACACCCACAATGCTCTGGTATCCAGATGGAAACCGTCCCAGCCTCTGCCAGTCACCCGACCTGCAGCCACCAAAAGGAAGAGGGCTTCCCCTGTTGGGGAGGGGAATGGACTCAGAGTAGCCAGATATGACAGCGGGTGTCACCATGTCACTGTGGTGGCAACAGAGAACACTAAAGAGGTCCTGTCTCAGAAACTGACATTGGAAGCTTCGTGGAGTGATCATCCCTGATACAAGGGATGGAGAGGGCAGCCTGAGACAGCCCCCGTGGCTCCCTCTCTCTGCAGAATGGTAATCACAGAGGAGTGGACCAGGGTGGGAGGGAAGTCTGGGAGTGCTACCAGACTCTTAGGTGAGATAGTCCCCCCAGCCCCCAGAACACAGGTAATAAATATTCAAGGCAGGAGGAGCTGGAGGAGAGCCTGCGTGGTCGGAGATGTGCTTTCTGCCAGACCCCCAGCCTAGGCTGAACCAGGGAACTCAGTGGTCATGAGTCACAGCCCGTGTCACAGCCCCAGTCCATGTGGAGGCAGTCCTGCTAGATGCTAGGGTGGCAAAGGCATCGCATGAGGAGTCCACCAGGCTTGGGTGGCTACTGGCTCTCCCACACCTTGCAGTACAAGCCATGAGCTCCTGTGCTCTTGGTCCTGAGAGTTCTGCCCACATTGGATCCTTGGGAGATAGCACAGAAAGCTTCTAGCACATAGTAGGTGCCCTGTGCTTTTAGCACATAGTAGGTGCCCTGTGGAGACATCCTCCTCATCCTATTAGTTGCTGTGTGGCCTTGCCCTGTGCCCTGGGAGCAAGGAGAGCATCCACCAATCAGAACTCTGCTGGCTGACTTCCTGCCTCTGCCACGAAGGGTGATGGTGGTTTCTCTCATCGTCCCTTGTCCTGTTGAATTCCCATTCTAAGGCACAATGTCAAGGCACATTGTGACCATTGGTCTAGCACACCACCGTGGGTTTCAGTTTTTGAGTCAGGAGCTCATGTAGTCCAGGTTGGCTTTGAACTGACTGGAGAGACAGCAAGCGCTGGGGCCGACAGACCTAAGACACCACGCCCTGCTGGATTAGCTCATTACCAGCCCATGTTCCTGCCTCTCTCGCCCCCACTACTAAGAGCCTCACACACCCCAGCTGCTGAGAGCCCGACAGCTGGTCACAAGCTCGATCGGAATGTGGGAAGGATGCTGTGGAGGCCCCGCTGCCAGCTACCAGCATCTGTGCACTCCCTGTGTGTGCTAGCTGGGACTCTGCTTGTGTCGGGGCCCACCCAGCGCGTTACAAGTTCAAGGCCAGTTTCCATAGCCAGGGCTGCCTCAGCCTCCTCCCCAGGGTTGTCTCAGGACTAACCAGGTCCTCCCAGGGGGAACACAGCCAGGACAGAGCTGGGGGTGGGGAGGGTGTCTCAGAGTCCTAGGAGGATGGACTGAAGCTGGAGATTGTGGGAGAAGTAGGGTGTATCTAGGGTCAATATCCTGCCCAAGTCTCACAAGGATTTCCACAGCCCAGCTGGCTATAGTTGCTGGGTCAGTGACCTAAACCCAGCCTATCCAAGAAGTGACTCTACCCATTTCCCAACGTGTGACATTGGCAGACCTCATCTCTCTCTGGGGTAAGGGGAGCCCCTCCCCAAGGAATCCAAGGGAAACACTCCAAAACTGGGATTTGGGGAGCAAGGATCCTGAGTCATGGTATCGTCCGGTCCCTATTGCGTATGTGATGTGCCGAACAGTTCCAGTCAGTCAGGGTGCTCCTATCAGAGGTTACGCCGGCATCCTGAGAGGACTTCCAAAAGCCCAAAACACCCACATGGAAGACTGAATTCTGACAGGGTGACTTGCTGCTAGACTCTGGGCAAGCTACTTAACCTCTCTGTACTCAGTTTTCCCATTTGTGGAATGGGAAAAGCTGGAGTGTTTATCCTGCTGGGCATTGTAGGATTAAATGAGTTAATAAAGGTAAAAGTAGCCCTGGCTAGCCTAGAAGTCATTATGTAGACCAGGATAGCTTTGAAATCAGAGAGATCAACCTGCCTCTGGCTCCAAGTCCCGGGATAAAAGACATGCATGCACCGTCACACTCCGCCCGCAAAGCTCTCTCTGGGCTAGCCTGGGCTTCCCAAGCCAGACCCTGTAAGTTCGGGACAGGGTGTGGAAGGAATGTCCTCTAATGCTATGGTTGACATGTTCTCCTCAGTCAGTGTCCTTAATGCACAGTTTCTAAACACCAGCATCGCCGCCCAGCCTTGCAGACCGTCGTCACCTTAGGCCTCTAACCATCGCCTCCCATGGGAAGAAGATGTGTCAGGGTGCTGTGTGACTCTGGAAGGTCGTGCACCCTCTCTGTGCCTTTCAGTTTTTGATGTTAGGATGGGACTGCTGTGTTTCCTGGTGGGGGATGGGGAGGCTAGGGAGTGGGACAGAGACTGGGTACAGCACAGGAAGGAGCAGGGGACTGAAACACCCCTCAGTGATGCATGGCCCCTTTCAACCTCTCCCTCCCATGCTCAGCCTCCAGCCCATAGGCAGGATGTGTCCTCTCCATGGGTGGAAGGAAGCCTGTGTACCTATAAAGTGATGCCCTGGGCCTTCCACCTCCCTCCTGGCCCCGTCTCTCCTCCCACTGAGATCCTAGGCTTAGGCTCCAACCCATGAGGCTGTCTGGTGTCCCGGTGAGTGAGCCTCCGATAGCCCCAGACCTCATGCCCAGTGCCTTCTGATTTCCAGCTCTGGCAGCCACACCCTGACTGGTGACAAGGGTGAGTGAAGACGCAAGCCAGCTCCTGCTTTGGCTCTTTTGGGGTTGCTCCAGGCTGCTCTGTCGTCAGACAACTGCTCTCTGCTTGGCCATTGCCCCTGACTGAAATTCCTCACATCCTGTCTCTCGGCTTCCCATCATCCTGGCTGCTCCTCTAACGTAGCTACACTGCCAGGCTCCCCGGTGACCTTTTAGATTACACTAGTCTGTTCTCTAAAACAGGCAAGAGCCTCACACTGCCTGGGGCTTGTGAGAAGAACCCAGTGAGAATGAGATGGGAAAGGGGACATAGGGGACAGGGACCTGTGACCTGCCTCGATCCAGATGCTGAACGTTGAGCATTATAGAGCAGGAAAGACCATTTCAGCCTCAGGTGAGCAGGTCCGTGGGCAAGCTCTGTGTGTGTGTGTGTGTGTGTGTGTGTGTGTGTGTCTGTGTGTCTGTGTGTCTGTGTGTGTCTGTGTGTGTCTACCCAGCTCTCCTCTGTCTCCTTCATTCTCCCTTCCCACTTCCCTACACTCACACCTGCCTGCCCCACGTTCAGGTTGAGCCTTTGCTACAGATAAAATGGCCGGAATCTTTATGGCAACCCCAAGTCTCTCTCAGACTCTCAACTCCACAAGGGAGTGGCCCGGTGCAGAAAGGGTGAGATTTCTCACCCCAGGTTATCTAGCTTGAGGGGCAGAGACAAGGTTCACCCCTGCAGCCTGGCCCGGTGTTGCCCTCGGGCTGCCGGGCTGCCTCTTCCAACACCCACTGTTGGCCTGGCAGACCTTTCCTGGCTGCTGCCCCGGCCTCTCCAGCCACAGACTGCCCAAGGGCAGAGACATTCATGCCATGTTAGGAGGTGATGCCTGGCTGGGGCTGGGGTGAGGAAAGCTGGCAGGGGAGCTGAGGGGAAAGTGCGGAGGGAACAAGAAGAGTCTTTGGGTGGACTTCAGAGAACTTTCCAGAACAGGGAGGGCAGTCTACAGCTGTCCTGGGGCTGAGGGTGTTCCCAGATGGCTGGTGTTCTCTCAGAGGCCTGAAGACTCAATGCACCCTCTCAACCTTGTTCTCCTAAGTCCGTTTCCTACCAAGAAGGGATGTCAGCTCCTGGAGACCTGAAGTATGTTCTGTCCCTCCAGGGTCTGGCTTAACCTTCATCTACAGAAGTTCCTTTGGGATCTGACCACAGCCCACGTCCTTTCCCCAGCCCTTCACAGCGGGTGACCCTAAATAACTTCCGCCAGTGACTGAATAATGCCCTGGCCAAAAAGGACTATCAAAGACACTTGGCTTGGTTGTGAGACAGGTCCAGATCCTCTCCCAGGCACTGCAGCTAAAGCCATGGCCTTCCGCAGAGCCGCTTGGCACAGTGGCTGTAAGCTACTGTCTCTGCTAGGTTTTCTCCAGCCTTAGCCTCAGAGAGAGCTCTGAACCAGCTGACAAGGGAGCTGTCTCTAGCTGCACTTCTGTTCTTCCTGGGGGCCTGGGAGGTGGCTAGAGTCACTAACTTCCTGAATGCTGGGACAATAGGTGTGTGTTACTGTATCTATCCCGTCTATTTCAACTTGAGGTTGGCCATCTCTCCAGTAAACCCATCTTCCCCAGTGTCCCTTTAATCCTGTCCACTAAGTGCTCACAGTGTTATGCTGTGTAACGTGGTATATTGCAGCAGGAGGGGGAGGGAGCACCTCAGAAGGCCCTGCCAAGATGCCCCCACCCCCACCCCCAGGAATCACACCCACTGACAAGCCTAGAATAAAGATTTATTGCAGGAGAAGTAAAGGGAGGGGGATCTGGAAAAGGGAAGGACAGAGATGGCAAGGGGGGAGGCGGGGAGATGAGCAGTCCCTCTCATATGCCAGGTTGGCTCGCACCTGGCAGCAGGTGATGATGTAAGCTGTTGCTAGGTTCCAGGGAAGAGTCTAGTGGAATTGTCTGGAAGCCAATACACAGGCCCCAACAGTAAGGGGAGGCAGAGCAAGGTGATTCTTTTAAATGTTCATTATATTTTTTTATTTATGTTGTGTGTGTGTGTGTGTGTGTGTGTGGTGTGTGTACGCGCACTCAACATGTGCACACGGGGACTGAGAGTCTCCATTTTTCAGTCTGTGAGATGGGACCATTTTCACTTTGCTGACAGTACAAGATACCATAAGAGGCTAGATAGGAGACCGGCAGGCCCTCAGATAGGCGGCCTCCAGCCTGAGGGATTCCTAGGTGACTGCCAGCTTTGAGCCTGACTGGCCTGGTGCTATTCTGGTTCCTAGGCCGAAATTCCATCCCTACCGCCGTACCTGTTTCCTTGTCTGCCAATGGAGGTGCTAATACCTGGTTCACATGGTGTTGGCCACACAGTAGGTACTTTGTTCTAGATGTCTCCCTGGCTTGTGGATGGGGTAAAGGTGGCAACAGCTGGTGTCAGGCCTCATTCGAGCTCCTTCCTTTCTGAACTTTACTGATTATTAATTTTCTAACTTGGGGGTTTCTGAGAAAGGGTCTCACGTAGTCCAGGCTGCCTCGCTGTGTAGCAGTCTTAGCTTCTTTTGCTGTCGCTGTGATAAAATATCTCCACAAAAGCAGCTCAAGAAAGGAAGCGTTGAGCTGGGCAGTCGTGGCACACACAGCCGATCCCAGCACTCTGGAGGCAGAGGCAGGCGAATCTCTGAGTTCGAGGCCAGCCTGGTCTACAGAGCGAGTTCCAGGTCATCCAGGGCTACACAGAGAAACCCTGTCTCAGAAAACAAACAAACAGAAGGGTTCATTTTGGCTCACAGTTCCAAGCACAGAGCTTTAAGGTGGGGAAGTGAAGACCGCAGGGAGCTGGAAGCAGCCAATTACGTTGAACCCCCAGGCAAGAAGTTCTTTCTCCTTACCCTGTACTCTGGCCTGGGAATGCTGTCACCAGATCTCTGAAATTAAGTTTAATCTTAATAATCCCCCACAGGCACACTCAAAGGCCCATCTCCTGGGTGATTCTGGAGTCTGTTGACAACACAGTAGCTCAGGATGTCCTTGAACTCCTGGACCCTTCTGCCTCCAGCTCCCAAGTACTGGAATGGCAGGCAAATGCCATCACGCCTGACTTATGCTGTGATGTTGACGGAGCCCAGAGCTTTCTGCATTCTAGGCATGTGAGCCCTACCTCTGGCCCTTTTAGCTTTTACCTCACCAAGTGCCTGGCCCATGGTAGGTGCTTTGTCTACACTGGCTGGTCAGTCATCTCTCTAGAACCTAGAACGGAGTTGGGTTTATAGCAGGTGCTCAGCAAATGTTCTGGAGGGAGGAGTGAAAGGACAAAGTTTAGTGAACAGCGTCAGCCCTCCCCCCAAACCTCTCCCGGGGCCGGGGTGGGGGAGGGGAACTCATCCTTCCTGCCTAATCCCAGGAGATTAACTCAGGAGTAAGGCCAGGTCACAGCCACTGACCCCAGGCTGCAGAGCTAGTGGGTTTGTGTGACAATCACATCTGAAGGCTCTCTTCACTCCAAGATGGCCCTCCTGTCGCCCACTCTGGACTTGGTGGTCACAGCAGTTGGTAGCTTCCTTCTGTTCGTGCTGGCCCTGGGCCTGCTCTGTTTCTTCACCTGTCGCCTGGCCAGGCCACTCAGGTAGGAGACCCTAACCTCTGCCCCTTCCAAGTGCCCTGCCCCCAAATGACTGTTCATGTAGGACAGAAAGAAGATGGGCACTAGTCTCTCTCTTGTCTCTGGTGGGGAAACTGAGGCCAGAAGAGAGCCATCCCCTCCCTGGAGAAGCAGGCGGAGCCTGTCTGGGTATGTAAGTGCTGGCCAGCTAGCTGGACCCCAGCTCAGTTCTCTGAACTGTCTTGTGAGGTCAGGAGAACCTGTGACTGGGGGTGGGGGGGGGCGTGTGGGTTCCCAGGTGGACATGACAGAGTGCCGGGTCACGGGCATCTTCGGTCCTGTCTTTCAGATTGTCCTGACTCTATTGACGCCAGCCAGAGACTGGCGTTCTCCCAAACTCTGGAGCCGCTGCCCCAATGCCATTGTCAAGGCCCAGGCCCAGCCTCGAAGCCTCTCTTCTGGCCTGCCAAGTAGCTGTTCCCTCACCCAAAGCCACAGCCCAGCTGGAACCATTGCGTTCTTGTCCTAAATAATCAGATCACGTAGCTGGGAGCCTGGCAGAAAGGCCAGGCTAAGCAGTGGGAGGGGACTGTGAACCAGCATCCACTCCAACAATGGGTGGTGGGAAGCCAGGGCTCCCCCAGACTGGGCCCACCAGAGCCTCTCACCCGAGCTGCCTGAAGCCTCTGGGGTGGGGGAAGGGAGGAGTCTGAGCAGAGGCAGGAGGCTGAAGGATTTTCCCTCTCCCAGTGCCTCATAGATTTATCTCCCAGTTAGGCCGTCTCAGTGCAGGGCCCTGAGGCCAGAGCTCAGCATCCCAGCCTGAGCATCTATTGTAGGCTCTAGGCTCAGGGTGCAAGACTTTCACAGTCTGGGTCTTCAGTTTCCAGAGACCCGGGAGCCTCAGACAAACCATGCAGGCTGCAGGAGCCCTCTTAGTAGGCCCCCTCCTTATACCTTTGTTTTGGGTGCTAGGTGCAGAGAGAGTGGACTGAATTCCATTTCTCAGGCCACATGTGTCACACCTCAGTTTTCACCCCTTGCCTTTCCCGTCCCTGTGCCCTGCATCACCCCACAGTGTTTGATCCTTTGTGTTCCTTCCTCAAGCTCTGTCCACGTGGCATGTTTGACAGCTACTTTTGCTAGGACTGATACATCACAACCATAGACTGAACGTCATGTTACTGACATGATTGATCCTTATTGTGGGCAAGAGCTTGCTGGGTAATGAATTAAGTCTTATGGAGAATTTGCGCGTTTATCCACAATGGTTTCTGTAATTTTTTTTAAGATTGTCTGTTTATTTAATGTATATGATGTATATGAGTGCTCAGTTTTCCTGCACCTCAGAAGAGTGAATCAGATTCCATTCCAGATGGTTGTGAGCCACCATCTGGTTGCTGGGAATTGAACTCAGGACCTCTGGAAGGACAGCCAGTGCTCTTAACCGCTGAGCCATCTCTCTAGGCTTTCTGCAAGGTTTTTGGCATAAGGCTTTTGCCATTCTGCCAACGTAAAAAATTCTTTTGGGGGCCAGAGTAGTTGCCTAGCCAAAGTGAGGCCTTGGGTTCTTTCTAGAAGCAAGAAAGAAGGTAGGAGATGGGGGAAGAGGGAGGGAGGGAGGGAGGAAAAAAAGAAAGAAAACCCCTAAGGTCTTTTCAGCCTGGCTTTCTAAGTGCTGTCACCGTGTCTCCTATGCCTGGTGAACCTGTCGAGTCTCATCAAGGTTATAACCGCCACCAGATACCCTTGATCCCAAATTTTCTACCTTTAGCCAAGACCTGCCAGTCTCCACTGCAGCTGTCTGTCCTTCCCAATGACACCTCAAACTTGCTGCATCAAATCAAAGTCCCCGAGTCGCCCCCACAAAACCCATTCCACCTCACGCTTCCAAATGTCACCTCAGTGCAGAAAGATGAGCTCTTTCACCCTGCAATCAGAAACAAGGAAGAGACCTTTATTTTGTCCTTTCTGTCCCTCTCACACTAGAAGTTCCGGCCAGTGGAGTAAAGCAAGATGGGGGAGGGGCGGGGGAGACTGGAAAAAGTCACAGGGCTGGAAAAGAGAAAGTAAAACTTAAGTCCTTACATCTTATTTACTCAGTGTTGTGTGTGCCTGTGTGTGTGTGTGTGTGTGTGTGTGTGTGTGTGTGTGTGTGTGTGTGTGTGTGTGTGTGTGTGTGTATGTGTGTGTGTGTGTCTGCTCATGTACACATGCTTGTGCAGAGGTCAGAGGAACCTTTCGGGTATCAGTTCTCTTCTTCCATCCTGTGGTTCCCTGGGATGGAACTCAGGTTGTCAGGCCTCGGTGGCAAGCGCCTTTACCCACAGAACTTTTTTGCTGCCCTTACTTAAGCTCTTGGTAAATTATGTGCTTGTCTACATAGAAAATGCCAAGGAATTCCCACATGTACACACAACATTTTGAGTTTAAGTGAGCTAAGCATATAGGGTCAAAGCGTAAACAAACAAACAAACAAACAATATTTCTTTACAGTAGCATTAAAAAAACCAAGGCATGTATGGTAACCACACACACACACACATGAGAGAAAAGCATATGTATAAGTGTCACAAAACCTGTCTAAGTTCTGTCTGCCGATCAGTCAAAGGACCAGGAGAGTCAGCACTGTACAGACAACGACTCTTCCTACTAATCAATGGCTCTTTTTATGGGGCTTGGTTTTTCTGAGACAAGGCCCTGGAACTTACTCTGTAGACCAGGCTAGCCTCAAATTAGGAGATCCATCTTTTTCTGCCTCCCAAGTGCTTAAACGTGTGCGCTACCCCACCCCACCCCGCTAACTTTCTTTATATATATTAAGATTTTATTTTATGTATATGAGTGCTTTGTCTGCACATATTTCTGTGCACCACATGTTCGTTTGATGTCCTTAGAGTTGCAGATGGTTGTGAACTGCCGTGGGTGCTGGGACTCGAACTCAGGTCCTCTGTAGGAGCAGCCAGTGCTCTTAACCACTGAGTCATCTCTCCAGCCCCTCTATTCATTTAAACTTACTTATATTGATTTTGTGTGTGAGACAGCGTGGGTGCACACATGTCACAGTGCATGTGTGAGATCAGGGGACAACTTGCTGGTGGGTGGTGGGTTCTAGGTATTAAACTCAGATCGTCAGGTGTGGTGGCAAGTACCCGTATCCGCTGAGTTCTCACTAGCTGAATATACGGTGCTCGTCACATGGTGATAGAGGACCAATCAGGGAAGCCGGGTTTAGCAGTGGGGACTGCTTGATTACAAGGAGACCATACAGGCTTGGGTGGCAAGGCGGGTCTCCCCTAATCGTGGCAGCATTGGAGGACTCTATTCTTGTGTCAGACTTCAAAGCCTTGCTTTACAGTTGAGGAAATGGAGGGGTTGGGGTTACCATAGTAATCTTGCCGTTATTTCTGGAATCAAAAGCCCTGTGGTCAAGATTCAGCTTTGCCGCCTGCTTGTTCGCAAGCACAGGCTAATTATGTCTCCTCTCTACACCATGGTCTTCTCGTCTGTCATGGGAGACGGTTTTTTCCTCTTTCCTTGCTGCAGAAGTTATTAGCAAGAACCCCAGTGGAAATCCCACCCAGCCTCAGGTTGACTGTGTTCCCAAATGTCAGCTCTGACCTTAGAGATAGTAACCCACATGCAGAGAAGTCCCCATACGGGGGGGGGGGGGGAGACTGTTCCATTTTGAAGCTAAGCTCCCACACCTCAGAAGTCCCATTGACACCCCTGTCCTGTCTTATTCCACTCTCTCTGTACCTAGTACCCAAAACAAAGGGAAGAGGGGGTCTGCCCAAGGGATGCTGCAGCCTACGTGGCTGGGTGCCATTGTCTTCCATGTGTGCCCATGGGTCTGGCTTTTCTGGCTCCGCCACACGTGGGGAGGGGCACTCGAGGCACTGCCAGCCATGAGTTCTCAACTGTGTGTGTCGGGATGGAGATAGGAAACAAGGGCTGGCTGGAGTAAACGGGGTCTCACGGCAGCCGCATGGTGCTCGGCTGTGGTGGGTGTCGTCAGGTGCCCAAAGTTGTATCCGGGGACGCTCTTCTGACAGGGAATGAGCACCCCAGTCCCCTGTAGGAGCACAGATAAGGGAGGGGAAACCTTAGGCCATCAGTTGTCAACCTGTGGGTCTTGGTCCCTTTGGGGATCATGTATCAGAGATTTATTTATATTACATTCATAACAGTAGATACTTACAGTTTTGAAGTAGCAACAGAAATAATTTTATAGTTGGGGGTGTACCACAACACAAGGAACTATATTAAGGGTCTCAGCATTAGGAAGGTTGGAGGTTGCTAGTGTAGTGACTGGGAAGGGCCAGGAAAGAACTATTTTGAAAACAGAGAAGTGCGCGCCAACCATTGAGGCCATGTGAAGTTGGGGGAAACGTGTTATAGTTCATCTGAAAGAAGTGACTTTATATTTTATATATATTGTGGATAGTATTACAATGCAGTTATAGTTTATGTCAACTTCGTGACTTTCTGATCTTACAATTTGCTACAAAACTATTTGGCTTCCAAGGTAGAATGAAAAATGTAGACACCGGTGGTGGTGGTGGCGGTGGCGGCGGCGCACACCTTTGATCCCAGTACTTGGGAGGCAGAGGCAGGTGGATCTCTCTGAGTTCCAGGCCAGCCTGGTCTACAGAGCAAGTTCCAGGATAGCCAGGGCTACATGGAGAAACTGTCTCAAAAAAAACCAAAACAAAACAAAAATAGATTTTTTTTTCTCAGTGGGCAAAGCTCATGCTGTGTAACGGGTGAGAATGGAAGCCTGGACACGGAGCATCCAGTGGGCAAATGTGCAAGGCCAGGCATGGCATTGACACTGGTGGGGAGCATGGATGGAGACAGGAGGATCCCTGGGGCTTGGCACCCAGACAGTCTAGTCAACCAGTGAATGCCATCTTCAGTTGAGAGACCCTTCCGGAAACCATTATGGAGAGCCATAGAAGTACCCACTCCATGTCGACCTCTGGCCTCTATAGATACGCGCCATCCATATACGTGTGTATACGAACACGCACACATGGTATGCACACAGTGCTTTTACTGTGTGTGCTTACGAGTGTGTGTGGGGGGGTGGTAAGAGGAAGAGGATCATGGATGACCTGCTGCTTTACCTGTCTGGAGGTCAAAGAACAATTTTCAAGAGTCGGGTTCTCTCCTTCCACTATGTGGGACCCAGGGATCGAACTCGGGGCTAGCATCAATCTTGGCAGCCAGAGCCTTTACCTGCTGAGCTACCTCACAATCACCTGAAACAGACCTCAGCATTAAGTTCAGT
Source organism: Mus musculus (assembly GCF_000001635.26). Taxonomy (NCBI): domain Eukaryota; kingdom Metazoa; phylum Chordata; class Mammalia; order Rodentia; family Muridae; genus Mus; species Mus musculus. The sequence goes on along the minus strand of NC_000070.6, from coordinate 137,761,038 downwards.
TAGACACTAGATAGAGCACATTGCCTCCCAATCCCTACCCACCCTTCCTTCAACAGAGCCTTTAAAACTTTCTTTTAAAGTTCCTTATGCAGGTGGTAGATTGGTGGCTTATCTGTCCTTCCTCACCGCGGAGTCATTTCTGTTTCCCATAACATTACTTCTAGCTGGGTAATATTATTTCTTTCTTTCTTTCTTTCTTTCTTTCTTTCTTTCTTTCTTTCTTTCTTTCTTTCTTTCTTTCTTTCTTTTTTTTTTTTTTTTTTTTTTTTTTTTGAGACAGGGTTTCTCTGTGTAGCCCTGGCTGTCCTGGAACTCACTCTGTAGACCAGGCTGGCCTCGAACTCAGAAATCCACCTGCCTCTGCCTCCCGAGTGCTGGGATCAAAGGCATGTGCCACCACGCCCAGCTGGTAACATTATTTCTAATAAAACTCTCCATATTGAAAACCGCATCTCCTTCGGTAACATCTCTACCCTGACGTTTGGACGTTTGGACATCTTGTAGCTAACTAGTCGCCTGGGGGGGGGGGCGCGGCTGTCCCGGTGTGCTTGCAACAACATGAGCCCAGTTAAAAACAGGCTTAAGGTATTCATACACTGATTTTAGGCAACTTGGAAACACATTTATAAGGGGAAATAATTATTCCTGGTCTTGCCACCCAAAGCAAACCACCAATTAATGTTTGCCGTGTTTCCTTCAGTCCTTTAAAAAAAAAGATTCCTTCTTTTAAAAAATATTTTTTTTAAAGATTTATTTATTTATTATATGTAAGTACACTATAGCTGTCTTCAGACACTCCAGAAGAGGGCGTCAGATCTTGTTACAGATGGTTGTGAGCCACCATGTGGTTGCTGGGATTTGAACTCCGGACCTTCGGAAGAGCAGTCGGGTGCTCTTACCCACTGAGCCATCTCACCAGCCCCTAAAAAATATTTTTAAAGTAGGCTGAGGGTATATAGCACAGCGGTAGGAGGTGCCCTGGGTGTCATCCCCAGCATGGGGGAGGGGGAGCATCATCCTTCAAATGTGTTGCTGTTGCTGCTGCTGTTGTTGTTGTTGTTGTTGTTGTTGTTGTTGTTGTGTATGAGTTCAGGAGTGTCACGGTGCATGTAGGGAGGTTGGGGACAATGTGAGAATTAATTGCCACCTTCTACCTTGTGGGTTCTGTTCAGGGATTGAACCATGAAATCAGGCTTGAGCCAAGTGCCTTTACCCTCTGGGTCACCTCCACAGTCTCAGGGGACAACTTTCAGAGTCAGTTCCAGGCATCAAACTCAGGTCCCCAGGCCTGTCTGGCAAACGTTTTTCATTGCTAAGCTACCTCCCAGCTCCAAGGCAGAATATCTCAACAGATATGCCAGCGCAGAAGAGACACATGGCCAAGGAGCCCCTGGGAAGATGCTTAGCGTGTTAGTCATGCAAGCTCAGATCAAGAATTTGAGCCAAAGTTTGTCCAGCTTGTGTGAGGTCCTGGGTTTGATCCTAGCAATGACCAAAACAAAAACAAACAAACAAACAAACAGAACAAAAACAAACAAACAAAAATGGAAATAATTTTGGGGAAAATGAAGTGAAGATATATACATATACACCATACATATATATATATGTATGATATATACACGTATATGTATATATATATATCAAAGGAAGTCAGCTGCTGAGGCTTTGCCCTGTGATCCCAGGATGTGAAGGACATAGGCAGGAGGATCAGGGGTTCAAGGTTATTCTCAGCCACCCTGGGCTACATAGATACTTTTGTTTATAATCGCTTACCAAAAACTGGTAAGGCATTGGAAAGAGTGGGCAAATATTGGTGTCCTGGGTACAAGTATTCTTGTGAAGAAATTCAAGGCTGTTTTATCCCTGGCTTGTGAGGCACAGGGGTGGGTCAGGAGGCTGTGGACTCAGTTGTAGGCTTTACTTCTTAATGTGTTGTCCAGGAGCGAGTGGCACCTGAGAGCTTTTAGAATTCTAAGAGACTCTGGGCTGAGCCTAGGGCTGGCTGGAGCACAGCCCTCCAAGAGACGCCAATTCTGTCCTCTGTCAAAACAGTTCAGCCTGAGAAGCCTGCCTCAGGGCAGGTCGGGCACACCAGCAAGTGGGGTGGTATCTGTTTGCAGTACAGACGCGTTTATGCTTACACAACTGTTTTTGGGGTTTTCTTCCCAGGGTGGTGGCCCAACAATGGCTTTTTGGTACTCAACAAGTTCTTGCTCAAAGAATCAAGGAACAAAGGCGGGGAGGAACAAACTGCCCCAGAGCTGCGCTCACATACCTCTTTTTTATTCTTTTCTAACTTCTAGGATCGGAACGTCAATTAACGTCAATTAACATCTGACGCTGCCCCCCCCCCCCTCTTCCCACCATCTGGGCTCCAGCGAGGGACGAATCTCAGGGTACACCATGATCTCACCATTTTTAGTACTGGCCATCGGCACCTGCCTTACCAACTCTTTTGTGCCAGGTAGGACTGCTGGACTCAGGTGGAAGGAGAGGGTGGGCAAGGTCAGATGAGAGTGTGGTCTGGGCTCGAGATTGTGGACCCAAACAAAGTAGTTAAGAGCTGGAAGCCAGGTGCTCAAAGCAAGATCTCTTAGCTTGCTTTCGAACTGGTCTTCAGTGGGAAGAGTTAGATGCATGAGTGAGTGTGTGTGTGTGCATGCGAGCATGCATGCACGAATGCCTGTCCCAGGTCTCCTGGAGCTGGAGTTAAAGGCTGTTGTAAGCCACCCCACATGGGTGCTGGGAATCGCTCTGGTCCTCCGTAAGAGCAATACACGTTCTTAACTGCTGGTCCATGTTCCTATAGGGAAGCATTTCTACAATGTTTTACTGTGTTTAACCCTTTTCATGCCTCAGGTCATCCACTAATTCTAGGCGAGATGTCCAGAAACACACAACACACACACACACACACATACACACACACTTGTTTTTGTAAAGTCACCACCCAGATCAGAAGGACATTCCTAGGCACAGGCCAGGCCAGTTTCTCAGTGCCTTTCCCAACATTGCCATCCTGATGCTGGGTGTCATTCTGTATGTTCTGGAAGCATGGGAGTGGATTTGTGCCGTAGGTACTAATCAGTACCTTAGGACATGTTACATCCTGGGCATTGGTCCCTGCCGTTTACCCCCTGGAATAATGGTCTCCTGGTATTTCATTGTCCAAACCATTATTGCTTAACACTACCAGATAAGGAGGTCGGTTTGGTACTGACTCAGACCCTCTTAGGAACAGACTCTGAATCCTCAGCAGATTCTCCATCTAGCAGAGACCGGTTAGAATGGCAGCAGAGTGGGTATTGAGAAAGATGGGGCAGACTGGCGTCAGTCAGGCCTGGTGTCTGCCTGACTGCTGGGGGTAATGGGCATGTGGTTAGGATGGGCTGAAGTTCTTCAACCCCCAACTGGCACACAAGCAAATGCTTCCTGACCCAGGACATTCTGGAGAGGTTAGAACCAGCCAGGTTTACAGAACCAGTCATTTAAACCATCGACCCAGGGGCTGGGGAGACGAGGGCTCTGTTGGTAAGGATCTGGGTGTGTGACAAAGCTCGTTGTAGGGGGCAGATTCTTGTAATTCCTGGGGCTTGCTGTTCAGCTTAGCCAAGTTAGTGATCTCCAGGTCCAATGAGAGACCCTGTCTCAAACACCAAGTGGGTCTCTCTGTTAAAGCCTTATGACTTCCATCACCAGCTCCCCCCCCCCTCTATTCACCTAGGCCAGAAACTAGAACAAAGCACTTACTCAATGGACAGAGGTGGACAGCAAGGCCCAGGCCTCCAGCTTCCTCTGGGAGCGCAGGCTATACTGTGGAGTCTGAAACTGGGGGTTCCAGAAGACACTTCTAAAAGAGGAGGGCCTGGAGCTTAGGGGTGAAGACAGCAGGCAGGTGTTTGGGGTGCAGGAGGGCTAGAGGCCTGGCGGACCCACGATTTGAGATCAGTGTGGTTCCCCTGCCTAGGCTGTCTGTAATGGCCATTGCCTGGTTGTTTGGATGCTCTCATCTCCTCCTCGGCTGCTCAATTTTGCTCTCTTCCCTTCCTGCGGGGAGGAAGTTTTGCCCCTCACACAAGCCACAGAAGCTTCATGTGTTCAGAACTCTCGGCACACAGGCTGGGCTCCATGCTTGGACTGAGAGGCTTCTCAGCACATTGTCCTGAGGGGCAAGAGTAGATCTGACCAGGCTGGAGCCCGTGACCATATCTTTAGCCCACAGACGTACACTGTGGCCTTACACTGGACCCTTCACCTCTTTGGACCTCTGTCTCTACCTCACCCTGTCCCAAGAGAGAGAGGTCTTTGAAGGAGGCATCTACAGGGAGCCTTCAGCCTTGGGCTTCCGGTTCTGTGGGCAGGTCTACTGTGGCCAGAGATCCACAGAGAGGAAGCTTTGTAAAACAGTGGAGCCCCATTGTCAGCTCCAGAGATGGAACCCTAGCCATCTCCTTGGAGTTCAGGGATGGAAAAAGGTGAAGGGCATCTCTGGGCCCTCTCTGTGAATCCAGCCACTTCTGGAATTAGTGTGGTCTTTAAAAAGTCCCATTTGACAGGTGAGGAAACTGAGGCCTGGGGAAGTGGTTTACCCAGGGTACCAAGGCTGTGGATTGATTACTACTTAAGACAGAGACAGGGAGAGAGATGGAGGAAGAGGAGGAACTCCAGGTCTTATTTTACTCTAAGAGGCTGGTCTGAGTAGGGGCAGTGAGTGTTAGAGAGGTGGTGATGGAGCCTCAGCCCTTGCCTTCCCCACTACCCTAACAAGGGCTCCTTGGGTAATGTATCCCAGCCAAGGGCTAGGCTTGCTTTCTAGCTCTGCCTGCAGTGTTCTCACCAAGAAGGCCCTAGCCTGCTGAACCAGCTGTGATGAACAAGCCAGGTGGAGTTTATCATGGCTATAGCTGAATACCTCTAGGAATGCCTGTGAAGAGGTTAAAGATTTCCCTGCTACCTGCTTGCTGGCAATGGCTGCTCCCCGCGGGTGAAGGGCACGTGTGGGATTTCCAGGGAAATCCAGCTCTGCCAAAGTCTGAGTCTGTTCGTGCTTTGTGTCTTGGGGAGAGTCACTTAGTGTCCCTGGTCTTTGGTGTCCTCCTGTTGCGATGTGTGAAGATGTCCTCGGGCTGGCTTACGGGGTTTGCCTGGAACCTGTTCACAAACCTTCACTCCGCCCTCCAGGTTTAGATCATCTCAGCCCCCCAGCAATGAACTACTGGGGTGTCTGTAATTCTGGGGATGGATAGCCCATCCCCCACCTTGCCAAATAACCACCTGTCTCTGCAGAGAAAGAGAGAGACCCCAGTTACTGGCGACAGCAAGCCCAAGAGACCTTGAAAAATGCCCTGAAACTCCAAAAGCTCAACACCAATGTAGCCAAGAATGTCATCATGTTCCTGGGAGATGGTGAGGCTGGGAATGGAGGGGCTGAGGGCAGTGTGGCTTGGAATGGAGGGAGATGGGGGCAGCAAGGCTAGGAATGGGAAGCTGGGGTTAGGGAGGCTGGGAGCAGTCGAGCTGGGGGCCTTGCCGCTGGGGCCTTTGGAGCCTGAGGCCTTTGGAGCCTGAGGCCATGGGTGGCTGGAAAGCATGACTCCTGGTATCAGGTAAAAGGACTTTGTGGAAGAGGGCTCTGAGAGATAGATTAGGAGAAAGGGACTAACCTACCGCCCTGAGAATATGAAAGAACAGAGAGACCGTGCGGCGACATGTCATGTCCTTCTGTCTGCTACCCACTGCCCTTGCCTGTGTCTTAGCACTGAAGAGAGGGGCTCTGGGAGCCTGGGAAAGCTGACTGAAGGGTCTGAGAGCCTGAGTTCTCTGTCCCTCCCACAGGTATGGGCGTCTCCACAGTAACCGCTGCCCGAATCCTTAAGGGCCAGCTACACCACAACACGGGCGAGGAGACCCGGCTGGAGATGGACAAATTCCCCTTTGTGGCCCTCTCCAAGGTGAGCCCTGCACCAGGTCCACTCTTGACCTGGGGAACTGCAAGGCCATCAGACCTCCTGGTCCCGTGGTCCCAGGGTGAAACCAGGAGCCATTCCCAAGCATTTAGTTCATCGATGTAGAACCTCTTGTGTATGTGTGTGTGTGTGTGTGCGCGTGCATGTGTGTACTTGCGTGTGTGTGTGTGTGTGTGTGTGTGTGTGTGTGTGTGTGTGTGTGTGTGTAACATACCCAAGAAAGAGTGCACACAGGACAGCATGAATCCTTCCCAAGCTGCTGGTGTCTGTGTAACCAGCGCCTGGCTGTTGTAGCTGCACATGGACTGGCTGTCCCCTGAGCCATGTCTTGTCTTTGTCTCTTCCTGCACTGACAGCAGCCACCGTCCTGACCCCCCCACACCATGGATGGCTTGTGCTTACTCTTGTGTTTCCTGTAAACAAGAGTCAGCTTAGTTCACACCTCCCAGGTTAGATTCCCAGTGTGAATCATTCATTACCCTACATGTGGGTAGTGAGGAGAGGTTTCTGGAGTGAGTGTGTGTGTGTGTGTGTGTGTGTGTGTATGTAACAAGCACCTCCTAGCCACCCAGTGTCAGATTCCAGCTTCTTATAGTGGAGTGGGAGGGGAGTGTAGTTTCTGGATCTTTGATGAGCTGTCAGGCTCATCAGGGCCAGGGAGGTAGGCCTGCCTGTGCGATTTCCCTGGGAAGTCTGGACATAGTGATGACCATTTTCAGGGGCATCAGAAAAGCCAGGCTGGACTCTCAGGTCCACCCTCCCCTCCCAGTCTGTTTTCCTCAGAGACATACACTTCCCTCTGCTGGATCTACCTGCTTGGCCCACCCTTGCTGGTTCCGTAGTTCCAATACTCGGAGAGAAACCTTGAGTTCTGCCAGGGTATAGGAAGCAAACAGCTCAGTCAGGTGACCTTGTGGTTCTGGGGACCCTCCATGGGCAGCAGGGTCCCTTAGACCCTGCTCCCTTGATGGAAATGGAAGTGGGGTTGCCTCGGTGGGTACTCATCCCCTGACTCTTCCACTTGCAGACATATAACACCAACGCTCAGGTCCCTGACAGCGCGGGCACTGCCACTGCCTACTTGTGTGGCGTGAAGGCCAACGAGGGCACAGTGGGAGTGAGCGCAGCCACAGAGCGCACGCGATGCAACACCACTCAGGGCAATGAGGTCACATCCATCCTGCGCTGGGCCAAGGATGCTGGTGAGCCATCGAAGGCAGACTCCTGGGTTGTCTGGATTGCAGTCTCCTCGTTCGTGCATGGCAGGGTGGAATCAGGCCAAGGAACCAGGGGGACTCCTGCTGAACAGAGACTGCGTGGAGCACCTGGGTTCGTGCGCTTCACTACAGAGTGCAGGACGTGAAGCCCATGCACGGTTTTGAGAGAAGGTCAAAGGACCAAGCCAGGGCCAGCCTGCAGAGGTTCAGAGTGGTGTTCCTTTATAGCACACACACACACACACACACACACACACACACACACACACACACACACACACACCACACACACCCGTTAACTTTAAAGGCTCAAAGGCTGGACAGTTCTATTCCTCCTCCTCCTAGCATACATTTCCCTCCAGTACTCCTCTGGCTCAACAGCTTCTAAATCTATGTTTTATCTTTGCTGCCCTGTTACCTTCTGGGCAGCCCCTCCCATAGGGCGGCTTTCCCTTTCCACCTACATTTCGGATGGATTTTCTTCTGCAACTCTAAATCTGATCAGTCTCCCTCCGAGGCATGACGGATCCTCCTCTCTCCAAGTCCCTAGCCCTCACAAATCCCCAAGTCCCACCTCAGTCTATCTGCCCAGCCACTGGCTGTTGGCTCTTTATTGATCTATCAAAAGCCAACTGGGGGGCAGGCGGGCGGTTGCCGGAGGGAGGGAGGGAGGGAGGGAGGGAGCAAAAAAGATAAAAAAAAATTAAAAAAAAAAAGCCAACTGGGGACAAGGACCTTCAACATTTGGACACGTGGATTCCCAATTTTGGGGGGCTGGATTAATTCAAAGCATTAGAACCAATCCCTAACACTCCTTCTGCCTCAGGCACTTTGAAGGCAGGTTGACAGAGCTCTTCTCTCCACTTGACGTCCCTTCGGGGCCACCTAGGGCTTCTTACAGGCATAGGCTCCATAAGTCATGGAAGGAGGAGAGGACCCTAGCCCACCCTGAGTACAAGGAAAGGCGTTCAGCTGCATCTGTCTTCATGTAACCTAGGGAAACTGAGGCCCAGGCAACCAGAGGAACTGATTGACGGGAGATTACCTATGGCAGGGAGGGAGAGGTACGTGTGCAGGGACTTCCTTATCTACCAGGGGTGCTAACCTCTCCTGTCCTCACTTCAGGGAAGTCCGTGGGCATTGTGACTACCACTCGGGTGAACCACGCCACACCCAGTGCAGCCTACGCACACTCGGCCGATCGGGACTGGTACTCGGATAACGAGATGCCACCAGAGGCTCTGAGCCAGGGCTGCAAGGACATCGCATATCAGCTAATGCACAATATCAAGGATATCGACGTGAGTGGAGCAGCAGGCATAGGATGTGATAGGGTGGGGGAGGGGTCTTAGCCCCAGGGTGGCCTAGGAAGGCCCGGGTACCCCACACACCTGGAAGAGCTCCCAACCCATTAAGGGATTTGTGGTTGGAACAGGCAGCCCTTGTAAGGTTTCTCTGCAGTGGAGCTATGAGGTCAAGTCTCATGTGGCTGCCATGCCCCAAATGCTCAGAGATTATTCTGTAAATTAGAACCTGATGGTGCACCCTCCACACACAGTGTACACTGATACACACACACACACACACACACACACACACACACACACACACACACACAGCATGCAGTAATACCCCACACACACACACACACACACACACGCACTCACAGTATGTTCTTAGGGGCTGCCCGGCCCTATGTATTGACACTTGCACAGAGTGGCACATGCCTGCACACAGAGCTGACATGTCCAGAAAAGAGCTAGATCATGCTCTCCCTTTCCCATCCGTGCTCTGCCTTTTGCTAGCTGTGTGACCTTGGGCTGTTACTTAACCTCTCTGAGCCTCCCCTTGGACAAGCCTTCTGCCCACTGGACCTGCTCCAACAGCTCACTGGAAGAACTAAGTAAGAAAATCCCAGTTGAGTTTGGCACAGAGCCTGGCCCCCGGGAGCACTCAAGCAGCAGCGTGATATGTAAGCCGTCCGTCCCCGTCCCCGTCCTCAGTGCTGACACCTCAACACCCAGGCAGGTTCTTACACGCAGGCTTCTCAGCTCTTGGGGAGAATTTCTGAATTGCTCTTTCTCTGCTATGAGGGTTGACCGTGACTTAGAATCCCTGACCCTGAAGTATGGGGCCAGTGAGGCTGAGAGAGAGCTCAGACGCAGGTTCCATAGCTCTCTGCTCTATGTCTCCAACCCCGTGGCTCTTTTACAAGTAGCCCAAGTAGCCGGTGAGCGCTGCTTTCAGGATCACTGGGCCCTGTTGATGCCTCTTAGGTGAGAGCCACCCGGGACACAGCCACCCATCTGGCTTTATCTCCACCTGCCAGGCAGCTCTCCCCCTCCTTCGCCCTCCCATTTCCCACCCCTGTGCCCCACCCACAGGCTGCGGGAGGCCCAGATGAGGTCATGTGGAGAACATGGGTCCTGTAGCACAAGAGGTGGGAGATGAGGTGATTACAGTAACTCTTTAGCCAGCTGAGGCAGGATTGGCTGAGGCAGGGAGAGGCACTTTGGAGGAAAAAGCTTTGGCGGCAGTGAGGGGGGCTGGGGTCTCCTAGAGTCATGAGGGCATGAGCCAAGGAGTGCAAAGGGGACCTCCCAAAGCCCCCTCTGCCCTCACTCTCCCAATTCCATTTGCCCCTCTGTCACGGCTACCCCCAAAACTCCCCAGACCGTCCATGAATCAAAAATTCTGGTGTCCACTCAGAAAATAAATATGTTCCGCTTTAGAGAGAGAGAGAGAAACCCAAACCCCAAAGGCAAACAGCAAGTCTGTTATTTGGGAGTTTAATGAGCCCGTGTGAAGTCTCCGCTGGGCTGGGAACCATGCTATCCGGGCAGGAAGATTGGGGGCTTCAGTTCCATGCTGAAAATGCCAAGGGGTCAGGTTCTATGGGAACAGGAGAAGGCGCCAGTGACCTGGAGTCCTTTCTCCCAGACCCAGTCTGAACTATCCAAGCTGATTGCCACATGATGGGAGTAAGACCCTCCCCTCCTGTCTGTCTTCATTGTTCCCTTCCAGAGGGACATCTTCCATTGTAGGGACCAGCAGCAACATTGGATGACTGCTTTTCTTCTCTGGATAGTCATTACCATTTTATAGACTAGGAAACTGAAGTCCTGTATGATCAAAGAAATAGACCCATGGTTACTAAGCAGTAGAATTAGATCTTTACTTCAGTGTCCTTGGCCTTCCTGGGTACCCGTGGCTATTCCTGGGTACCTTTCCCATGTCCACCGCCGGCTCTCCCCTTACCCCCTCGAACCCTGATTTTTGCCATGGGAAATAGAATAGAGAGAGAACTTTGGCCCATCTGGAGACAGTGGATCTCAGGTGTCAGCCAGGGGCAGCAAGTCGAGCTGGTGCCCACGGTGACAGAAGGACACAGTATGGTGGTCACCATGGGCTATGGCTGTTATGTTCTTGGCCCCTGCTTTAAAAATAGTTAGGACTTCAAACATGGATTTCCTAGGAAAACAAACAACCCCGCGTCCATCCGTCCACCCTTGCATGCCAGCCACAGTGGCTAAAATTAGCCTGGCAGTGATTACATAGACGTGAGGCGGCCGGTGTTTGCCCAGGCAGTGGGCTGGTTCCCAGCTGGGCTGCCCCAAGACCTCCCTGTCTGAGGCCACTCACTGTAGAAGACACTCCGGAGGCCCCATTCCTGGCTTCACCCATACAGCAGAGCACTCAGGGGGGCTTCTGGTAGAGAGACAGTGGGTTTCTGGGTTTGAATCGTATCTGTGCCATGCACTGCTGTGTGGCTGAGGGGCAGGAAATCCCTTTTCTGTGTCTATAGCGAGAGAGCGTAGATCACTTTCCTGGCGGCTTGGTTGGGAGATTGAGTGAGTTACTCGGTCTTACTGGCTCAGGACACACAGCAAATGGGCTTTCCTATGGGGGTAGGGGATGTTAGCTATTCGAGAACACTAAGATTCCACCCAGAAGCCCCAAGCCACAGTCCTGCTAGGTCAGCGATTTTATCTTTCCAATCTGAATAAATCGTTCAGAGAGGGAGCCCTGGCCCAGCCCTTGCCTAGCTGGACAACCGTCCACACCTCCACCCAGACTCTCATGTCTACTTTCCAAGTCGGAACCCCTGGGGCTTCTGGACAATTTAGAACCCTGGGTGTGATGGCTCCTTTGTCCCTCAGGTGATCATGGGTGGCGGCCGGAAATACATGTACCCGAAGAACAGAACTGATGTGGAATACGAACTGGATGAGAAGGCCAGGGGTACAAGGCTAGATGGCCTGGATCTCATCAGTATTTGGAAGAGCTTTAAACCCAGACACAAGGTAACCAAGGCTGCAGGTGGACTCGGCTATGGTTCTGTGGGCCGTGGGACACCCCCATCCACGCATCAAATGTTCTCTGCCAGTGAGAGTCCAGATGTTCCTCTGTTTGCTCTACCGTACTGACCTGTGACTGACAGACACTCCTGCTCCCTGTAGGAAGGGCACACGTGGGGATGGTGACAGAGTCAGGGAGTCACCTGGATGGACCCGAGACAGGCTGGGTACCTGACACAGGGAATGTCGTGTGCCTGGACGGCAGGAAGTTGGGACCTGGAGGCACGCAGAGGGGATACAACAGAAGACCTGAACGAATGGAATGGGAGGGTGTGGGCAGGCAGCGCTGAGCAGATGATGGGAGAACATGGCTCAGCAAAAGTGTGCTGGCTGAGGCCGGAGGTGTAAAGCCCTCAGAGTACACCCCTGGGCCAGAGCACCAGTGGGCTGAGAGGGAGGCAGGAGCAGGGTTAGGCCAAGCTCTGGTTCCTCTGTGAGGCCTCTGGCCCTTTAAATGTGCCACTGTGGGCCAGCCGGGCAGCTGGGTCTGGAAATGACTGTGGTCAGGCTTGAAGACAGTGGGGAGAAGCCTGGCAGCCGCTTTGATGTCACTCTGGGGTTGGGTTTCTCAGGGTTCCATGGTTCCCCAGGGAGGCTCAGTGGCATGAGAGGCTGAGCTAAGAGTAAGATGGGCAGGGCTGGGGACAGCCCCGTGGCTGTATAGGAGTGTGGGAGTGAGGGACTCGCTTCTCTTTCTTTCCCCTCCTGGGGCAGCTTGGATAGGCACACCAAAGGGACATCCTCCTCTTGGCTTCAGTTGCTGTGATCAGGACCAGGAAGCCATCCTCTTGCCCCGGGACTCTGTATAGACTCCTGGCACAGGGAGGGTCCCGTACTACTGCCATGAGCCCTACCCGGTAGGGTCACTGTTGGGTCCCAGATTCTGGACATCAGTAGAGGGGCTAGAAGTGTTTCTCAATAACCCTGATGTGTACGTGCCTCAGTGTCCTTATCTGTGAAATGGGGACAGTCTTGAGAGACTACTGTGAATACTGGATGTCATAGCAGGGCCCTGGGGATCTGAGCTGGATTCTTCCCTTCCTCCTCCCCCCCCCCCAGAGCAACCTAGAGGATTGAAAAAAAAAAACCACCTCTAAGGCCACTGCCCAGAGAAGGCAAGAGCTGTCTTGAAGACACACAGCAAATTCCTCGCGATGCTGGGCCCATACATTGTGCCCTGGATAATCCAGGCTGTCTCATTCTATGTCCTGGGGGAGGCAGTGCCTCCTTTATCCCCTCCTAGATGGGGTTCTCCAGACACAGCCAGTGGCCTTCACTCCCTCCTGGCTCTCCAGAGACCCCCAAACACCACTCAATTCCTTTTTGTAGGTATTCATGTTCTCTGTGACCTATGCTGTAACACCCTCACAGGAAAAGCAATTCTCTGATCCCAGATAGATCAGTTCCTACTTTGCCTCCAGAACCTCCGAAAGGGTGTCACCTCCACCAGGAAGCTCTCCTTGATCCACTCTCCAGGACCCACATATACCTGGGTTGTATCCAACAACCTCTGCATATCTGTCATTTCTTGAGTACAGAGATGCTAGGTGCTCAGGGCAGGATGTTAAACGATGCAGGAGAATGGGACCACCCTGACTCTGAGGCCAGCTGGGGCTTTTCCTTGGCCTTCTGGGCCTCTGCTGACACAGCCCCTTCCACCCCTCAGCATTCCCACTATGTCTGGAACCGCACTGAACTGCTGGCCCTTGACCCCTCCAGGGTGGACTACCTCTTAGGTAAGTAGAGAAGGGGCGAGCCCTCGGCTGCAGTTGTAGGAGATAGTCTCCAATTGCGAGACCTTCCAGGGTGTGGAGGGAGGAAAGGTTTGGTTTGTGGAGTTAAGCTGTGCAGCAGATGAGCCCCAGTTGTCATAAAAAACAAAAACAAAAACAAAAACAAAAAAACCCAACAAGTTCGGAGAAGGGAGAGCACACAGCACACCAGGGTGAAACCAGCCAGGCAAGCTTCTGCTGGTCCTTGAGTAACCCCTGTTCCCTAGAGAGTAGGGGCCAGCAAAGGGAGGGGCACTTCGGAGCCTGGTGGCTCACATCGCCTTGGAGGTCAGCTCCTGCTGGTGCAAGGTGGCATGGCACAGAGGGTTCGCTGGGCTCTTTGGAGCTGCTGTTTGGCCGCTGCATGGTGACGAGATGAGAGACAGAGAGCAGAAGAGACAGTGACCCCTGGGTTTCTGCCGCTTCACTGCACAGGCCACTGTACCCTCAGACCTCACGTGTAAATATGCACATTGCTTATGTTGTCCCCCACTGAGCCCAGTCCAGAGTTCACTGCCTCAGAGATGTGGTGCTGCGGTCTCTTGGGGTTGAGTCACAGATCTGCCCTTTCACCCGCTGAAAACAGCAAGTTGTTGGGTCCCTTGGAGCCTCCTCCTCCTCCTCCACCACCATTACCTCCTTCTCCTATTTTTCCTCTTCCTCTGCAAATTGGGCCATAGGCACCCCTGCCCTAGGCCCCTGTGAGGTGGGCTCTAGGCCCCTGTGGCCCTGGTGAGGTATGCTATAGATCCTGTGCCCCTGTGTGATGGCCTGTAGGCCTCATGTTCCTGATGAGGTGAATTCTAGGTCCCTGTGCCCATGATGAGGTGAGCTCTAGGTCCCCATGCCCTTGCCAAGGTGAGCTGTAGGCCTTGTGCCCCTGGTGAGGTAGGCTATGCCCCCCATGCCCCTGGTAAAGGTGTTCTTTAGACCCCGTGCTACTGGTGAGGTGAGCTGCAGACCCTGTAGCCCTGATGGTAGGGGTGGGGTTGAAGGCCCCATGCTCCTGGGGAAGTAGGCTGTGAAGAGAATGAAAACTTTGAGTCCATTTCTGGATCCACAGAGCTTCCCAGGTAAGTATCTACTCCAAGTTGAGTGTAGGGGTCTTGTATCCTCTGTGACACCCTGGGTTTCTTGGGGTCCTCACAGTAGGCTCGGGGAGCTCTTGGCACCCATATTCTTGCCATGTCCACAGGTCTCTTTGAGCCCGGGGACATGCAGTATGAATTGAATCGGAACAACCTGACTGACCCTTCGCTCTCCGAGATGGTGGAGGTGGCCCTCCGGATCCTGACCAAAAACCTCAAAGGCTTCTTCTTGCTGGTGGAAGGTAGGAAGTGGTGGAGACAACCCTTCCAGAAACATGACGTGGGTTAGGCGATGGAACGGTACAGGGAACTGCCAGCTTCGGGTTGAAGAGTGGATGCGGAGGATGCTCCTGGCAAAGATGGTGGGAATTCAGAGGAGAGGGGGGCTTCCTGGCAGAGGAGAAGCCATCTTCCTTTGAGACGTCTTTCTCTCAGTCCTGGCTGTGGAGGACCATCCAGCCTGTAAGCGTCACCCATGCAAAAGAAGTTCCACATGCACTGTGGCTGTCACCGGCCAGGGAGATGACATTGGGTTCTTGTCCACATGCTACCATCCATGGCCGTGGGACCATCACTAAGCATTTTTGTAAAAATGAGACCAAAACTTGTCCCCTGTCCTAGAGCGGTGACTTGGCCCCATCTTGCTCAGAAGCGAGCACAAAGGATTGAGGGAGGAGGCTCAGTCATCTCCCTGGTGCCTGCCACACACACATCAGGACTTCAGTTCAGATCCTAGAACCTTTGTGAAAAAGTCAGGCACGGGGTTATGGGGCGTGGACACAGCTGGATCCCTGAGACTTGATGGCCAGCCAGCCTAGCTAACTTCAGTGAGAGACCCTGCCTCAAAAAGAAAAGGTGGAGGGGCAGGGGAGATGGCTCAGCAGTTAAGATCCAGTTCTTGCAGAAGACCCAAGTTCAGTTCCCAGCACCCATATCAGACAGTTCACGACCACGTCGAGCTCTGTCCAGGCGAGAGAGCCTGGGATAAAGGTTATGTAAATTATCTGGGCACAGAAGTGTGGTTAAAAATTGTGAAAATACTGGGCATAAATTTTTGGCCAAAAATCCAATCTAGGGTATCAGACACCCTCTTCTGGCCCTTACAGGCACCCCATACACACAGGCAGAGAGAGATAGAGAGAGACAGAGACACAGAATAAAGACAGACAGAAACAGAGAGAAGAATAAAACCAAGCCAGGTGGTGGTGGTGCAAGTCTTCAATCCCAGCGTTTGGAAGGCAGATATATCTGAATTTGAGGCCAGCCTACATAGTGAGTTCTAAAACAACCAAGGCTACAGGAGAGAAATCCTGTCTCAAAACAAAACAACAAACAAACAAAAAACAATAAATATTAAATAATAAAATGCTTAAAACTAAATAAAGGGGGAAAGTGGTTGAGAGAAGACACGCACACACCCACGTGGGGCCATGCGCACAGGGCACAGAGTAGCCAGCAACTCCATAAGCCCTGGGGGAGCAGAGAGTAAACCTTACCCATCAGTGTTTCCATTGCGACCATTGTAATTACATAGTAGCCAAAGCAACAATAGGAGGTAACAGAGTTTCCAGAATCTTCCAGAATTTCTACAGCCCTTGCCCTCCATGGTCCCTTGGGTGGCCCTGCTGAGATATGCATATTCTTACTCCATGAAGACATATGGGCATGTCTACACACACACACACACACACACACCACGGGTCCCCAATATACACATAGCCGCTTGGGCCCCTCCACCCTCCAGAGGCCAGTGGCCGCCTGCCCAGCTAGGCTGCCTTCTTGCCAAGCCCTGGGGTTCCCACCAGCACAGCGGTCTCGGCCTGGCCCCAAGCAGGCCTCTGATCTGAGGAAGCGCCAGGAACCAGTGGTGGTGAGCACGGGTCCCCTGGGAGTGGTCCTCTTTGTGAACAGGGCCAGGTCAGCCTGCCAGGCCAGCTGCTCCCACAACCACAACAAAGGGAAGGCCAGCCTGCCCGCCCTGCCAACCCACTGGCCAGGCCGCGGTGAGGGTGAATGAAGTTAGTGGAGAGGGAGCACCACCTAGCACCCCAGCTCACGACCCTCAGAACTGCGAGTGACCACTAGGTGGCGTCCTGCAGAAAGTTCAGGCCTGCATATTCCTTCTCCAGGGGTCTAGCATCATGGAATTCAACCTTCCACAAGCCTTTCTGCAAGGCCACTGTAACACTGCCCCGGCACTGGGGACTTGTGCTGGGGTGACGTCTCCATGCTTTCTGCTTATAGTGATATGTTCATGACGAAATGAAACTGGGCTTTGGAATGGGTTGGACCTGAGCCCCTATCCAGTACTCCCAAGGGAATTCTTCCTGCCCCCCCCACGCTTCCTTAGTCACTCCATCTAAGACACCCCATACCCAGAGTTGTTGTAAAATCAAACACGATGCTTCTTTATCGTGCCAAGCACACAATAGGGACTTAGGCATGCTCCCCTGCCCTTCCCTCCCTTCCCCTCTGCTGAAGGCTTCAGCGACCCCTTAAAACAGCTAAGGATGCTGAGCCAGGAGCCGAGGCTTGTGGGAGAGATCCAGGCTTGGATCCCGTGGTTCTCCCTTCTCTGTGGCTCTGCTTTCCCCACATGCCCCGCCCCCTACATTCTCCTTGCTCACCCTCTGAAGGCCACTTGGCCATGAGATGCCTGAGGTAGACCTGGCACAGGGAGTCCCTGGTGAAGGTCGCTGTCATCCCATATCAAGGAGATGTTAATCTGATGACAGTGTCCTGGGGCCTGTGAGGGCAGGGCTCCCTCCCCTGTCGCCTCATGGGAGGCCTTTGTCTTGATGTCCCTAGGAGGCAGGATTGACCACGGACATCATGAGGGTAAGGCCAAGCAGGCTCTGCATGAAGCAGTGGAGATGGACCAGGCCATTGGCAAGGCAGGCGCCATGACATCCCAGAAAGACACCTTGACTGTGGTTACTGCTGATCATTCCCACGTTTTCACATTCGGTGGATACACCCCCCGGGGCAACTCCATCTTTGGTGAGTAGCCTGTCCCTGGGATACAGCGAAGCAGCCTGTCCCATGAGAACTGATGACAGTTGAGATACTGGAAGGGGAGGGGAGAATCCAAGAGAGCTGAACACCTGGGCGATGGGTGGGTGTGCAGCAAAGAGAACATGGGGGAGGGGCATGGGGAGGAAGGAGATCATTGGAAGGATGAAAGACCTGGCATTTGTGTGCTGTCTTCATGGAGGTAGCTCTGACTCCTAAGGAGGATCACAAGAAATACCAAGCCACAGACCCCGGGGAGCTGGGTTAGGGCCAGGCTG
The DNA here is from genome assembly GCF_000001635.26 of Mus musculus. Lineage (NCBI taxonomy): Eukaryota > Metazoa > Chordata > Mammalia > Rodentia > Muridae > Mus > Mus musculus. Next base: position 137,743,344 of record NC_000070.6, on the reverse strand, counting down.
CCACTTCTCCATTGTGACCTTGGGCCCCTTCCCTACGCAGGTCTGGCTCCCATGGTGAGCGACACGGACAAGAAGCCCTTCACGGCCATCCTATATGGTAACGGGCCTGGCTACAAGGTGGTGGACGGTGAACGGGAAAATGTCTCCATGGTAGATTACGGTGAGACTGCAGAGGCCAGGGCTGGGAGGGGAAAGGGTCTTTATCCCTCGAGGCTGGGCTGACGGGGTCCTGGAGGAGTCCAGATTTGAGTCAGAACCTCAGTTTGGGCTCTCTCCTGTACTTGAGTAACTCTGACCTTGCACACCTGATTTCTCCATTGAACAACTTTTACCTTCTGGGGACTTTACCCTGGAAGATGCCATGGGTCTGGTGAGCCTAGCTTGATGCCTGCCTTGTGTAGGTACCACATGTGCTTTATTCGATAAATCCTCTGTAAGGGGCTGAGAGCGTGGTCTCCTGGGTGAGGCAGTCTTGGTTTGAAGCCAGTTGCGTTTGGTGAAATGTCTCCCCCTGGTTGCTGAACCCTGGCTTCCCTCTCCTGTAAAAAGGGCCTCCAAGCCACCCTGAGGGTGAGGAAAAGGTTTCCTCTCTCACAGCTCTGGGGTTCAGATAGGCACTCAAAAGATATTTCTGACCTACAGCTCACAACAACTACCAGGCCCAGTCCGCTGTTCCCCTGCGCCATGAGACCCACGGTGGAGAAGACGTGGCGGTCTTTGCCAAGGGCCCGATGGCACACCTGCTTCACGGCGTCCATGAGCAGAACTACATTCCCCATGTGATGGCGTATGCCTCCTGCATTGGGGCCAACCTTGACCACTGTGCCTGGGCCGGCTCTGGGAGCGCACCCTCCCCAGGGGCCCTGCTGCTTCCACTGGCTGTGCTCTCCCTACGCACCCTGTTCTGAGGGTGCAGGTCCCACAAGCCCGCAATGGACAGCCAGCTCCCCTCCTTTTGTGGCCCACCACCGGGCAGCCCACACTCAAGGGAGAGGTCCAGGCAACTTCCAGCAGGAACAGAAGTTCGCTATCTGCCTTGCCTGTATCTGGAATCCTCCATGGGCCAGATTCCTGGCTCTGCCTTTATTCCCTAGTTATTGCCCTTTGGCCAGCAGGTTTCTCTCTTGGGCAGGCAAGACACAGACTGCACAGATTCCCAAAGCACCTTATTTTTCTACCAAATATATTCTCCAGACCCTGCAACCTCCATGGAACATTCCAGATCTGACCTTCTCTCCTCCATCCCTTCCCTTCCCTCTGGAACACTGGGCCCCATAGTCACGGCCAGTCCTCAAGCCCAACCCTCCCTGGGGGGAAGACCAGGTCTGCTCAGGATGAGACTCCCAGGAAGCCACCTCCGGGGTTGGCTGTCTACCCAGGGTTGCCAAGCTGGGAAGAACACTCCAGCCGGACAGGACACACACACACACTCCCCACCCAATTGCAGAGACTCGCCAACCCTTCACTGAAGTGGCTCTCCTGTTTGGAATAGCGGGGTGGGGTGGGGGAGAAGAAAGAAAGAAAGAAAAAAAATTTTTAATTTCTCTTTTTGGTGTTGGTTAAAAGGGAACACAAGACATTTAAATAAAACATCCCAAATATTTCTGAGGCCAGAGCTGAGTCTTTGTGGTCAGTGGGAAAGTGACCAAAATAGGCCCATTGCTGAGGAAAGAACTGGACTCGGGGTGAGGGCATGCCAAGCAGAGATGCCGGGGCTTTTGCCAGGCAAGGGGGGCTTCACCGCTCACCAGCTGTGATGCTAGGATCCACTATGTTTCAGTGCCACTGCGTATGGCAATGGGAGACGATCCACTTGTGGGTCAGTGTGAGGAGAGAGAGAGAGGGAGAGAGAGAGAGAGAGTCCTTTGTCTCTAAACCCACATCAGGGAGGGCTTCAGTGACCTGGGGTACCTTCATGGCATGACGCTCACAAAATACACTGCATAGCCCGGGTGCCATGTAGCCACTCACTCCTGCCTTCATCGACACATGCTGAGCGTGTGCCAGGCACCGCATAAGGGCTCAATGGTTGCCTGGCAGTGGCTGGTGAGAAGGCTTAGCCCGTTGAGGCACTGGCCGTCACTTAAGCCTAACAACTCAAGTTTGATCCCCAGAATTCATGGAAGGTAAGAGGAAAAAGCTCACTCAGAGATGAGGTTGCCACCTTCTACCCTCACGCTATGGCACGCACTTACTCTCACACACACAGTTATACTAAAGGCATGGGGTGGACACATGCCTTCTCCCTTGCAGTGCCTCTAACAGCCTAGCAAGTAGTGCCAACTTCTCCTGGGATTGCTACAGACACTGGGGTACAGAGTCCCCCAAATTTGTTCCTCTTGCCTCAGGTCCCTTTGCTTGTGAGAGTGAGCACTGGACCCTGCCTGTAGCCAGTAACTCTGGTCCATAGTCAGCTTCATTCTTGAGGGAGTTCATCCCATCACCCACTTCATGAATGAGGACACCCACAGTGTGAGAGGCCATGTGATTGTCAAGGTCTCCCACGTTGCGGACAGAGACTTGGATCCAAGTTTGCTCGATGCCAACGTTCCTGCACGTAATGACATCTTTTATTTGTTTATAATACATTTCCAAATTCCTGCCCACCCAGTCCCAGCCAGTGCCTCGCAGTTCTCACCAGTTAGTTAAGCTGGAGCCAAGGCTTCACACCAGTTAAGCAGGAACCAAGACTGAATACCCTGGAGTGGACGTCCTTCGGGTCTGAAAGGACAGTGAGCAAGTTTTTATCTGAGCTTCCTAGCAGTCAGGGCAAAAAGGGAAGCATGACTAAGCGGATGCTAGGCTTGAAAATTCAGTTGTACGCACGCTGTCCAGGACAGAGCTCCTGGACTCATCTTAAACTGTGCATCACAGCCCCTTGAGATCTTAGCGTAATTAATCCCTTTGCAGTCTTTGCTATCTCTCTGGCCTGTCATTAAGCATCTCCTTAGAGCCACATGGAAGCAGTTCCTTTTCAAACATTCCCCCCACCCCAGTAGTGCCTGCAGTCTACCCATGTGAATAGCTAAGAACACGATTACCACGAGGACTGTGTGTGAACCATGGCTTCGTGTCTCGGCCTGAACTGGGCATGAATTATTGAACTGGGAGGAAGTGGAGACAGAAAAAGAAGGAACGAGGGAGTTAGTTGTGTGACGAGTCCTCTGGGCACGAGAGGTATACTTCAGAGTCCCCCCCAGGGTATGGAAGAAGTAGAATATTGATTTCTCCATCTTCCCTCCCTCGCTGGCTAAGGGCTAGACCACAGACATTACACTGAGCTTCCGGCTCGCTACTTGAAGGTCTGAACCCCCCGAGTGGGTATTGGAATCGGAATCCTAGAGACATCTGCTGAGTGAGCCTTGGGATGAGGGGGCAATCATGGCTGAGCCAGAAACACGAGGACCACACCCATCTCAGCCCTTTAGACTGGGGCAAGGTCTTGCAGCCCTTTGACACCCAGCCTGGCAAACTGTGGGCACTGAAGTCCCCAAAGTGAACACGCAGTTAGTTCTCCCTCTTCGGGATGTTGTCTAAGACATTCATGCGCTCACACTGCAGAGGGCTGGGTCCTGGCTCACACGCATCATAGGACACTGTCACCCTGGCTGCTGACCACATGGGTTATGCGTCCCAATCTATGCCAGGGATCTAGGCAGTGGACCCACCTCTGTCCCCAGCAACCACACAATTGTAATTAGCATCCAGTGGCTCACAGGTCTCCTTAATCTCAGGTTTTTCAGTCAAGAAGGACAAAGATGGGCTGGCAGGTCTTCTTCATAACACAGTGTGACTATTTCCATGTCAATAGATGGGTACCCTGACTGAGAGGCATAGACCCAGGCTCTTCCCACCGGCAGCCACCACCCCTAAGCGCTGAATATCCATTCCATTTGGGCAGTATCGCCATAGTAGAGTCTGCAAGCACCCTAGTTTGCAACCTGAGCACTCATTAGCTTCCTTTCAGAGTTCATTGGTAGGAACTTGTCATGTGACAACCCCAAGTGCAAAGGATGCTGGGAAATGTAGTTTGGGCTGAGCAGCTGCCCCTTACTAATATATCACAGTGACTCTGAGGACCAGGTGACTGCAGTGGGGGCTGGGATAGCAACCCAGGTTTCTAATCACTATATTTCTGGGGGACAAAATCGCACCCTGTACTAGCTGAGGGAGGGGGATGGGAAGTTTGAGGGACAGCTCCATGAATGCTCAGGACACTCTAGATGTCTCTGGAAGACTTGAGTCTCTGGCTTCTTTGGAAAGTTGGAGAGCCCAGCAGACAGAGGAGGGTCCTGTCAGCAGCTTGGTCACCAGCTCCGACATCCCCCGTTCTGCTCTCAACTCCTTCAGAGGTCACCATGGAAGCTGAGCATTTGACCCTTGTGTCTCATGCACCTAATTAGTTGGAGGATGAAGGTGGTAGGCGGGGGTCAAGCGGCACATGAGCTGAAACCCAACATGGGGAGGGCTTGGGGCTTGGGTCCTAAGAGAATTCAGAGGCAGCGACATGGGAAGAGGTGAGCTGGGCCACAGAGCTTTAGGTGCTGTTCTGAGACGCCCACTGGTTGCCCATGAAGACCCTGGGGAGCCACAGAAGGTGTTGGGCATGGATAATGAATGCCATTGCTGAAGCAATCCTCTCAGCAGCCAGTTGCAAGGAAACTTCTACGATGCTGGAGGCTGAGCAACCACACTACAGCAGACTGGGTGGGAAGTCTAGGCTGTGGGAGCGAGGTGGGAAAAGCCCCAGACATGGCTCTCAGCAATCTGCCTTCTGGTTGCTGACGAGGAGTTTGCATCTGTACCTGAGTGGTGTCAGCACACCAAATGCCCTGAGATAAAGAGCAAAAGTCAGCGAGACACCTATTGTGTGCCATACACCATACTAAGTACCCCGGACATAGAAGGGAGCTGCTGCTTAGAGGACACACACACGCGCACACACACACACACATACATTCATGTTCACGCACACATATCTTGCACACATACAGTAAGAAATTAGTTCAATTTATCCTGTGTGGAAGGCCGTGTCATCTTCACTTACAGATGGGCAAGCTGAGGTTCAAAGGGCATGATAGCCTGCTCCAGGTCCCATCGCTTGTAGATAGTTGGTACCCCACCCCCACCCCTGCTCCTAAGGTGTTAATCTATCTAAGGACAAGTGCCTTGGCCCCACAAGCCACAGGACTGTGGGTTCCTTGGGGGGAGTTGGGGGAAAGACCCAGACAGCAAAGTTTGTAATTACCCCCTGAGCTAAACTGAAGAGCTCCCACTGGTGTGTTCCCTGGGATGCAGGGGGAGGGGTCATGATTAAGCACTTAGGGGAGGATTTGGGCTCCCTACATGGCTTCCTCTGATTCCAGTGCCAGGCCCTTTCCCACGGTTCCTCAAGGTCGTCCCTGTGTCTGTCAGGGAGACTGGGCAATGAGAGTTGACAGAGTAGAAGGGACAGAACAGCCTAGGGTCACTGGCTGGATCACCTCCTTCTTGCCTGTGAGAAGACAGAAATGGGATCAGCGCACAGTAGGCTTGCAGCACAAATTCTGAGTGTGCTGTCATGCAGCTGACAGTCAGGGAAAACCTCTCAGGGGAAGAGACTTGAACAGGGACCCAGCCAGGAAAATGGCAGAAAGCTGAAGGCAAGGACAAAGCCAGGCAAGAGGGAACTGATATGTCTGAGAGGTAGAGAGGTGACATGCTGGAAGGGCAGAGGTGACATGCTAGAAGAAGGCTGAGGGCGGACCCTACTCTGTGGCCACACAGCAGCCTTTGTGTTCTAGCGGCAGAGAGGAAGCCATCATAGACCCAAAGGATGGAAGGCCTTGACCTGTGCGTTTGCTCTGTAAAATGAGCTTTCCCTGCTGTCAGGGGCGTGTGAACAGCAGTGGATGCTGCTCTGTGGCTGGCAGGTCCTTGTGCCCTCGGCGTTGGGGATGGCGCTGGCTTGGAGTGGTGGCTGGTGGCTGGGTCACAGACATGTTGGAAAGCTGAAGCCAGCAGGGCTGTCTGGCACAGGGTATGGGGAGAATAGAGGAAATGGCAAAATCTGGGGCTCCCCCCTCCGAAGTTTTTGGCCCGAGGTGGATGGATGAAGGTGCCATTTATGGATCTAGAAGACCAGATTTGGGGAGACTAAGCGGAGTTGGGTTTGGGTCACAGTTAAATGGTGACACACACTGGACTTTGGGGTGGAGAGGCTGAGCGAGCCGTCAGGAGAGCCTGGGACACGGGGAGAGCCAGTTGCCCACAGACAGGTCTGCAAAGATCTGGGCATGCAGAGGAAGTGATCTGCCCAAGGTTCCAGAGAGCCAGTGGCCAGGCGGGGGTTCCTTCCACCGCAGGGCCCTCTGCTCTGAGAGGGTTAGGAGAAGAGACATAGATGGGTGTATGTGTTAACAGACTTAGGGTTAAGCCCCTGAGAAAGAACTCAGAGACAGACCCTCCAGTCTGAACCATTTGCCCACCTACACTTGGGCTGCCCAGCTAGAAAAACCTCTTCTGAGCTGTCCTCAGCCTGGATGGCTAGCGGACATGGTGGTATGGAGAGCAAAGCCTAGGTCCAGAGAAGGTGAGGCTGGAGTCAGGTTGTCGACAAACTGGACTTGACTTTGCCTTCAGTTCTCTGGTGGGCATCTGCCTGGGCCAACTCAGGACCTGGGTGGAAACCACCCAACTGTGACGTTTCCTGGTGTCTTCCTGGACTTAGGACCTAGGACCTGAAATCTCTCCTGGCCACTTGCCTGATGCCTGCCTCTGCCCACCCCCAGACCTCAGGACCCCTCCAGGTCCCCTTCAGCTTGGCTCTCATCATGGCTCCTGCCCTGAGGCCAGGACTGAGGCCTCCCTGGCTGCTGCCCAGACCACCCAGCGCCAGGCCCTGGCGGAGCCCGTCAGGGCTGGCCAGCCGTGGTCTGGCTCCGCCTGAGGGGCTGTGGCCTGGGAACCACTGGCTGTCTCCTTGGGGAAGCGGCTGGGTCTCCAGAACAAACATGGAACCGCAGGCTCCTCTCCTGCCCACCGAAGGGGGAGCTGCTTCTGGCTTCTTGCCACACCCCACTCTCCAGGCCTGGCTCCCACTTCTGTGGGGGATGGGCGGGGGGGGCGGGGAGAGTGGTGAACTCAACCCTGAAAGAGGAGGGGGTCAGGAGGACTGCCTCGCAAGAAGAGGGCAGATAGGTCTTTGTGACCAAGGGGAAGGGGCAGATGGCAGAGACAACTGTGAATGAAGAAGGCTGTGGTGTGAGTAGAGTGGCCAGTGACGCCTCAGGAGACCCTTAGGAAAGAGGCTTTGATGGCTGGGCGGAGCTCTTCTAAGCTTCAAGCCAAGAACAAAAGCTATGGAATCAGACAAAGCCAGTTTCATATCCAGACTCAGTCACATCCAGGCTCATGGGTCTTGGGAAATTGTCTTCGCCTGTTTGGACCCTCAGTTTCTCCGTTTACACACACACACACACACACACACACACACACACACACACACACACACACACACAAGTTGACATAGTCTCTGTGTCACAGAGCGATGAAGAGATCACAAGGTCCCTGGGGACAGAAAATACCCAACTTGTGGCATGGCACAGAGTGTGGATCCTCTAGGGACATCAGTCATAGCCCCATCATGGCTCCATAAGAGCCAAAACAGGCCCCGGGGGGTCCTGGGCCTTGTGGGGCAGGCCAGGACAACGCTGATTCACACAGCTCGGGGATAGTCACATCTGACTGCACTGAAAGCTACAATTAGAGCCCAATTTAAAGAAATGCTGGCCTGGTTCTTCCCTGGACAGGTGTGATTATAGGCTCAGAGCTAATGTGTTACTAACAGGATGACACAGGGGACCAGGCCAGGCCACAAGGGTGTCCAGCACAACCCCCTTCCTACACATTGAGGGAAACAGAGGTCTTCGGTGCAGGAGGGGGCCAGGCTCCAGCCCCCCACTGCAGGGAAAGAGGGTGACACCCTATACGCCCTCCAACTATGTTCTCTGAAGGATTTGCTGTGGCATTTGAATGATAGGGTGAGCCAACTGCACCTCCCCCCAAGGAGGGGGCATCACAGAGTCAGTGGGAGTCATCAGAACTAAGGGCTTCCCCACACCCACTTCCCAGGGACCCAGACCCAATCATCAAAATGAGCTGTGGCAGCGATTCTCTTTGGGAACGTCCCCATTCCCACGCCGGCGTGCCTCGCCATCCTTATAGACCCTAGCTGCTGATGCAAGCCCCATTCTAGGGAAGGGAACACTGAGGTTCTGAGTCTTCGGTGTCTTGTCCGCAGTCAGGCTTGGGACCAGGGGCAGCTTTGGGCATGGCATAGCACAGGTATCCTTGGTAGAGTTGGACAACTTGCTCTGAGCCCCTTTAGCAGGAGGCCTGGGGGGAGCGGGGGTTCCTGGGATGAATCATCCCAGTGAGTGGAGATGGTGAGCAAGCCAGCAAGGGCAAAGTGTGGGGAGAGGATGGAGTGGGTGGGCGGGTGAGCTCCTAAAAGGGTGAATTGAGAAGCAGAAGAAGGGTAGGTGGCTGACTGGATGTGGAAATGAATGGATGGATGGATGGATGGATGGATGGATGGATGGATGGATGGATGGATGGATGAGTGGATGAGTAGGTGGGTGGATGGACAGGTGGGGAGATGTAGAAATGGATAGATAGATAGATAGATAGATAGATAGATAGATAGATAGATAGATAGATAGATAGATAGATAGGCAGGGGGTAGATGAATGGATGATTGGGTAGGTAGATAGGTGAGTGGGTGGGTAGATAAATGGGCAAGACAAGTGGGTAGATGGACTGCTGTGTAGGTGGGTAGACGGATGGACAGATGTGTAAGCGGATGGGTGGAGGGATGGACATGTAGGGAGAGTGGTGGACAGGTGGATGGATAGACAGGTGGCTGGGTGGAGGGCTGGGTGGGCGGATATGGACAGACAGGTAGGTGGCTGGGTTTCTGGATGAATAGATGGGTGAACGGATAGATGAATGGATATGTAGATGGATAAGCTGTTTAAGGGGCTCTGTCTTAGCCAGGCGTGGTGGCCCATGCCTTTAATCCCAGCACTTGGGAGGCAGAGGCAGGCGGATCTCTGAGTTCGAGGCAAGCCTGGTCTACAGAGTGAGTTCCAGGACAGCCAGGGCTACACAGAGAAACCCTGTCTCATAACACCAAAAGAAAAAAGAAAAAAAAAGAAAGAAAGAGAAGAGAAGAGAAGAGAAGAAAAGAGGAGAAGAGAAGAGAAGAGAAGAAAAGAAGAGAAGAAAAGAGAAGAAGAAAAGGGCTCTGTCTTGAGAGATCTAGGAGGGTCCCCAGTTGTCCTCTCCAGGGAAACCCCAGCATGAGTGGACTATGGGATCATGGTTGACACCTCATCCCCAGACACAAGGGATCTCCCACACTCCAGATCTTAGGTGGCCCATGGCTGGCTTAGATGATCCCTAGGGAACATAGGACAGTACCTCAGGTCTGCCCCTCTACTTTAGAAGGCAGGGTTCCCCTGTTTCAGGCCCCTATCCTGCACCACTGACCAGAGCTGAGCATGAATACCAGCCTGGGGCAAAGCGAGCCCAGGGTTGGAGCCTGTCCCCTGCACTGGGTCTGAGGAATGCAGGAGCAGGGTTCTAGAGCCCTCTCCTGGCTGTGTGGCCCATATCCTGCAGGGATGGGCTGTGAGGAATCTCATTCACTTTGCATTTATGGAGGACCCACTGTGTGCCCACTCCTGCGGCTCAGCAGAGCACACACTGATCCTCTCTTCTGCCGCCAGGTGAGTGTGTTCGGATGTCACGTGACCACTCACCATATCCCCTATTTGGAAACTGAGCCCTCCCTCTGGTCAGGAACTGTGCCTCTACCCTCAAACCAGTTTGTAGAACTGGCTGTCCCTGCGAGGCCTCCCCTCACTCCTAGGCCCCCAGGCTGAATTGCCAGATAAAACACAGGGCGCCTAGTTCACTGTGAATGTCAGGTAAACAGGATTTTTTTTTCTTTTTTTGCTATAAGTATGTCCCAAATATTGTATGAGGTATACTTAGGCTAAAAATGAGTCTGTGTTTACCTGACATTCAAATTTAACTGGGCACTGCATGTTTCTGTTTGCTGTCTGCCAACCCTCACCCTGAAGCTCACTGGCACCTGGCCTGACCAGATGGTCCAGGTCGTGCCTGGACTTGGCCTCTGCATGCCGGGCCTAGCTCTTGTTAGCCCTAGGACTCTCAACCTCCATTCCAGGTGGACAGCCACCTCTACCAGCCTGCACAGAGCAGGTTCTTGACTGTCAGGTATGCTACATCCTGCCTCCTGGGGGAATGGGCCAGGAGGCAGAGATGGAGTCGCAGCAGCAGAGAACAGACTAGGAATGTGGGAAGACACAATAATGGAAGCTCATGAGACCAAGAAGCAGAAGACAGGAATGGGGATGGTCCAGGGACCAAGACCACCAGCTAAAGATGCTGAGCTCTGTCTGTGGCAGAGGGGAGCCTGGGCCCCTGAACTCCAGGCTCAGGCCTGGGTTCACAGACATAGAATGTGGAATAGGAACCCCTCCCAGAGACACACATTAGGAACATTCAGGGCTTCCCAGAAGGGCCCATGGGGCAGCCAGAGTGGCTTTTAAAATTAGCCTCCCTCACCAGATCTGGTTATTTCAGGAGGCTCCATCCTGGGCTGTCCCCTCAGTAGGGCAGACTCAGGGAGGGAGGGAAGGAGGAAGGACAGACCTCAATATCCCAGGGCCCCTGGCTGAGCACCCCCTGTAGCCCGAGAAGCAAGGTACATCCAAGTTCTGGTCCCCTGGCACCAGCCTGGGCCTGAGGCCACCACTTTGGCAAAGTTGTCCTGGAGTTGGCCATAGATGTCCGGGGGCACCTTTGCTGTGGGTGTGGGTGGGATGCTATAGACATGGATTCTGCACCAGTCTTCATGCACGACTCCTTAGAGGTATGAGTGTTTGGGATCATAGTTTGTCCTGTTAAGGTGACACTTAGAGAGTCTTGCCCACAGGGAGCTGGGATGCCAGGGGTGTGAGTTGCCCCCACTGTCTCCTGGGAGAGTGCTGCTGTTTCCAGAAGCCCAGGATATTTCTAACAGAGCCAGTTGCTTCCCGGAACTGGTGACCCCCGCCCTAGCCCTAATTCCAGCCTGGAGTTGGTGTCCCTGCATGCCCTCCCCACCTCAGAACCCAGGGTAGGCACAGAACTGGCAGGGGGACAAGAGAAACAGCACTGTCCACTTTGATCCCATGCGTCCTCGGCCTCCCTGAGCCCCACCTTGGAGCTTGAGAGTAACGGCCTGGGCCGTGGTGGCCTGGACGCTTCTTCCTGCAGCAAGGCTGGCGTGGCCAGGCAGGGAGGCTGGCAGGGCTGGCGGGGCTGGCTGGGCTGGCCAGGGATTGTTCTCCTAGCGACTCACCTGTGTTTCCCCAGGGCCCCTTGATCTAGATCAGCTCTGAACAGATCCAGAGAATTGGGTACACAAATGAGCAAATCCCCACGAAGGGATGATCAGCCAAAAAGCCTGTGGTGGTGGGGCTTAGGGAAGCATTTCCAAAGGCAACAACACCTCTTTCTTCTCTCTTTCTCTCTTCTCTCTCTCTTCTCTCTCTCTTCTTTCTCTCTTCATTCTCTCTTCTTTCTCTCTTCTTTCTCTCTTCTCTCTTCTTTCTCTCTTCTTTCTTTCTCTCTTCTTTCTTTCTCTCTTCTTTCTTTCTCTTTCCTTTCTTTCTCTTTCCTTTCTTTCTCTTTCTGTTTCTTTGTTTCTTCCTTCTTTTCTTTCTCTCTTTCTTTCTTCTTTTTCTTCTTCTTCTCCTCCTCCTCTTCTTCTTCATCCTTCTTCTTTTTTCTTCCTCCTCCTCTTTCTTCCCTTCCTTCCATTTTTTTAAAAAGACAGGGTTTCTCTGTGTAGCCCTGTCTTTCCTGGAGCTCTCTCTGTAGACCAGGCTGGCCTTGAACCCACAGAGTTCTGCCTGCCTCTGCCTTCTGAGTACTGGGATTAAAAGTGTGTGTCACCACCACTCAATTCCAGCTATACTTGTGTGGAGCCAGCCCGTGCGGCAATGTCCTCTGGACACAGGTCTGACGGCACCATCTGAAGGCTTGGCAGTAAGGTTGTTCATGGTTATCTGTGTTCAGAGGCTATACCAGCTCTGCTCCTGCCCCCAACATCACCTCAGTATTATCTGAGTCCCCACAGCTCTAGCACCAAGATCGCCATGAGGTCTCATTCCCTGAGCCTCACATCAGGGACCACAGAGGAGGGACAGGGGGCCGAGCTCACTAGGAGAGTGAACTCAGAGCCAGTGCCCAGGAAGCTCATTTCTGGATGCCATGACTGCAAGCTATAGGCTGGAGCAGAACGCACTGTAGAGCTGAGGAACAACGCAGCCAGGGAAGCTTGGAGCCAAACCCTGCTGGTCAGGGCTGGAGTTAGGGTATGAGTCATGGCCTCTGGGTGGCCTGAGGCGTCCGTGGGTCATAGAACAGCCCTGTCAAAAAACGGCATGGTACATCTCAGAGAGCCTCAAAGTACCCTCAGCATCTTCCTGGGGAGGTGAGAGTGAGGTAGGGGCACCGGGGTTCTAGGGACACTAAGATGGTGTCTCCCTCAGAGCACAACTGGATATCTACTTGCAAGGCCATTGAATGAATCTCCTGTGGCTCTTTCCTTAAGGGAACCCATCCTCCAGGATTCTACCAGCCAGCGGGCCCACCAGCACTCCATTAACAGCCAGCACTGTTCTAAGTGTATCCCTCCACTGTCTTCTGCGTGAAGTCTTGGCATTCAAAACCATGTGGTCTCTGGCCTCACCCCAGCCTATCTCCGTGTCTCCTCTATGGCTGTCCTCACTTTGGAGCCCCCCCTCTCCCCCAGTTTGAGATGTTCTCCACTCTCTACACACACAAGCCCCTCTCCTCTAGAGACTCTACCTCCTCTGCCCTTTCTGTCCACCCTTTTACCCTTAAGCCTGTGGTCCTATGCTATCAGGCAGGGAAGGGACTCTGTCCGCTTCTCTGCCCAGATGGTGATCCTCTGGTGCCCCCTGGTGGCCATACAAGGGAAACTTGGGATTTGCGGAACATGAGATGGGAAAGGAAACTGTTAGTTATATGCTGTCCAGACTGTATGCCTGTTAACAGTGGGAACCAGCTCACTGCATGTTTACAGCCCCTGAGGAGATCATGAGCTCTTCCTGTTCCTCTGAGAGGAGAGAGATGGAATTCCTCACCACCAAGCTAAGGAGAGATGGTGCCAGGGCAGACTTCAAAACCACACTTTCTCCATAGGGAAGGACACATGGCAGGTATGGGGTCGGAGAGTGGGGCCATGAAGAGGAGGCCTCAGCTGGTGTTCACAGACCCTGTGACCTGCTGGCCTTGGAGGCACCCTGGCCTCGGCAGCACCAAAGGGGACAGGTATATTCTGTCCACCTTGGGTCCTCGTGTGTCTAGGCAGGGTTTACACAAAGCTGTTCTTAACTCCGGGTACAATAGCGATAAATAGAATTTATTTTGTACAACCCTTACTGACATACATGTGGCCACAGGGCTTCCAAAGTGGGTGTTGGGGCTGGAAGTCTCGCCTTGGGCGTGGCTCCTAAGAGTGAACAGACACACACAAGGACATGGCTCACAGCAGCTATGCCTGGCAGCCCCCTCCACGGCAATGGTGGGCAGGGGATGGCGAGGTCTGGACTCCAGACCAGCTGAGACCCCCTCAGCCCAGTGCTCCCAGGAGTGTGGGGTGGCAGGGTTAAGCTGGGTGCTGGGTGAGGAGCCAGGGATGACCCTATCCACAACCAAGGATACTGGGCCATCGTGTGGAGACAGTGAAAGGACGTTGGCAGCTCTGTGGTAAAGCTGGGGGACTCAGGTTGGGTGATTGGTGAAGCAGACCCAGCCCCTTAGCCCACCCGGGGCCTCGGGAAGCAGTCGGCGTGATAGGCGGTCCCTAGGACAATGGCCCCCTCCTGGGGCAGGTGCATGGACTCAGGCTTCAGTGATCTCTGAAATACTCTTGTCCACTTGCAGCAGAGATGCCCAGAGAATGAGGGTGCCTGGCCCACGTCCCACAGCAGAAGCCGCACGGGACTCTGCCCGGCGCTTGCGCATTCGCGCACCCTGCACCTGCTGCTTCTGCGGTGGGCTGTATGCGCACGGTGCTTCTTCTCCTTTTCCTACCCTGTTCCCCGTGGCTCCAGAGGGGAACCCGGTGTGACAGAGGCCCAAGTGAGGGCAATCCAGGGCCACAGTCCCTGCCCACACCCAGAGCTCCAGCCTGAGGGTGGGGTGGGGGCGGTGATGCCGGCAGCATCCATTCTGAGAGCTCTGGATGGCTCCGCCCTGCGGAGACAGCCCAGATGGGCGGGCCCAGGGCTTGGAGGGAGGGGCGCCAGGGGCTGGGGTGGCTGTGGGGCAGAGGGCCAGCTGCCTGGATGTGGTGCGGCATCTTCTTGTGCTTCTGAGGCCTCCTCTGCAGGGAACGGGAGATGAGACTCAGAGGAAGATGGCAACAGCTTCTCCTCCCATCCCACGGGCATCCCTAGCTCGCCCCATGTTCCATGCTCGCCCAGTTCTTTTGGCTCCATCAAGCTCCCTAACAACTCATAGGCAGAGTTGAGGCAGCACTGTGTGCCCACTGCACAAATAGGGAACCCAAGGCTAAAAGGTGTCAAGAGTAGTCCAGGCCCGCAGCCACCGAGGCTGGAGAGTCCTGCCCAGCCCGGGGGGCTCTCATCCCCTCCTCCACCCCAGAGGATCCAAGTGAGCACCAGCTGACCTGCTCAGTCCCGCCTGCTGATGAGGTGACAGCTAGCAGCCCTGTGGGGACAGATGCAGCCGGAGGTGGGGGCAGGAGACACAGGAAACCAGAAGTCACTGGAAGAGCCCAGTCCTTCTGGCCTAGTGGGGCACCCCAGCCATTGGGTCCCTGGGTCCCTGTCCCCAACCGGCTCTACCCTCTCCCAGGAGGAGTCCCCGTGTACCATCTGGGGTGTGTGCTGCTCAGATGTTTCCAGTTGGATCTTGATCTCGGGACACGCAGGGTCCCCCGACTTGCCGACGTCTGGGTGGGGTGACCGTGTGAGGCCTGGGAAGGGGGGCAGGAGGGAGCCACCTCACTGGCCAAGAGGAGGCACCAAGGAGATGCAGGCATGGATGGGTGACTGGCACTGGGGTTCCCCCACCCTGCCTGGTCCCTCCCTTAGGGGTCTTCACCCTCAATTCACCTCCCAGCTACCCTCTACCATCCTCTGGATCACCGCCCCACGTAAGAGGCTGTCACATCAGGCTCCCATATTCGGCCCCGCCCCCTTCCCAGCACAGCTAGCCTGGTACTTGGGGAGCTTGGCCCCGCCCCTCTCCCAGCACAGCTAGCTTGGTATTGGGGAGCTTGGCCCCGCCCCTCCTCCAGGACTCCTAGCTTGGTATTGGGGAGCTTGGCCCCGCCCCTCCTCCAGCACTGCTAGCCTGGTACCTGGGGAGCTTGGCCCCGCCCCTCCTCCAGCACAGCTAGCTTGGCATTGGGGAGCTTGGCCCCGCCCCTCCCCCAGCACTGCTAGCCTGGTACCTGGGGAGCTGCCCCCGCTCGTGGTGCTCACGCTGTCGTCCAGCCATGTGCTGTAGAGGAAGGAGTCCCGCTTATGGGGAGTTCCTGAGGACGACACGCTCTCCTGGGGAGGGGGGGGAGGTCAGCCCCACCCACAGCCCCGCCCCACCCCCCTCCTTTGTTCGGGCAACACACACATCTGCAGATGTTCTCCTGGTCTGGGTCTCAGAGGCCAACAGCCTGTGAAGGCCCCTGCACCTCCACTCTAGGAGGCCAGCAGGCAGGGCCTGTGTCTGCCAAGGGACAGGCCAGGCCAGTTGCAGGTACCCATTGGATGTATGTTTGATGGAAAATGGCTAAGATGCTGAAGACCAGGCCCAGGCCAGAGGGAGGGGACGAGTCTGGCCTGGCCAAGGGGGAGGGAACAGGCAGGGACAGGAGACCAGCAGGTGCAAAGGCCTGGGGTGGGGCCAGCCCACCACAGTTAGGGACTGCAGAGGACCTCAGAGTGGCTGAGGAGGTAAGAGACATGGGACAAGGAGCACCTGGGCCCTCAGGGGTCTGTCTCTGTGGACAGCATGGGGGAGCCATGGAAGGCTACGATCTGTCTGCATCTCCTGCAGGCTGGGACACCCTTGCCGCCAACATGTCAGCCAATGCACCTCCAGAGGCCTGAGAGAGCCCTGTCCCACCTCCATGGGGCCCTAACCGCTCGGGTATCTCACCAGGCCTGTATCATCCCCGTCTACGCCCTCCGTCTCCTCCACCACGCTGGTGAAGCTGCTGGCGCTGGAGGAAGATCTGGAGAAGCCCTGCAGCACTTCCGTTCTCTGGGCAGCCGACTCCACTCTGCCACACAGTGCCGTGAGCCATCAGCCGTGGGCACTGTGCCACAATCCCTTGTCCCCTGCCTTCCCCAAGGAAACTCAGCCTGGAGCCAAGCAAGCACCCTGGGACTCCCAACACAGCTCGTCCAGCCTCTCAGCTCCCGTGGACTCCCAGTGACGCCCTTCCCATTCCTTGATAGATCCCTCCATGCTCAAACACCCTCTCGAGGCTCCCCATCTGCCCCCAGGAAACGTCGGGAGCGTCGGCTTGGTACTCAGTTACTGTGGAACTCAATGGCTTACTCCTTGGTCCCTGAGGCAGTGCTATTGTGGGACTGTCTCCCAGGCCTGGAAGCAAGGAGGAAGGTGGGACTCGGCCTCGGGTGGCTCAGCTCAACACGTGGCAGGGATTGGAGACCTCACACTTGGGGTCTTTGTGTCTCCTGCTCCAAGTCTCGCTTATCCAACAATTCCACAGCCCAGATTTGTCACTGTTATACTTTTCTGTCTCTGTTCAGCAGGCCCCCCCACCCCCACCCCGTGGCAGAAACCAGTGGCCTCCTTAGGCCTCCCTGCCTCTCTCTGCCAGCCTCTCTTAACAAAATGTTTAAAAACATTGCTCTTTTCCTAGACGTTTATCCCATTTGAGATAAAACGCAAAGCTCTCGGGCTGGAGAGATGGCTCAGTGGTTAAGAGCACTGGCAGCTCTTCTGAAGGTCCTGAGTTCAAATCCCAGCAACTACATGGTGGCTCACAACCATCCTTAATGACACCTGACACCCTCTCCTGGTGTGTTTGAAGACAGCTACAATGTACTTACATATAAAAATAAATAATAAATAAATCTTTTTTAAAAAGTGGATAAAAATAAAACCCCCACAAAGCTCTCACATAGCCTCTGAAGCTATGAGCAGGTCTCTGCCCACCTCTCCGCCTTCATTCCCACCACGCCCAATGGGCACAATCCCTCACTACTCCAGCTGCCCGTAGTCTTTCTTTCCATCCATCAGGCGTGCCTGGGCGGGGCTTGCACTCGCTGACTCCTCCCCAGAAGCCTCCTCTTTCTACCAGGCCTACTGGGGCTGCTTCCTCTCAGCCTTCTGTCCTCCCTAAAGACTAAGGATACCTTGTCCCTCCTTGCACCCCGGCTCTCTCTCTCTGCTCTCTCTGGGCCAGCAGCTCCCAGCTTGTAGCTGTGTTCCGGAGCACAGAGGGAGCACGGCATGCACAAGGTGCTCGGAGGGACATCAGGGAACAAAAAGAACGAGGACCCCCCCTCCTCCCAAGCCCAGTGCACCCAAAGCCCTACCTGTTCTTGGTCGTGGGCATCTCTGGGGAGCTCTGAGTGGATGAGTTCTCTGACTTGGGCTCTTGTGAGACATGCCCGCTGTCTGGGGTCTTCTGGCCAGCTGGAGGGCTCTCCCTGTGGGGCACATGGGGGTAGTGGGAGGGGGCGAGGTTGTGAGGGGTGGGCATGCCATGGTGTGGCTTTAGAGGCACAGTCCCCATGGGCTTTTTAGCTAGCTGGCCCTTCCTCTGCCTATAATGGTTTCCTAAAGGATGGCCAGCGAGGACTTGGTTACAGCAGGCCTTGAACCCAGGATTTATACTCTGAGTTTAGGAGGTATGAGAATCTACTGGCCCCTGCCTTGTGCTCATGACGAGGAACCCACACAACAGCCCCAGGCTGCTGGCTGTTTTCCTATCTCACTTTCACATTGATGAGTCTCAGAGATGTACAGTGGCATGCCCAGGGCTGCAAAACTGCAAGACGGTAAGGACCTCTTGTCGGCTTTCTGGGCCCACAGACATTCACAGATGCAGCCAGCTCCTCTCCCTACTTGCCCCAGCTGGGAATGCAAACTTGATCTGTAAGGTGCTAGCCCCAGGGAACCAGCGGACCGGCTCAGTGTCAAATGGAAGTGGTTCCTCCTGAGCGTCAGCTGTCACTGGATGGGTATGAGGCAGAGGGCAAGCACAGGTCAGAGTGGGTGGCACGCTGGCGCCCCCTGCAGGTCAGAGTGGGAGGCACACTGGAGCCCCCTGCAGGTCAGAGTGGGAGGCATGTTGGTGCCCCTGCAGGTAAGGGTGGGCAGCACACTCACATCCCCTGCCGGTTAGGGTGGGAGGCGCACCCAGCTCCCTGGTGGGTCTGGCTCCCACTCACCCACCTCTTCTCCTGAACCTCCTGGATGTTCTCGATGCCAATGGCACTGCTGCGGCGTGAGCCAAACGGACCAGACTTCTTCCTTGTGGGGCTTTTTCCAGGGACAATCAGGGACTGTGGGGAGAGACTGTCTCAGTGCCTATCGGCCTAAGAACGCCAGTGGCCCCACCTCCCACTGGGGCCCTGCCACCGCGCCCAGAAGCCAACAGGTTATGAGCAAGAAAGGAGAGAAAATGTGCTTTCTGGAGGGCTCCCCGATTGACGGGTCGGCCCACAGAGGGCCAGGGCTGCTCCGGAGAACACGCAGCAGGGCTGTGCTGGACATTAGTCCGAGAGAGGCAGAGGGCAGGCACTAGGGTCAGAAGGAAGGACAAATGCTCAGATGGCCCCGCCTCTTGCCCCTGGGCCTCATGGGAGCTGCAGCCTAAAAGTAGTAGTGAGAAAGCAGTGGTGCAAACCCAGCCCCTGCCAGGGCGCCTCCACCCTCAGACTTCACTCTACTTGGGGAGGCTCTGTGCCCCGAGTGGGGACATTCCCCTTTCCACACACCATGGCGGGATGCCCAGAATCAGAAGCGTGGGGAGGTGGGAAGTGGGCCCTGAGGAGGCATGAAGGGAGGGACAGAATCTGCAGGCAGCTCATGGTAAGGAGGGGTCACGAGGAAAAGGAGAGATGATGCTTCATGCAGGACCGGCAATATTGGGAGACGTGCAGCTGGGCAGAGAGTCTTTGAGTACCAGATCCCAGCAAGGACCCAGTCAGGGTTCCAGGGGCCAGGCCAGGGCCAGAGTCTCCTAGTGGGGTCCTGGGGACTCTGGCCCAGGTCCCAGTATCACCAGAGCCGTGGAACTCTGCCCTGCACGCCCTTAGGCCTGTCCCGGGAAGGGGGCAACGTCCCCAATATGGCCTCCGTCCTGAGAGCGAGCGGAGAACAGCGCGTGCAGGCAGCTCCGGAGCCGCGGCCCCCCGGATGGATGACAACCTCTTCCACAGCTCCTATGCCTAAGGCGCTGCCCCGGCGTCCGAATCTACTCGCGCTTTTCCCGGGAATAAGCAATGACTGGCGGGGCAGAGAGGTACAGAGAGAGAGAGAGTGGTGGGTGGGGAAAGAGAACAGAGGGAAAGGAGGAAACAGAGGAGGCGGGTGGGTACCGCAAGAGCACAAGACATGGGGAAGAGAGGAACGGAGGGGTAGGGAGGAACGGTGGGGCAAGGGAGGTAGGTAAACGTAAGGGGGTTCAAGTAAGGTAACCGAGGGCAGGAGGAATCAGAGGGGGCGCAAGCAGGGAGGGCAAGGGAGGAATGGCAGATGGAGAGAAAAGGGGGGAGAAACGGGAAGAACAGGAAAAGGAAGCCACGTGAAAAGAGGGAGAATCGAGCGAAAACAAAAACAGAAATGAGTCTGGTTACTGCCGAGGCAGGTGCTGCTGGCCTGATCCTAACCCGGGGCCCCTCCACAGCCACCCACAGGAGGCCGGGCCACTCCACAGGCAGGAAGGGAGGGGCTGAGAACCTGGATTGGGGAGAAGTTGGGCCAGGTCCTGGATGACAATGGACTTGGTGACCACTGGACAGCAAAGGCCTCACCTTGCTCCCCTGGCCAGACCAGACCACACGAGAGATGGTTGGGAGACAGGAGACTGCCGCCACACGCACAGTCTCACAGCACAGAGCACAGGGCTCAGCATGCAGCAGACAGTAAGCAAAGAATGGGTGGCTGGGTAGGTGGATGGACTAATGGATAGATGGATGTGTAAGCGGGAGGATTATGGTTGGACACATGGATGGGGGTGGTGGTGGATGGATTGATACGTGCATAGATGCATGAATGGGTAGATGGAGGCATGGGTGGGTCAGTGGAGGGATGTCTGAGAAGGCAAACTGGGTGGGGGAGAGGCAGAGCACTCCATGCAGTGTCTGAGGTGGCCACTAGATGGCGCAAAGCAGCTAAGTCTTGATGTAGGCATCTTGAATTCCCTGAGTGTGGGGGGCAGACTCCCATAGAGCCTGGCAGACAGTTAGTAATCACGGTGGCAGGGTTCATTTAGGCAAGCCCACACGGAAGCCCAGTTCCAGACACACTAGAGGCAGTCACAGGCATTCAGGCCTGGGCTGTTGCACACACGGAGTACCACACAAGAAATGAATGTCCACACAGCAACATACGTCCTGAGAGACAGCATTTGTGTCCCCTGACAATCAGAGCTTAGCACACAGCATTTGCTCACACAGCAGCCCAATTCCTGACACACAGTAGGTGTTCACACAGCAGCCTAGAGTTGGGGCACACAGAAGGTGCTTACAGAGTTGATGCCCACACAGCAGCCCATTTTCCAACACACGGTAGGTGTTTACACAGCAGATCAGGGGAGGGGCGCATAGTAGGTGCTCACAAGAACTCAGGTCTGGGCTCACAGTAGGTGCTCACAAAGTACATGTCCACACAGCAGCCCAGGTCCTGACATAACAGTGGATGCCCACAGCCTCACAGACAGAGGTGCTTCAGAGCCTTAAGGCTTGACAGTAGAGGCCCACAAAGCAGCCCCGTTTCCAGCACACAACAGACAGCAGCTATTCAGTAAGGACAGGGACACAGAGGCTGTAGAAAGTCACACCCAAATAAACAAAGGGCCAGGAGGAGAAGGCCAGGGGCTTGAGGAACAGTGTGTCCCAGTGCCCTGGCTGGAGCACTTGGCCATGAAGAACGGCATCTACAACAAGTCCGGTGCCCAGGGTGAGCACATGAACAGTGGGGCAGTGGGAAGAGGTAAGGCCAGGCCTCAGGAGGAAGGGAGCACCAAGGGCCCTGGGGAGGAGGGTGGGTCCGGGGAAGTCTGGGGACACTCACTATGCCGGCTGCCTTGGCCAGGTCAGGGTTGTTGGGGGTGAAGCTCCCACTGTGGCTAGTTGACACGGTGTTGGGTTTCTTGTTGCTCAGTCCCATGGCATCCATGGACTGACTCCGGCTCCGGATGACCCTCTGTGGGAGGAGAGGCGGGCGTGAAGGAGGCATGGGCTTCCTGGGCTTCTTATCCTTGGGAAGCCTCTGGGTTACGTGCATCTGGCCCCTTGTCACCAATGCCATTCTGGGTGACCCTAGGAGGCCCCACCCTTTGCTGAAGCATCAGCTTCCCGGCGTGTCACACAAGAGGCAGGCGAACGGCGAACTTCAGAGCAGCGGGCTGTGGATGTGTCACCAGCATGCTGAGCCTCTCGTGTGAGTGTCGTGAGGAGGGCAGACAGCACTGAGCAAGTGCGTGCTTGGTCATGCTCACCAGGGGCCCTCCAGGACCCTCTCAGGGTCCCTTCCCCTCCCACAGGGCCAGATCCTATGCCTTTCCCCATAGACTCTGTTGCCTTAGAAGCACACTTTGATTTAATCCAGAGTCCCTACTTGGCACCACCCAGATGAGAAACCCCCTGGACCCTGCTCAAAGCAAACACTAGACCCGTGTTCAGTCTGTGGGCCCCTGACTCTGGTTGGTGTCCTACTAGTAGTTGTGGGCTACTAGATTAATCTTCCTAGACAAGCCCACAGTTCCTACTGTAGCCAAGCCTGGGTAAGAGTGAGGCCATCTCCCCTGCTGTGGACCAGGAAGAACTGAGAAATCACTGCACACCACCCTGTAGCTGGGTGAGTCTAGGCCCTATCCAAAGGGAGGCAGAAGCCCCCCCCCCCTAAATTGTCCCTGCTCAGGTAGATGGGCAGGAGTTTACACCCACAGGATGCTCGCCTGACTGCTTTGCAAATAATTCAAAAGCATTTGGGCATGGTGAGCTGTTATGAGCCCCCACTTCGCTACTCAACAGATAACTGAGGTTTGGAGAGTGCCCGTGCTGTTAAGAGGCAAAGCCGAGATGTAAACCCAGGGAATCCGAGCTCTTAGCTAAACCACAAAGTACCACGGAGGTCACACAGTGAGGTCCCTCAGCAATGTCACCCAAACAAGACAGACCTCCTCCCCTCAAACCTGGCGGCCTCAGCCCATGGCCCCACTGGCTCCTTGCTGGTCTAGAGGACTCCAACTTTTAGGGGTGCTCCCAGCCAGACCTGGAGCTCCTCCAGCCAATAACCCTATCCCAAGCCAGAGCCCCACCTTACACTCTTCCTCCTGGCTCAGAATCCCAAGGCACAGAGCTCATCTCCAAATCTCAATGCACCCGAATGCTTCGGTCCACCAAGCTCTGTCCTCAACCCTAGCCACACGTCCAAGCAGAGACCGGAGCCCTCAGCCAGACTCCACCGCCAGTCGCATCTTCCCTCACAGAGCCACAAGCGACGCCTGAGACCCCATCTCTAGGACTAAGACCTCGGTCCATCCACCACTGAGCTCCATCAGCCCAGCCCTCCAGGGTAGTGCCCTGGGCCCTCACCTTGAAAGACTCGAAGAAGCCACCCCCACCGCTGCCGTTCTCCATCTTGTCGTCGTCGCCGCCGAGGCCCATCATGGACTGGCTGTGAATATGGAGCTCCTCGTAGAGCGTCTCAAGAAGGGCGGCACGCGTCCGCTCCTGTGGGTCAGCCATGAGAGACCCCAGAGATCAACCCCCCGCCCCCGCCTGGCAATTCCAATCCCCGGCTTCATCTTCCTTTACAGCTAGCTGTACCTTTACAGATAGCTGTGCTGGTTCCCCAATTCTCCAGTTCATGCCCCCCTCTTGCATGGCATCTTCACCCCCACCCCATGCGGACACTCCCCTCTGCTTCCTCTCACTCGCCCTCCCCAATCGGCACCCCCAAAGCCAAGGTCCGAGCATGCCTTTTCCCTCTGGTGGGGTTGTCTGTCCATCCCTCCAGCCCTCGCTCACCTCCAGTTTGGCAAACTTCTCTGCTTTGTAACACGCATACTCGGCATTGATCAACTTCGTCAGCAGAAATTCCTGGAACTCAGGCCCCTGGGATCCCCCCAGCGTGGAGGAAGTGAGAAAAGCGTCAGGTGACCATTAGAGGAAGGGGCTGGAACTCTCAAAGTCAGCTCTCTAGCCAGGTGCACCCGTGAGGGACCCTGTACCCTGATGGCAACCTGCTAACTGGGGAGGGCCCAGCAGTACGCGTGGGGGGGGGGGTCAAAGCCAGGTTTGCTGTGTGTCTACTGAGAGGTTGGCAGAGACATGTGTGCCCCTCCCCCACAAACATAGAGGAAAGGCTGTCAAAGCGAAGACATGAAAGGGCACAGTCAGCTAGGAAAAATGTAAAACAGCCTGTAGTCTACGCTGTGACCTTGTAGTCACAGCATTTATCAAGACAAAGAGAGGCAGCACAGCTGAAGGCTGAAGGGGAACTAGATCTCCAGTACACAGGGAGGCTTCAAGTCCTCCTGGGGCAAGACTATGGCTCCCTCGGGCCCCTCCCACGCCAGTCCTGCCCTCCTGATGCAGGGACAGGGGGGTAGGGCTGCCTCTTACCTTCCTAAACACAGCAGGATCCGGGAGGGGAGGCCCAAAAAAGGGCACATCGTCTCTAGCAGTGACAGAGACCTGGAAGAAAAGGAAGCAGAGTATGTGGGGTCAGAGACCCCTAAGTCAGCTCCTATCCCGTGGGGTTCGGGAGGCTCTGAGGCTGCTCAGTTTGGAGGCATTTTATATCAGAGTTTCAGCTCCTCCAGCCACTGCCCTGAATTTGCAGGGCGGGGCTTGGGGAGGGACCTCAAGAGGATGGATGCAAAGGCTGAGGAAGTGGGGTAAGACCAGACCGGAGCAGGAGGAAGGTGGCCCCCTCTAAGGAGTCCTTGCTCCTCACAGCCACTAACCCCACGAAGCCCCCAATTTACCCACCTTGTAGAGGGGGCCATCGGGGCCACCCCCCTCTGCCTGCACCACCACATAGGCATGCAGAAAGTTGGATGCAATCATGTCTGGCACGAAGGGCGTGTTTTCGTCCTGGAAGACCACAGCGACGATGTCGTTCCCGATATGCCGCTTCCGCTGCAACTGAGCACAGGGCCACAGGCCTTCATAGCCTGGCTATAGGGTGTGGGGCAGGGGTGCCCGGAGGGTGTAGGGCTGGGGGTGGGGTGGGGTGGAGCAAGCGGAGAGCACATCTAGGGATGTGTGTTCCCTGCCCATCCCCAAAATGGCAAAACTTGTCTTAAGATGGCAACTTGTGACAGATGGGAAAATGGAAGCTGAGGGGTTTCAAGGTCTCCCGATGCTCTCAGGGACTTTAACCAAGGTCCCACCTCTCAGCCCTTCCTTATCCCAACCCTATCTTGGCACCCCCAAACAGAGTCCATCACTGAACAATGAAGTCAGTATTGCTGAAAGGGAAAATCCAAGAAAAAAAACCCAGTAAGAGTGATACACCTCCTTCACAATGGGTGAAGCTAACAGAGCACCTTTAGCAGATGGCCTGATGGGAAAGCTCCCGGCAAGAGAAACCGAATTCTGAGTGCAGGTCTAAGAACATGCCTGAACTCCCTAGTCTTCCTGCGTGGGACTCTGCACTTAGCAACTCGACAGCCTGTCACTTCACCTTAAAAGCGCTTCCTAACTCCTGGCTCTGCTCAGTCTCGGGACCCCCACATGACCCCACCATGTCTCTTGCTCCTCACCAAAAAAACCAAGCTCACCCAGGCAGGGCCCCTGCAGCATATGCTGTCCCCATAGATGCCATCGGCACCTCCCCTGTCCCACCTACAGCCTGCCCTCAGAGGAGAACGGATCAATTCCGTATTTGCAGCACAGGGCCATACTGGGTCTGGTTTGATGGATGCTAAACAGACAAGTAGATGGGGTTACAGGTAGATGGGTGCCCAGGCTACCTGCTGAGCGTCCCCTTCTGTGTATGGCAGCTTGGTGGACACGTGAAACATGATCTCCTTGTTGCGGAAGTTGCAGTATACGGACTCGGTCCCCGTCTGCCCGTGAGTCACGTCAAGGCCTCCTCGGAACCTGTCCCCAGACCCAAGGCCATGGCTCAGTCTCCAGCTCCAATCAGGCCTTCGTGGGGCCAGGATGGGGCTCCTCCCTGCTCAGGGACGCCGTCAGAACAACTCTTCAGCTGGGCCTTACCCCTTGAAATCCTGCAATTTCACTTTCTGGCCCAGAAACTCCAGGAATTCCACGAAGGCAGGACTTTCCTCGTTGGTACTGAATAGTTCTTCCTCAGAGGTCTGGAGACCACACGGGGGCAAGGTCACACGGTGGCAGCTCCCGAGTGGCCCTCCCTCAGCCCTACTTCCTCCCAGAGTGGCCATGAGCAGTCCCCAAGCTCCTGGGAAACGGAGTGCCCTGCAGGCGACGGCTGAGGGCGAGGTGGGGTGGGGTGGGCCGCAGGACCAGGCGGGGGGGGGGGGGGGGGGGGAGAGAAGAAGGGCAGACACACCTGGCCAAGCTTCTGATAAATGACTCCAAACTTGAAGTTATTGCTGATAACATGTTCGTCAAAGGTGACAATGAGCCTGGAGGCCTGTGGAGAGCGAGGGAGGGTTGTGGATGCAGGGAGCAGCAGCTCAATGCCTGCCGCCTTGTGCCAGGCACCACACACTCCCATCCTTGTAAGGAGAGACTCCACCCTTCCCCAGCCCCTCGCTTTCAAAGGCTTCAGCAGTTTGCCTGAAGTCAGCAGCCTGCAGGCCTGCCCCGGGTTAGGCCTTGGCCCTGATCCTGTCGGATTTCCAAGTTCTACCCCTAGCTCTGCCTGTCATGGCCAAGGCCACCCCAATCCACTCTGCAATGCCCAGCTCACTCCCTGACACTTGGTCAAAACCTCCTCATGCTCCTAGACACGGGAAGTCTGACCAGCAGGCCCTGGGGTCTGGAGTGGGCGCCCCTCCTCAGTCTGAGCCTGTTCCTCCCCCCAAAACCAAGACACAGGGCTTGCTTTACAGCGTCCCTCCCTTCACCTTACAGGACCTCAGCCTGATCAAAAGTCCAGCCAGGAACTCCCGGCATCTTTTAAAGGCATGACTTCCAGGACTTATTATTTCAGGATCGATCGTCACAGATGCCAGCAGAGCCCCAGTACGGGGCTGTACCTCATGTGCTTTAAGGAGGCACTTATGGGGCTGTGGGTGTTCTGTGGCCCTGGGTCTCCTGGAAGGCGAGGTCCACAGAAAGGAAATCCAGAGCCCAGGCCATCCTAGGACGCTCCCCACAGAGCACTGACACTGTTACACACTGAGGGCGATGTAGGGCTGCCAGGGGCAAACGAGAGGACATGGGGGACATGCCCAGCCATCAAGAGTTCCAACAGCTGCCACCCACCCTTGGTAAACAAGCCAGGTCAGGTACCTTAGGGTAAAGCACGGGGTAGAATCGATCCACATTGACATCCTCACATACCAGCTGCAAGAGAGCACAGGGAGGGGTGAGGAGTTGGGCTCAGAGAAAAAGGCAGTGACATCCTGGGTCCTGGGGAAGTCTTGGGAAGACAGCGGGCAGGAAGGAATGGGGACGGGCTGTGCTGGAAACAGCGGAGGCTAATAAAAGACTAAGAGCCCTCGCTGCTGCTCAGAATGGAGCTCGGAGAACTGGGGCCCCCTGGGATCTGTGGGTGCTGTAAAGAGGGCTAGAAGCACACATGCAGGTACCCAGGGCAACCCAGAGCAGTGCGAACACTGGGGTGGAGCCGGGTAAGAGGCTGCCAAGTACAGGCGCCCAGGATCCCGGAAGTGCCAGACGCAGGAGGCTCATGGCCTCACCTTTGCCATCTGGACCACGTTGGGGAACTCGGTGAGGCAGGAGATGGGGATGACATCGTGGTGGGTCCGACACTTGGTCCTGGGTGGAGAAAGCCACACAGGTGAGAGACTGGACAGTGGGAAGACCTCGGGGAGACCAAAGATGACGGCGGGGCACCAAGCCTGGCTAAGGTTCTACCTTGCTGTGCGACCTCAGGCAAATTCCTGCTCCTCTCTGGGCCTCCATCAGGAAGGCAGCAGGTACAGTGAGCCGAGCACTGGATCTCCAGGCCTCGGTCCTCCCTACTGTCTTGGGCGTCCCCCCTCTACTGCCCATACCTAAGCAACAGCCGCAGGTGCTCCTGATCCCCGATGACATCATACTTGAGCGAGAATACCAGGTGGCCGAGAGCAGTGTCCAGTGAATAGTAATTGAAGTGCTCCTGTGGTGGGAGGGGCAGGGGAGGTGAGGGAGATATGAGGCTTCCAGAAACCAGGTCCCTCTCCAAACAGCAGACGCCATGGGCAACAATGGCCCCTGCATTAGCTCCGCCCTGTAGCAACTGAGACAGACTTGCACCTGCTTTTCAAGGCCTCCCTGTCCTGTCCTGGTCTATTACATGGGAGGGAGGCCACCTATCTGAATAGGGCCGGCGGGCCAGGTAAAGGGCTGGCACAGTGTTCGAGATTGTCTGTTGGGCCGGGCAGTGGTGGCGCACGCCTTTAATCCCAGCACTTGGGAGGCAGAGACAGGTGGATTTCTGAGTTCGAGGCCAGCCTGGGCTACAGAGTGAGTTCTAGGACAGCCAAGGCTATACAGAGAAACCCTGTCTCAAAAAACCATTAAAAAAATGTCTGTTGGAACTTTGTCTCTGGCTCCCTATCAAGGTCAGAACCACACACACAGCTGCACACCTGTATGTATAAGCATGTGTATGTATGTATGTATGTATGTATGTATAAGCATGTGTATGTGTATGTATAAGCATGTGTATATGTATGTACGTATGTATAAACATGTGTATGTATGTGTATAAGCATGTGTATGTATGTCCTAGTTCCTGAATACTAAGCAAGCATTCAATAGGAAAAGCCAACTAGGGGCTGGAGAGATGGCTCAGCTGTTAAGAGCACTGACTACTCTTCCAAAGGTCCTGAGTTCAAATCCCAGTAACCACATGGTAGCTCACAACCACCTGTAATGGGATCTGACTCCTTCTTCTGGTGTGTCTGAAGACAGCTACAGTATACTTACATATAATAAGAAATAAATCTTTAAAAAGAAAGAAAAGAAGAGAAAAGAAAAGAAGAGAAGAGAAGAGAAGAGAAGAGAAAAGAAAAGAAAAGAAAAGAAAAGAAAAGAAAAGAAAAGAAAAGAAAAGAAAAGCCAAGTATCCAGGTGAGGTGGTGGATGCTGAAGCAGGTGGTCCTGAGTTCAAGGCCAGCCTGAGCAACACAGTGAGACTTTGTCTTAGGAAAAGAGACTAATGAGATGGGCCCTCGGATGCCTCGGCAGGCGAGAGCGTGTACCAGACTTCTGTTTCCGACACCCACGTCAGGTGGCTCACAATGGCCTGTAACTAAAGCCAGAAGATCCATTCCACTCCTCTGATCTCCACAGAGGAGGAGGGAGGGGTGGAGGCCAACTAGCTAAAAAGAAACGGAAATTAAAAGGAGCGGAGCTGTAGCCGCTGATTGCCCCGCTGTGGCTCGGTGGCCCCTGAAGCCAGGGCCCGTGAGAAACAGGAAGTGAAGCACCTTAACTGACCAGGCAGGTTTCTGCCCTCCTGCCTCACCTAGAGCAGAGGGCGCGGGGTGGTAGGACAGTCTGCAGGGCATGAGGGATACCTATGACAGGAATGGCACCCCTCCCTCTATGGATAACCAGGCTCAGCACCTTTTTAAAGGGGGAATATCCCTAAGCCCAGAAGAGAGAAAAGCCCCAGGCCCAGCCTGGCTCTGGGCTCCCCCTGCTGGTCCAGGCCTGGGAGTGGAACTGTTCAACCACACCCACCCTGAGAGTCATCCTGGAAGTGAGTCTTGTTTAAACATGAACATTTGGAGGCAGGGTGTAGAAAGAGGTGGGGCTGGGGGGGGGCTCAAATTGGTTCAGGGGCCAATGAATGGATCTAGCCCAGGGCTCCCCTAGCCCCTGGAGAAAACTCCCAAATGCCTTACACTGTCCACAGGCGAGTGGCAGGTACTTGGCCAGGAGTCCAGGGGCTGGGAGTTCCCGACAAGGGCAGAGGAGCCCTAGAGACGCAGTGGAAGGTGGACTCAGGCTCTCTGGAAATAGGTGGCTAAGGTCACCGTCATCAACTCTTCCTGCCATGATGTGGTCCCTGCTCTGGACACTGCTTTCCCAGCTACCCCTCCTCCATCCCACTGACCTGACCCCGGTCACCACACCTCTGAGCATCTTCACCTGTACCTTAGTGTCTGCTGTGCTGAAGGCCCCCACCTCCATCTAGTATCAGGACTCCATTAGCACGTTTAAGAGCACCAACTATGTGCCAGGCTCATGGCCCCCGATTCCTAGACACAGCTGAGAGCACTGGACAGTGGGCACTTGGGATGAAGGTCTCCCTTCCTCCACCACAGGCTCAGCCAGGAGGTAGAATCTCACGCTATGTTCTGGGTCCGTCCCTAGGCAAAGGATGGAGCTTGGGCCTGCTGGGTTAGTCAGTGGCACAGTAAATTGCCCCACCCACCCCAACCCAGACAGCACTAGTATTTCCTAGAGGTAAGCTGGTGCCCTGGGTCTACACTGAGACCACATAGCTGCCCAATCCTGCAGGGTACCCCTTCTTCCCTTATGTGCACATGTGCACACACACATCCTCCATCCCCTGGCTTCGAGCCCCATCTTCCGGGGCATCTTAGTGGAAGGCACTATAACTGATCTTGCCCGAGTCACTGCACCAGAGTTTCAGCTTCCTCTTCCCTAAGAGCAGACAAGCCTTGCTCTCACGCTGGCAGAGCAGGCAGGTGTGGCGGCATCTACTACCAACCGAGAGTTGATTACGTGCTTCGAATGCACTTGTCTTACCCCATGGTTTACAGATAAGGAAACAGTTCAAGAAGGTTAAATAAAACACCCAAGATAACAGCAAAGATCAACACAAGGAGTCCCTCTGGCACTCAGGCCACGAGATAACCCTTCTGTTTTCACGGCACACTGACGCCACGCCGTGTAGAACCTAGGGTCCCAGCACAGGACTTCTCTCAACTCTCACCTAGTCATGTCTTTCATTTTGTTTCTGGGAAACAAGGTCTCGCTCTGTGGCCCAGGTAGGCCTTGAACTTCTGGTGATCCTCCTGCCTCAGTTTGCCAAGTGCTGCGACAACAGGCATGTGTCACCATATCCGGCTCACACCTGATAACTTCGGTGAGGTTATCACCTTGCCCAGCCAGCACTCATCACAGTGTCACCTTGGGTGTCAGTCTACTGAGCAGTTAATGGGTCTGCTCTGAGGCCATGGCGACCCCAGACCTAGTCAAGCCATGACACTCCTGTGTCTTCCCAGCTTACCCTGGCTGCTGAGGGCCGGGTCTGGATTAGTGTTGTTTGCTGCCCCATAGCTGGTGCCTAGGGCAAGACCAGGCATACAGCTGGCGCTCACTATTGGCTCACATGAAAAACACTTAGTTTCAGATGTCTTTCAAAATCGCCTACTAGCGTCTTCTCATTAAGGCTTCCCAGCAAGCATGTGAGAGACAGACGTCACAGCTGCCATTTTTACAGATGGGGAAACAGGCACAAGCTAAGGTAACCAAGCTAAGGTAACCAAGCTAAGGTGGGGTCTCTTCTCTTGACAACCATGCCCAACTGCTTGTGTAATGTTCGTTAGAGAGAATGAATGAAGACACAGATGCCCCCCTGAGACTCAGAATTCTTAGATGCCCCCTAGCCACTTCCTCTCCCTGGGAGGGCAGGGGGTGGTGGTGGTGGTGGTGTCCTCTCACCCCAGCCAGCCGCTCACCTTGCCCAGAAAGTGCTTCCGGTAGATTCGGGCTGTGGGGTTGCACTCCAGCTTGACCTTGGTGGTGGGAGACTGCAGCGGCTCTGTCTCAGGGAGGCTGCTGATTTCATGGTTGGTGCCTTCAATCCAGTAGCCCCCAAACTGGGGCAGTAGGATGAGGGGGAAGGGCCCTTCTCGCCCCAAAACCTAGAGGGGGACTCAGCTGAGAGCTACTCCACACAGTACCCATTAAGGGGCCCAGGGCAACCTCCCAACTCAGACCCAGGACACACTGGACAGCCCAGGGCTATGAGGTCCTAGACTCCCATCCACCCCTCTGGGGAACCCACTTGGCTCCGCACCTCTCAGGGGGATGCAAAGGATGGGGGAGGGGTGGAAGAGAGTGTGGCCCAGAGGCTTCCGTTTAAAGAACCTTGGAACCCTCAGAACCAGAAAGTGGGTCTCCAATGGGACAGCCTTTCATGAGGGCTTCCTGGGGTCATGGTATGGGTGAGGGTGGGGCTCGGGCTGGTACCTCATGGACACTTGGGTAGGGAATGTAGTCCTCCTCCGTCTGCAAAGTATAAACAAGCCAAGGGCCCGCTAAAGTGGGGCCTCACCCTTCAAACTCGTGCGTGCACACACATACACACACACAGATACACACACACACACATACACACACAGACACACATACACCCACAAACACACCATATGTACGCGCACACATGCATAGACATAGACACAGGCACACACACACAGACACACACAGACACACACACAGATACACACAGACACACAGACACACACCAACACACCGGTGTCATATGTATGCGCACACATGCATATCCATAGACACGGGCACACACACACACACACACACACACACACACACACACACACACACAGACACACACAGCTCCAGGTTGCTCTGAGGTTCCCTGAATCTGATATCGTCAGTCAGACACTTTCTTCCAGGGACAAGGGAGGCTCCCTTCCTCCCCAGTCTAGCTCAGATGTGCACGGAAGCAGTAGTCCAAGTAGGACCTTATAGCTGACATTCCTACCAAGCTCCTGGGTGGCATTCATCCGAGGACAGCTCTGAGACCCCAGCCTCGAATGAAGCTTCAGTCTTACAGCCCAGCCCCCGATGCAGCCCTGAGACCCTCCCCTA
Organism: Mus musculus; assembly: GCF_000001635.26. NCBI lineage: Eukaryota > Metazoa > Chordata > Mammalia > Rodentia > Muridae > Mus > Mus musculus. The sequence goes on along the minus strand of NC_000070.6, from coordinate 137,711,047 downwards.
GGTCCAGCCGAATCTTCGAGGGGAAATTCTGAGTCGGAGGTACGTGGCTATCCGAGGACCTGTGCTTGGTCTTGCCCCAGACAAGAGCTGAGTGGAGCAGGCCTCACAGGCCAGTGAGGAAACACAGCCATGTGATGACAGCCACCTTTGCAGCTTTAGCACTGGGTGGCCTGGAGGGGCAGGTGCCTGCATGGTGCAGGAGAGCAGCAAGTGCTGGCTTTGAAGATTCTTGCCGGGGTTAGGGCAAAGGTTCTACATGCTGCCAAATCCCCAGGGCCAATTGCCCTGCTCACCCAGGGCCCAACATTGGCGCACAGTGAGATACTCTTCCAAGACCCTACCCAGCCCAGTAGGGTGTCAGTCCCAGTCTGGCCTGGTTACCTACCTTGAGGGGTGGCGGGAAGGAGCATCGCTGTTCATCCATCCTGCTTCCCTGCGAGAGAAGGTTTGCTGTTTGTTACTCTTCCGCCATGCCTGTCACCAGGAGCCCTCCCCGGGCTAAGGGGAAAGCCCTAAGAGAGATGCTCATGTATGGAGGGCCACTTGCAGGACAAGGTGCTGGCTGGATCGGGTCCTGGGGCCTTCTGCATCCTCTCCGAAATGTACTGAGGGAGGTACAGCAGCAGGGAGGGGCTGGGGGCTCTGTGCGGGAATGAACGTGCAGCTGGGAGTGGGGGCAGGGAGGTGTGCACAGGCATGTGGTGTGTGTGAGTGTGTGTGTGTGTGTGTGTGTGTGTGTGTGTGTGTGTATGTGTGTGTGTGTGTATGTGTGTGTGTGTGTAGTGAGGAGCTAATACATCCAGAGATACATGGGAGAATTCACCCATGCCACATACAGGCCAGGGCTGGGAGGCAGGCTTCCTGGCTCATTAATACCTCCCGGCACCCATCTGTCCCCTCCTCCACTCTGCATGGGGTTCCTGCAGAGGAGCCTACCAGGACTCTGATGAGCTGGGTGGGTATGTACATGTGGGGATGGCCTGCTGGGGGACCCTGGGAGCCCAGAAGAGTTCATAGTTAGAGAGGAGGCAGGTGCCTAACAACTAGTCCTTCAAGGCTCTGCAGAGGGGACATCCACCTTTAGACTAGGCAGTTTGGTTCTGGGGCTCCCTGGCCCATCCTTACCTGCATCTTTTCAATCATCTCAAACAGATCTGTGTTCTGCAACAGAGACGGGAGAGCAAGGTCAGACCCGAGGGAAGCACGGCTCACTCTGTCGAGCCCGGCACGGGCTCTAACCACCCCAGCTTGCCTGATCCTCTCATGAGGTACCAAGAGGGTGCAACCAAGACTCTGTGGGAGGGGCTTTGTACAACTGACCCTCCAGAGTTTGGCCATTTGCCTACTGATGTGAGCCCAGAGCCTGGATCTCTGGCAGATGCCCCAACTCAGTTTGCTTTCTGGAAGGAGGAGGCTGTTGTTAGTCTAGGGGAAGAGATACCTTCCTCTCCCCCAATGCAATGATATCAGCTCTGAGATTGGCATATAGAGCCCCCCGAGAGCCCACCAGACCCAGCCCTAGAGCCAAGCCCTACCAGGCATGTAGGGGGGGGGGGGGTCTGTGGTTCCACTATCACCCATGACGGCAGCCAGTTCACCGATGCCCTGGTCAGACAGACAGCTCTCCCCACAAACATTGGAGGCTGGGGACTCTTTGGGGAGAGATGCTAGATTGCTATTGTCCCTTCACCTGCACATGGTCTCACATGCACCCCCTCCTGGCCCCCAATGCATAAGCCAGCCTGTCCAAGGCCAATGAGGACACACACAGGGTTAACACATCGTCTGGCAGCACGGGCCTCTCCAGCGCCAACTCCCTTCTGAGTCTTCCTGGAAGGCAGCATCCCTACCGGATGGAGGCTGGCCGATTGGGGGCCGGGCCTGGGAAGCCCCCAGAGTCTCCAGGACAGCCTTTCCTCCAGCCCTTCCAAGGTTCAACTCAGGTGGTTCCTGCTGCCCTGGAGGGGCCATCTGGGCTCACACACATGTGCTAAGGTTGTGAATCCAGGAAACATACTCTCTGTCTGTGAGACGCACACACAGGCCTCCACACCATGATTTGAACATGGCACCAGGCATACCTTTTGTGTATCAAGAAACACACACAGAGATGCATACAGAAATCCATATGGAGTCTATGCACAGTAATTCTTGGAGACATTGCCTAACACACACATACACATGTTGGTGTTCTGAGTTACACACAACACATACTCAAGTCCATGTACCTGATATTCACACTTGTGCACACACCGGTGCAGGCCTGCACCCCAGTAACTGCACACAGACACAGGCATTCTCCTGGCTGAGACCAGGAGAGCACCGGCACGTGCAGGCTCAGCCAGGTGCTCAGGGAAACAGATGCAGAGTCCCAGGCGTCACTGCCAGGATCAAAGCATGCGGTGCAACAAACCCAAGCCAGCATCCCATATTGTAGACAAGAGTTCCGAGCAAAGGAAGAGGAATCAGGCAACTGCCAGGGTTGTTAAACCCCATGGGATCCTGAGCATCACCACCCATCACCACATATGCACAGTATGAAGTCACAAAACCTAAGCCCTTGTGCATACACTCTGAAGCCTACCTACAAAACAAGATCCAACCTGTAAAGTCCACTTCAGTAGTACCCAGGAGCCCCTGAGCCATGGGCACCTGTGGCCACACCCAACACCTCTGAGATTAGAAGAGCAGATAGCAATGACAGTTTGGCAGATAGCATAGACACACACCTATTGTCCAGGAAGGACAAACACACCTGTCAACGTGACAATGTCACAACAGTGCCACCATCCTTTCAGGGTCAGCCAGATAGTCTCTGACCTAAAGAGACCCAGCAAAGGGCTGAGGAAAAGAGGAGGTCCTACTTAAGGTGACCAAACAGCCAGCCACAACGAAACACCACACATGGCTGCACCAGAATCACAACCACATAAACACTGACACATGGCACTGTCACCCAGAGTGTGCACACAGAGCATCAAGTAACACCCACAGTTACAGCCCCACAGGCAACAGCAGACGCCCTGACACATGGCAAAGGAAGGCTGGGAGTGGTGTGGCCAGAAGCCGGGCATCCCACCTGGGGAAGAGCCACCAGAGTCACCCTATGATATCGCTCCATCTGTGTGGAAAAGGCAGCAGGCAGTCCCAACAACAGTTAAACACACACCCAGTGTCACTGCAGCCCATGGCCACAGTGTCCCTACGTCTGACCCAGGGGCAGCTTTGGAAAACACTAGGGTGCTCCGTGTAGTTCGGGTGTCAGTCCAAAAACATACACACCCACCGTGACGGGGTTCAGGCACAGACTGCCAGACTCTGGGTAGTAAGGCTGACTGATGGCCCTGGGTCCCCAGTCGGCCAGGCCGCCCCTGCCAGGGTCCTCACCTGCCAGCCGGCCCCCGCCGGCAACGAGCCCCTCCGCGGACGGCCATGGGGCGCTGGGGGCCGCGGCTGCGCCATCCCGAGCCCCAGCCCCGGCGGCGCTGTAAGCCGGCCCGGCCCGGGGCCCCGTAGCCCGAGCTCTGCGCTCCTGTCCCGCCCGCCGCCGCTCTGCCTTCTCTGGGCTCACCCTGCTGCCGGGCCCGAGGGGGCGGGGCGCCAGGTGCGGGAGGCGCGGAGGAGGGGCGGGGCGGAAGGCCACCACGCCCACTCGCGGGGCGGCCGGGCAAGGGGCCCAGGACACTGCGCCTGCGCGCGGGAAGCCTCAGGCACTTCTGTGAGCAGCTGTGTCTTCCCAGACTGGAGACCCTGCCTCTGGGCTTCAAGGACAAGGTTCTTGGGACAGCTGTGCCCAGGGAATGCAGGAGTACTGGAGATGGTGCTTAAGCACTTTCTTTGCTGGACCCTTTGCGTGTCTCACCAGATCGCCATAACCAAGGAGGTACAAATGTCTTCACTAGAAAATCATATTCCAAGAGGTGCAATAGCTTTTTTTGCTAGAAAACCCCGGGATCCCTGGAAGAGTCTGAAGCTGCAGAGTCTCTGGCACCTCCATTGGCTCAGTTTACCATCTGTAAATTACAAGGCTTCTGAAACGACACCCCCCACCCCCAACTTGACCCTGAAGTCCTTGTGTCTTAGGCTGGTGCAGCCAGTCTGCAGCAGGGACAGACCCCAAGACAGATGCTGGAGAAGTCTGGATGCTCTAGGGGCAGGACTGTCCTCCAGCTAGGGGCGGGGGGCAGATCTCCTACAGCTTCCCAGAAGTGCTGTCTACTACCCTCTGTCCCCAGGGCCAGGGAGCTCCTGAAAGGAAGGCAGGCAGCACTTTCCCTGCCCTCCCAGACCTGGCCCAGGGTCAGGTTTAGACCTAGAGAGCCAGCGGGAACACCAGAGATGTGCATTCCAGACACCGAGTAGCTTTGGCTTTAATAATTAACAACAGCAAATATTGATTTATGCAACCACTTCCAGGCCTGCACACTTCCGGGTACCCAACACAATGCAGCCAGAAGAGCATCTTTTCCTACCGTGGCCCTGGGGGAGGCCAAAGCTGCTCAAATCACCGGCGATATGTAGGCCAGGTAGAGTGGATGCCGCCTGCGTATGTGTCTAGGTCCTTATCTGTGTACATGTGTGTCTCCAAGGCTAGTCGTGGCTCTACGTGACATACTGCATTGCTGTAGCATAGAAGTACCCGTGGGTAGGAAGGGGTGGGTAGGGACGCCTGGGGGGGTATTTACTTTCTATCTCCTTTATGTGTTCATGAGCAAGTCTGAATACACTATAGATATATGTACTTGTGTCTGTCTGTCTGTCTGAATGTGGTCTGGCTCCCAGGTTAGGTATAGGTAGGCCAAGTATGCACATGTATGCAGATTTTACAGTCCCTGAGTACTGCAGAGGGTAGCTCGGTGTCTATTTAAATGTGGCTCCCCAAAGAAAAGAAAATACAACCCCTGCACAGCTCTGGGGACACAGTAATACTGATTATTTCCAAAGCACTTCCAAAGGCGCTGCCCAGTGACGAGCTGGCAAGGTCAATAGAGAAGACACTCTCAGCCATGCAATGGTGACACACACCTTTAGTCCCAGAACTCAGGAGACAGAGGCAGGTAGATCTTTGTGAGTCCAAGGCCAGCCTGGTCTACAGAGTGTGTTCCAGGACAGCCAGCATTACACAAGGAAACCCTGTCTTGAAAAACTAAAGAAGAAGAAGAAAGAGAAGGAGGAGGAGGAGGAGGCAGAGGAGGGGAGGAGCAACAGTAGCAGCAGCAGCTGTCTACTCTATGTTAGAGGTGGGACTTGCCCTTAGGTACAGGGAGGTTACATGCCCCTCAAACTGGTTCCAGTATCATTGTAAATATGTAACAGAATAGGGTATTGAGGAAAACTGGAGAGTATCCCAGGCAGGTTCCCTCAGCTCACCAATAGCCTGCTGGAAATCCAAATGAGTCACTCTGGGAGCTGGTTTCAGTTCACAGAATGGGTCCTAGTCTGGAGGAGGGGTGCACTGTGGGGCTGTGGCGGTCTGAAGCTCACTGTCTGCGCTGCGTTAGCATGATTGGAAAGTGGGAGCCAACTGGGTGGAGGCCAGGAGGCTGAAGGATAGCGGCTTCCTTGGTAACTGAAGGGCCCACCTTGGGCTCTCTGAGCCTCAGGCTCCGAGGATCTGCAACATTAGCCTTCCCTCCAGATGGAAGGGCCAAAACCCAGGCAGGACAAACAACAGTCCCATGGCCAGGGGGAAGCCTCACTCTCAAACCCAGCTGTTCAAGCAAGTGGCTGCCATCAAGTGGCTGTTTCCTGAGGACTACTGTAGCCTTGTCCAGGGCTGTTGCCCTCCAGGGAAGGCAGGAGGTCTCAGGAGCCCTTGTGCTACTGATAGCATCCTTGCTTGGGTTCTCCATGGAGATGGAGGTCCTATGCATAGAAGACATTTCTTGGACCTTCATCCTCCTGGCCTAGGAAAGGTGTCAGTCCTTACTGTAGGGCAGAGCTCTGGGGGAGGTGCCTGGACCCTTCCTGACTGGGCAAACCTAGGGAAGAGCCCTTCACCTCTCTGAACATTTGGATCCTGGTTGAGAACATGCCCTCTTGCCTGAGGTTGATGAAAGGGTCAGGTGGCAAGGTGTGCCATAGCAAGGGGTCATTCCCCTGTACTGGAAAGTTCACAAGCCACACAGGAGCCAGAACATATCAGCCAGTCCTGGCCCCACAGTCTCTAGCCTGGAGCCCATTGGACAAATAACAGCATCTCTGGGCTTGCATTTGAATGACAATGGCCACAGCACAGAGTGATTCACTAAGGGGCAGAGCAGCCCTACAGGCCAGACACTGTTATGCAATGCCAACCGAATGAACCTCCTGAATCACCAGCTGCACCCCCCCCCCACTTGCCCCTGATATTCTGCAGAGGCTCCTGAGTAATACATCCCATGGACTGACCATGGCTTCCGGGGACAGAGTGTGTGTCCTTTATGTTTGGTACTAAGTAAGTACCTGGCAAACCTTGGCTGTTGATAGCAACAGAAAGGTTTTCACCACAGGACTTGGAGCCAGAACCTGCCTGGGCTACTGGAGAGAGATACCTTTCATGGAATCCTGGTGCGTGTGGTCTGGTAGGCAGGGGCTATTATCACATCTGGACTCTAGTGGGGACAGCTGTGGCCGTGGTGATACGGAAGAGGAGGCCAAGGAGCCATCGACCTTAGTGGTTTATCTCTAAGTCCCATGCTTAGCATTTATACAGATCCTGGTTCAATTCTCGGAGACAACACAGGCCACCCAACAGCCAGGAGTGGTGTCCTTTTGGGGACTAAGCCCCAAGGGCATCGACCTAAACATTTTACATCTTCCCAATAGTTACATGTAGGCATCTCCTAGCCCTGGCATGGTGGGGGGGGCAGACCGGGGTCATAAGTTAGGGGTCACTTACCTTAGGGTAGGGTGAAGCAGGGTGGGAGGGAACTGAGTCCACCAGTAACAGGTTTAGTGCCTGAGGGAAACTCTGCTTCTGCCCATCACTCCTCCTAGAAGAGAAAGAGAGTCTGAGGTCAGGGAGAGCCCCAGGTTAGGAGATTTGGAGTCTTGGGGCAGAAGAGTCCTTTGAGAGTCGGCGAGCAAAGCAGGTAGGAAGGGCTGTGCACTCTGGGAGAGGAAGGGCGGGAGGCTCTTCGCAAGCAGGGCTGACAAGCAGGCTTTTCCTCCCAGAGGTCAGAGTTATGGACCCCCAAGTTCTCTACTGGTTCTTTAGCCCATTCTAAAGACTGGGGGACTGAGGTAGAGACAGCAAGCATTGCTATAGAAGCAGGAACTATGAGGGTCCCCATCTCTCTGGGTCCCTCCTAGAGTCTTTAGTGGGCAACAGTTTTAGGACTGCTATTATTGATGCCAGTGAGTGTGCCACACAGTGGGTGCACCTTGACCTTGCAGGCATGCACCGTCTCACTTCCATTTTAGGACATGGAGTAGGATGTACACAGAGGTCACCCAGCCAGTCCACAACAGGCCTTTCTGTCCACGACCCATCGGACTCTAAGCCTGGACAATGTTACACCCACAGACAGGGGACAGGTCTACGAAGGGTGAAGTCAGCGCCTGTCTCCCGCACGAGCCTGCTGAGTCCACCTCCCATGTCAAGAGGAAGACAGGCCCATTGGTTCCCGGATCCAAGGAACCTGTGGCCTGGTGAAGCAGGCCTGGCTTTAGTCGATGCCGGAGGCCAACCTGACATGGCTGTATTCCTACCTGCCCCAGTTCCACCAAGGCAGGCTAGTCCAGAGAGAGTGAGTCACCTTCCAGAGGAACTTCGGTGGCCTGTGGCAGGCTTGAGTCAGGCAGAGCCAGGAAGGCACACCCAGGAAAGGGAGGACCATATATCTGATCTGGGCCTCAAAAGAGACTCTGGCAAGTTCTAAGCCCCTTTGCCTCTTCCTGCACCATAGGAACCAGCTTCAACATTGCTTAGCACGGGAACTCCTGCCCACCCCCAGGGGTGTCAACTCTGTTTAGCACAGGGGACCCCCTACCCTCCGGGGCTGTCAACTGCCAGGATTGTGCTCTGGCATGACTTGATTCAAGAGGCAGCAGCCTTTGAAGCCCATAGCATCAATGTGGGCGTGGTCTCAGATACCTACTGGCTGGTGCACCTTGAGTCCAGGACATATCAGCTCCTCTGGGCTTCGGTCTCTAAAACAATTCATCACCATGGCTGGGCAGTCATAGGTATTCACGCAAAGAACTCGCTCCCAAGTAGGACCCCATAGAGTAGTTGTTGACTGATGTCCTTTCTGGACATGGGCAGTAGGAAGCCATGGAAGGTTAGTGAGCGAGGGAATGCACTAAACATAATGTCTGTCGGCATAAAGTGTACTGACAGTGGGGAAGGGGAGGAGAGATATGGGTGGATGATTAGACAAAGGCCCAGGGAAGTGTTCTGGTAGATTCTGTGAAGACCCACTCTGCCCTTAGTGTACTGGAATCTGGGGTTACTTATTCTCACTGTGTGTGTGTGTGTGATGTCGTGTGTCTTCCTCAGTTGATCTCCATCTTCCTTTTTTTAAGATTTATGTATTTGTTATATATGACTACACTGTAGCTGTCTTCAGACACACCAGAGAGGGCATCAGATCTCATTACAGATGGTTGTGAGCCTTCATGTGGTTGCTGGGATTTGAACTCAGGACCTTCAGAAGAGCAGTCAGTGCTCTTAACTGCTGAGCCGTCTCGCCAGCCCCCAGAGCTCTCACTGAATCTGGAGCTCAGTGACCTGGATATCGTGGTTGCCCAGTGAGGCCGAGGCATCCTCCTATCTCTGTCTGCTCAGAACTGGGGTTAAAGATGTGTGCCATTGCGTCAGCTTTTTACCCGGGTGCTGGGGATCTGAACTCAGATCCTCACCAAGCACAGCTGGTGATCACGGAGTGTAACAGAGAATGTGCTTAGTGGCCAGGAAGCACCGAGGAGCAAAGCTGGAGCTAGGCTGGGTGCTCTTAGTGACTGTCCTGGGATCCCCTGGCTGCGTGGGATGGTGGCTTCCACAGCCAGGCTTCGTAAGTGGTACCTTCTGTCTACCCATTTGTTGGCCATAGAATCAGACTTTGACCACTGAGGTCAGCTAATAGAACAGCTTCTCCTCCTCCTCCTCCTCCTCTTCCTCCTCCTCCTCCTCCTCCTCCTCCTCCTTCTCCTCCTCTTCCTCCTCTTCTTCCTCGCCTGCTTCCATGTCCATCTCTCTCAGAGCTGCTGAGGCTGGAAGCTTTCACAGCTGTGGGGAGATGCTCCAGCTTCATCCTCCACTTAGACCCCGCCCCTAGCCCCACCCCCACCCCATCCAGGCTCACTTTTCTCTCTTGGCCAGAGTCCTGTCCCTGCCCCCAGCAAGGCAATTCTTCTAATAAGCCACAGCTGGGTCCTAAGGGCTGGGGGAAGCCAGGGGTGGGACTAGGGCAAGGGACATCCTGTCTTCAGCCCTGAGGGATGGAAGGACAGTCTTAACAAAAGCCTTACAGTCTGACGAGGTAGCATTCTCAAACTGCCCAACTCCTACATGGGGGAACTGAAGCTCAGAACGGGCACCCACCCGCAGAGCACCCACGTTTATAATCTCCAGAGCCAAAAATCTAAACCCTGTAATGCGTGGTCAGTCCCCAGGGCCCAAGCCTGACAGAGCCTTCCTTCCCAGCCTGAGGGCTGAGTGTTGCTCATCACACGCTGTGGACAGCTGAAGAGATGTCAGGATCAAGTAGCAGAGCCGACCATGAGGCGTGTGTGGAGATAAGAGGACAACTCCACTCCGTAGGAATTGGTACTCTCCCTCCACTACAGTCCCAGGGATCAAACTCAGGTCCTTGGGCTTGGCGGCAAGCTACTTTGCCCAGGGAGCCATCTTACTCACTGGCTGGGGCCCTCATTGTTTAAGAGAACACAGTAAAACATTGCAAAATTGCTTACTTACTGATCCAAGGTCATACTCAGTGAGTCCAAGGCCATAAAACTCACGAGGATCAGGGTGAAGGAGTTATCTCTTTAACCACGCATGACAGAGCCTCTTAACAAATAGTAACTGCTCATTTTACACTCATTTTAACAGCAAAGAACAGACTTGACCTCTCCTCTTCCTCCTCCTCCTCCTCTCCCTCCTCCTCCTCTTCCTCCTCCTCTCCCTCCTCCTCCCCTCCCCTCTGCCTTCTGCTCAGACATTCCTGCTTCAGCCCTCATTCCCTGCAGCCTCTAGCTTCCATGCATCTCTCCATCATCCTTCCACGTCCCTCCCATCTCATCTCCCCCACCCTTGTCTTCATCATTCTGTTGACATGGAGGGTAGGTCCCTTAAACTTGTCCCCTTCCCACTTTTCCAAAACCCTTCCTGGCCCTCAGACCCAACTTAGTTAAAGTATCTCCTGTTCTTCCAACACCGGCCGCCAGGGAAAGGGGCTCTGCACTGCCAGATGCCCCTTCTGGCTCCTACAAGTCACACAGGAGGTCTCCTCCCATCACTACAGTAGCTTAAAAATAAAATGACGTGCGTATGCTCCGGCATATGCAGAGGACAACACACAGGAATCGGTTTTCTCCTTCACCATGTGGGTCCCAGGAATCAAACTCAGGTAGTAAGGCCTGGTGGTAAATGCCTTTACCTGCTGAGCCATCTTGATGCATTCCCCCACACACTACACACACACATACACACACACTGACTTTGAGGAGTGTTTCTATCAACCTTTCGTGCAGATAAATAAAATGGAAGCACAGAGACTTCCTCCAAAAGTCCAACATCACACAGCAGGGAAAGGACGAGGCTGGGTCCGACTACACTACATATATCCCAGCTGTCTGCCCGGATAGACCAGACAGGCCCCTCCTCCTGTCAACTAGCTTTCTGCCCACAACGACTTTTCTACCCTAGCCCTGGGCTCCTGCACACAGTGAGTGCCATGACCTTCCTGTCTCCAGTCTTGTCCTGTATGTGCCACCACATTCTCGAACACATGAACAGGCTGCAGCCACAGAAGAGGCAACTTGCTCAGGGAAACCTGAAGTCTGGGCCAGGCATACTCTAGAGTGACCTTCAGCTCCTGCCTGGTCACCAGCCAGTTGGCCCAGTTTCCTCACCTCTTAGTGTTGTGCATCTTTCCCTAAGAGTAAGGCAGGGGTCTAGGGAACAGGGCCTGGGTCCTGAGTGAGACGGCTGATGCTGCTGCAGACAGCTCCCAGTTCCTTGGCAACCGTTCTGCATCTCCCTTATCGCTGCATCGAGGTAACAACAATAATAATCACACGTGGAGAGTGGAGGCGGGCTCTGTGCTTTTCAAAGGCTTCTTTTTTTTTTATCCTTTGGTTTATCGGCTCTCTAGGACTCTCACCGGAACTGAACAACTGAGCCGGCAGATAAGGCACGCACGGGGTGGGGGTGGGGGTGGGGGTGGGGGCGGGCTGAGGGTCCTCATGACCAGAAAAGCAAACTGAGACTTGGAGAAGTTGAGGCATCACTTCGCAGTGGCTCAGCATTTGACAGCCAATCGGAGATGCAAGCTCAAACTCCCCCCCACAACACACCCCTCAGGGCTCTGGACACCTCATGAGGGTAGGAAGACCCCCAGAGGTCTTGCCCTGCCAGACAGCGGGGGTCCGAGCCAGGTCTGAACACTTCTAGAAGTGCCAGCGGGCTGAGGATGAATACACCAGGCTCCTCCTCAGGGTACATTCCCCTGTGACCCAACAGGAGGGTCGTGGCAGAACCCCCTCTTGAATCTACAAATCAAGAGCTGAGGGACTGTCTGAGAAGGGCTGCCTAGAAACCAGAAGCAAGCAATGACGCCAGGCACGAGAGGGAGAGGGAACCCCGGCTGACCCAGGTGTTCCAACATGGACTCTACTGATGCTCCTTCCCTCCCACCCCCCACTTCTCATGCCCTTGTCCTGTCCCCAAGGACACCCACCTGGCACACATGGGTGACCAGATACAGTAGTCAGGAGAACTGGCCAACTAATGAAGGCCTGGGAAAGAAGAGCTAGCCAGAGACAGAGGGACTGAGGCCTAAAGGGTGCCTGACAGCAGGGACTGGGGGCAGGGATTGTTAGCCAAGTGCCTCTGCCCTCCTGGTAAGTGGGGAAGGGGCACTTTCCCAGTGAGAAACAGGTTTGGGGGGCCATGCCCTTCAGGGCTCTAGTCTCTAAGCAGGGACCTGGAGCTTTGAGTCTAAGAGGACTCTATTATAAAATGGGAGCCAAATGGCTGCCTGAGAGCTTCCTCCAGCCAGGGGGCACAGAGGCCCATTGTCTTCAAAGCTCAGCCATCTGGCACAGCCCTCCTCTGTGCCCCATGTCCTGCCTGGCCATCCCTGACTGTGCCCAGGTGCCAGGAAATGTGGCTAGGCATAGCCAGGTGAACAGGTTTCAAAGCAAGGGCGGGGGTAGCTAGGGGGTCTCTGTTCAGGTGGAGGCAGGAGCCTAGGCAGCCAGACACAGGCCTGAGCTATTCACTTCTGGCTTCACTCCTTAGGTACCTCTGACTTCATGGAAAGGGAGTGTGAGGCTGGAGGTGGGGGGGATCAAGGGCCTCTGTTGACTGTGATGTCATTTAATCCTTATAAGGACACTCCAACACCCATTTTTAAGATGAGCCCAGGGTCTCCCCAAAAACTCTTAAGATAGGTTGGGGCCACAGAGCCCCCATAGAACATGCAGAAGAGAGGCCTTGCACTCCAGACCAGGGTCACCAGTGGACAGGAAGGTGGCACATGGGGCCCTTACCGTGTGTTGGCTGAGCGCCCAGATACCCGGATCCCGGAGCTGGGCCAGGCAGTGGCCTCCTGAGCAAACAGGAGCTTGGCAAACCAGAGAGGAGGTCATGGGCTGGCCCCAAGCTGGGGTGCTGGTCTGCCCAGCTCAGGTGGCCTAAGCTCTGAGCTCCGCTGTGGCTACGCCTGCCTCTCCCAGCTTCCCTGGTTCTAAGGCATGGACTTGACACACACAGTTTAGGAAAGAGAAGGCACACTTGAGAGGGTGTGGGTATGGGGACCTTTCCTGCTGGGGACAACATCTGCTAATGCAGGCACACCACCAGCTCTCCCCAAGGACTGCTGTATCTGCCACCTAGAAATCCACCGGCAGGTAACACAATCCATTCTACCTGGAAGAAAACCGCAGCCCCAACAGATAAACAGGGACTTGCCTGCAGTGACACTCGAAGCTCACACCTCGTATTTCTAGTCCTCGCCCACACCGCCACAGGACAGAGTACCATGCGCCAGCTCTCCCAGATGGGCCTGCCACCCCTCACCCTAGACACAGAGCCAGAATGGCCCGGGTGCCCTTTCCAGCACCCACAGGCCAGAGTTCCATAGCTGCCTCTATGTCACCCCACCCACCCTTGAGCCAGCCTCTGCAGCCCAGGGGGTCCCCCTTCTCCAAGCTCCTGACATTCCTGTGCTCACTCACTCCAGTCAGGGCCCACGCACACCCCTCCCCCATACCCTTCATTCCTATGGTTGGTCATTTATCCACAGCACGTGGCTTGCCGCCTGCTCTGAGCCAGACAATGGTGCCGAATGTTGGCAGGGGGCTGAGGTGGGTGAGCCACCCCCCACCCCAGCAGATCCACAGAGATACCCAGATTTTCTAGCTGTGCCCAGAACTCTCAGATTTTGCCAGAAAGATGTTCAACTCCGTGACTTATTTAATCCACCCCACCCCCTCTGCACCAATCCTACTAAAGACCAGATTTATCACCTCCAGGGCTCCAAGCTGGGACAGAAACTCCAGGACAAGGTCACCGTCTCCTGACTGAAGAGGACAAGGCCAAGAAGCCCTGGTTCTGTGTCTACATCGTGGCTATGTAGTGATCTCTGTAGAGATCTACCACCTCTCTGAACCGTAGCCTTGACACTGGACATTGGGCCTCGGGCTAGACAATTCTGAAGTTCAGCTGTGAGATTCCACAGGTGAATGGAGAGACAAGAAGGTGGTCTCCCAAGGCTTGTCTGGAACCAAATCCCTGGAAGGAAACCTTTCCCTGAGGAGAGATCTTAAACCCCTCAGGGGTTGTTCTCCATTCCAGGCCTCAGTTTTTCTGTCTGCAAAATGGACTAATAAATACCTACTTGGCAGGGTTGTTACATGTGATAAATTAAGTGCCATGTGTATATCCTGACTAGCCTAGACCTGAGTATACAATAGGTAGAGACAGCATGGGTCATAATGTAGGCTCTAAAAACAAGCCACCTGCATTTTAATCCTAAGTCTGACAACCGCTCTGACAACGTTGGAAAAGTTACCTAACTTCTATGAGCTTCGGTTTCCGCATCTATAAAATCAAGGTGAAGAGGGGCTGGAGGGATGACTCAGTGGTTAGAGTACTGGCTGCTCTTGCCGAAGACCGAGGTCCAGCTCTCAGCACCATAATGCCACTCACAACCATCCTTTTCAAATTCTAGTTCCAGGGGATCTGATGCCCTCTTTTAGCCTCTGAGGACACAGTACACACAATGGTGCACATACATACATACATACATTTACATACGGGCAAATACTCATTATTCACATAACATTTAAAAAAATTTTTTTTTTTTGGTCTTTTGAGACAGGATTTGTCTGTGTGTAGCCATGACTGCCTTGGAATTTGCTCAGTAGATCAGACTGGCCTTGAACTCACAGAGATCTGCCTGCTTCTACCTCCCAAGAGCTGAGATTAAAGACGTGTGCCACTACCACCTGGTATAAAATAAGTATGCCTTTAAAAAAAAAATACCCCACAGAATCAAGGAGAAGAGCCAGAGATGTAGCTCAGTGACACGATGCTTGCTTATCATGTGTGAGGCCCTGGGTTCCATCCCCAGTGTGTATGCAAATACACACATATACACACAACAGTGTTAGCCTGTGAACATTCGTAAATTTGCACTTAGGAAGTGTGTGGTAAAAGAAACCTGGAACCTCCCCTTTCTCTGCCTGTCTTCTTTCTTTGCTGACAACAGGCTGGGCTCTGTTCCAGAAGGTAGATATGAGCCAAGCCGTGAAGCAGCCAGCTGTGTGGGGGATTGGTCCCCTGCACGTTAAGGCAGGGCAGCCCTGGACTGCAGCTGGAGACCAGAGGAGCAGAGACAGAGGCCTGGGCAGGGCTTTTAAGGTGCCTGCTCCCCCCCACCCCCGTCCCAGCTCCATAGGACCCCCAGGGCTGGGATGAATCCCCATGGCTTCCAAGGTTTATCCAGATGCACCAGGGCAAACGAGGTTTAACCCTCTCTTAGCCAAGAGCAAACGGCACATGCTTTGGCCTGGAGACTCCATTTCTGCTTTCTCCTCTATAAACATGTACAAGAATGCACAGAGATCTGGGAAGCCGACGCAGCAGGGTTTGCAAAAGGAAAAGTCTGGAAGGTCCCCCTTAGCAGCCACTGAAGGAGGCCAGTAGGCAACAGAACATTCAAGATGGCTGAGCCCACCCACAGCATTGCACAAAGTAAAACACCTGCCAGGTCTGATGGCCCAGGCCTCTACCCATCGTTCCAAAGGCTCAGGTGGGATGGAATGTTCCAGGCCAGCCTGAGCAACTTAGTGAGGCAGTGCTCTCAACGAAGTGTAAACAGTTGGAGTACTCGTCTAGAGCATATGTGGCTCTGGGTTTGGTTCTTACCACCATAATAAAGCGAATACCGGAAAGCATTTCGAGGTACACAGAAGCTGTGAAGTACTAGGCAACAGGGATAGAGTAGGTCTCGAGTTCCTGTGGCTTAGGGCACATTAAGTAAGCAAAGCAAGCAGGCTGTGACGTAGTAGTACACACCCTTAAATCCCAGTACTTGGGAGGCCAAGGCAGACAGTTCTTTGTGAGTTCAAGGACAGGTTGGTTTATATAGTGAGTTCCAAGATGACACAGACTCTGTCGAAGGAAGGAAGGAAGGAAGGAAGGAAGGAAGGAAGGAAGGAAGGAAGGAAGGAAGGAAGGAAGGAAGGAAAAAAGGAAGGAAGAAAAAAGGAGGAAAGAGAAAGAAAGAAAGAAAGAAAGAAAGAAAGAAAGAAAGAAAGAAAGAAAGAAAGAAAGAAAGAGAGAGAGGGGGGGAGGGAGGGAGGGAGGGAGGGAGGAAGGAAGGAAGGAAGGAAGGAAGGAAGGAAGGAAGGAAGGAAGGAAAAAAGGAAGGAAGAAAAAAGGAGGAAAGAGAAAGAAAGAAAGAAAAAGAAAGAAAGAAAGGAAGAAAGAAAGAAAGAGGAAGGAAGGGAGGAAGGAAGGAAGGAAGGAAGGAAGGAAGGAAGGAAGAAAAAAGGAAGGAAGAAAAAAGGAGGAAAGAGAAAGAAAGAAAGAAAAAGAAAGAAAGAAAGGAAGGAAGGAAGGAAGGAAGGAAGGAAGGAAGGAAGGAAGAAAGAAAGAAAGAAAGAAAGAAAGAAAGAAAGAAAGAAAGAAAGAAAGAAAGAAAGAAAGAAAGAAAGAAAGAAAGAAAGAAAGAAAGAGGAAGGAAGGGAGGGACGGTAAAGCTGCAATAAAAATATATCATTTTCATAAAATGTCAAAACTACATGCGAATGTCCTCACAGCGTGTGTCTAAGATACATGATGGGGTTCCACCTTTCTCTGGGACACATTTTTCTTTTTTTTTTTTTTTGAGACAGGGTTTCTCTGTATAGCCCTGGCTGTCCTGGAACTCACTTTGTAGACCAGGCTGGCCTCGAACTCAGAAATCCGCCTGCCTCTGCCTCCCGAGTGCTGGGATTAAAGGCGTGCGCCACCACGCCCGGCCGGGACACATTTTTCTACTTTGAATTTTAATGAGAGCTGTGTGTGCTGTCACATGAACCTCCAGGTCGGCATGTGCTAGACAACCACTCTACCACTGAGCGATAGCCTCAGCCCTTTCTGAGGACTTAGTTTTGTGATTTTTAAAAAAGCAGAAAAGCCAGGCATAGGGCCACCTTGCCCATAATCCCAGCACATGAGAGGCGGAGGCAGGAGGATTGAAAGTTCAAGCTCATTGTTGGATTCACTACACAGTGAATTCAAGGCCAGCCTGGGCTGTATGAGACTTAGTCTCCAAAAAGAAATTAAGTAAGAAACGCTGACAGCCTATGTAAACCACCTCTGTGGTGGGGCGGAGGAAGCAGCTAGCAGCCTGGGTGGCTGGGTAGCAATTATATTAATTGACACAGTGTCTCACACTGTAGTCTGGCTGGCCTGAAACTCACTATGTAAACCAGGCTGGCCTTGAACTTACAAGGATCTGCCTGCTTCTTTCTCCCAAGTGCTGGGATCAGAGATGCTCGCCACCTCTCCAAGTACCCTTCCTTTCTTAAAACAAAACAAAAATCACATGCCACCACACCATCACGCTCGTGTGGAGGTCAGAGGACAGCTTTTAAGATTTGTCTTTCTCCTTCCACAATGTGGGCTCTAGGGACCAACTTAGCTTATCAGGCTTGGGAACAGCCCCCTTCGCCAGCTGAGTGGCTCCCCGGCCCCTACCCTGTCTTTTAAGAAAAAGAGGAGCCATGGTGACCCCAGTCCTTTGTGTCACCCTTGCCTGCAGCCTCCAAGCCACTGCCTGGGTTCCATGCAGGCTAACCAGTCGCTCGGCACCACCGTGAGCCTCTGGGGACAGATGAGGCGAAGGCCATGTAGTAACTTTTGATTCTCATATATGTGCAATAGCAGGTCCTGTGTATGGATGGTCAGTGTAACGACTGCCAGCTCTGATGTTCAACAGAACCAAGGGCCAGATCAGCCTCTGTATGTTTTGAAACTGGGCTAAGACCCACTGGCAAAAGGCTCGGTAGATTGGCATGTCTCAGTAGGTTGGCAAGACCCCGTGCTTAGACCGTGTGGGCAGAATAGCGGTATCCCAGCCATGGAAGACAAATGTGGGTTTGGAATTGCAGCAAGAGATGCAGAAGAGTTCACAGGCTCACAAGGAATTGAGGAATATTACACTGCAAGATAAAAGGATGTGAAGGAAATATTCTACTAATAATCGGATAAAAGAAAAAAAAAGACCAAGGGAAACTCAGCACTTATTCACACTGTTAGAGCCTGGCTCTTTTACCTTCTCCAGTCACCTAGAGAGGGGTACGCAGCACCCAGAGAGATCAGAGCCCTGAACCAGGTGGGAAGAGCCAAGCACTCAACTCCCTGGCACACCACACGTTTTCCCTGAGGGTTGAGGAAGGATACTGGTGTCACAGCAATGTCCAGGAAGCTAGCTCTGCCCGTCTCATTTGTAAATGCAAACACGGGCTCTGTGCCCAGCTGGCCACCAGCTGCAGGTTTGCCCCACTGCACCCCATTCCCACCCTAGAAACCTCCTGGTCACTTGGCAGGTGGGTAGTGGCTGGCCCAGCCCCCTCCCTAAGCTCTGAATAACTTGGTGTCAATCAACTTGTTTGTGGAAGACTTTGGCCTTGAAGGTCACCTGTTAGGGAAAGTGGCAGACCAGCCACACCTGCACATGCCTGAGTCTGAGGATGGGGGGGGGGCTGAGAACAGAAGTGGAGGCCTGGGGGCCCCCAGTTTAGTTCCTGGCTGTGTAAAGATCTGTGTGTGTGGTCTGTGCCTCCGGGCCTCAGTTTCTCCAATGTGCAGGGATAGTAGCCACCCCACCCTGCAGGTTAATGGGAAAATTCTCAGACAGTCAGCCACCTCCTGTGAGGGGGGGGGGGCAGGGCTCCAGGAGCCAGGCTGTTTACAGTGGGTGTGTCTGTCTCTTCTGAGTTTTGGGTTCCCTGCAGCCGAGCAAGGGGTGGGGGGTGCGTGCGGTGCAGGGTGAGAAGTGGCTGGGTGTGCATGACAGGAAGTGGAGGTGGCAGAGAACACTCTTGTGTCTGGGGCATGCGTGGGCTTGGGAGCCAGTGTGCTCACATGGGATTGTGCCACCCACCTGCATAATGGCTTCATTCTGTGTGAGGATGAAGATACGCTGCCTCACGTGGCTCCCATCCTCCCCTTCAGAACGGTCCTCCCTCGCCAGCCCTGGGACACTAACAATTCCAGGTCTTTGCACACCACCTGTGCCAGTCCTCACAATGGCACCTCAGGCTCTGCCCTGCGTCTGCCTCTCCTGAGCCCCCTACAAACCAGGAGAGGTGTCCCACTTAACAGCCTGCCTCAAAAGCTTGCACTGGGTCCATAGAACCTTGTTATTAGAACTTGCTCAGTGTCCATGCAGTGTGACACACTGGATGCCCAGCTCGTTGGGTTACCATCAACCCACTCAATCCAGTGGGTCGCCACTGCTGCTTAGCGAGGGGTATTCATGTGGTAGATCCTATGTTCACCACGCAGCTGTCTGCTAGACCAGGCTATGAGGGTGGACTTGAAGCTCTCTGGGTACCTGGTCACCCATGTAAGGGACCCTTGAAGGTCCCTTGAAGGGACCCCACCCTTCAAGGGACCTCTGGTCACATGGGTATCTGGCTAGGGAAGGCAGAGGACTGTCACCAAGCTGGCTGAGGTAAGAGACAGGGACATAAAATCTTATTTCTGACTCCTAGAGCAGAGCATCTGCTACCTGGACCGACCACCCCTCTCACCACAGACTTTCCCATCACTCCTGGCAACCACCCCAATATCCTTCAGGGGCAAGCTCCTATATATCCCTGTTCCAGACCATGCTACCCATTTGAAATCACTCAGTGGCCCATTAGCTCATCTTATGTCTGTTCCTCAACTGGAAGGAAGCTGTGGGAGGCTAGGGACCTCACTCATCCAGATCCCGCAGCCTCGGGTGAATAGCTGGCCCAGGACATGAACCCGGGAAGTATTTGCTAAATGAATTAACAGCTAATGAAAAGCCTTATTGGGGGGGGGGGGTGCTGGAGAGGCTCAGTGGTTAGAGCACTGGCTGCTCTTCCAGAGGTCTTGAGTTCAATTCCCAGCAAGCACATGGTGACTCACAACCCTCTTAATGGGATCTGATGCCTTCTTCTGTTGTGTCTGAAGATAGTGACAGTGTACTCACATACATAAAATAAATGTATCTTAAAGAAAGAAAAGAAAAGTCTTACAGGGCCAGGCATGGTGGCACACACTTTTAATCTCAGTACTGGGGGGGTGGGGGTGGGGAGACAGAGGCAGGAATATTGTTGTGAATTCGAAGCCAGCCTGGTCTTGATAAGAGTTCTAGGACAATCAGGGCTAAATAGAGAGACCCTGTCTCAAAAGAACAACAATGATAACAACAAAGGAAAGAGAGGGGGAGAGGGGAAAGAGGAGAGACAGAGAGAGTGACAGAGACAGAGAGAGAGAGAGAGAGAGAGACCTAAAGGACACTTATGTGGCGACTACGTCCCTGTTTATATGTTTATGGGTATAAACATGTTCAGACACGGCAAGCTTCAAGCCCAAACTCACACAGCAAATAGCCAGGCCAGGTCAAAGGAGCTAGCCGTGCTGGAGCCTAGGTGCCCAAGAATGTATGGGGATGGCCTTAGTTATACGAAGAAGTGATTTACCCACAGGTCACTTGGGTCACCAGGCAGGCTTCCCTCCAGTATGTCCTTTTCATGTCACTGGCCCTGAAATGGGGAATCCCAGACATCCACTGCATCAGGGAAGAAAGGAAGACTCAGGTGAGGGACAGCTCGGGGTGGTCAGCTGGGACGGCCAGCATGTGTGGGCCAGAGCCAGAGCACCAGTAGGCACTGTGTTCATTCACGTAGGAACAGGAGAAGGTGTCATCACCCTCGGGCAGAGGCCTCCAGGACATCAAGCAGACCGGCCCCTGTGTATTCAATGACAGTGGAAGAGGAGGAGGACCATGGTCAGGGTCGGGTGTGTGCCAGGCCTTAAGTTGGTCCTTAGTGCAGCATGCTACCTTGTAGAATCACCATCACAGTTTCTAGCCAAATCTTGCCGGGGTCCCAAATAACCTATTTCCCCTCTAGTTATATGAATGCCAGCATCTGCCTGGGGTCGGGGCAAGAGGCTCAGCTAACCTGGACATGTGTGTGGTGTCTTGACTTGAACCCATTTATTCACTGGGCCTAGTTCCTTGTTCCTCTGTTATAACTCTGTCTCTGTCTCTCCCCCACTCCTGCACCCCCCCACACTCCAGGCTAAAGACCTAACAAGTAGGGAAACTGAGGCCCCCAGAGGCTCCCTAGCTTCCCAAATCTGTGGTGGCATTCACAAGCCAGGCCCAAAGTCAAGAATCTAGAGCTCAGCCCACCCTGAGCACCAGCAGGATACTGGTCTCCAAAGCCCCAGAAAAATTCAGCTTCAAAGAAGAGTTCGGGATAAGTCCTGATTTGAGGGTTCAGAGACTCCCGACACTCCCACCCCCAGGAGATCACACATGGCCTCGTGGGTAACTGCTGCTCTCAGCGGCCAGACATGGCCAAGGCTCTGTGCCCTGCACATGCCATCTGCTCTTCTCTGCCATGATCCCCTAGAACATCCTCTCGCACGTGCTCATCCCCTACCGGACACAAGCCACAAACTCTGTCTCCCTACCAATCTGTCGCGCACATGCGCAGTGCCATTCAGCCTGCCCGTCTATCGCGCACATGCGCAGTGCCATGCAGCCCACTTCCCTCTTGGGTCATTGTAGTGAAAGGGTCAGTGTTGTTAGCTTGAAAGAATCTAGAATCACGTGACTGAAGTGTGGGATTGTTTTGATTGGATGGGGAGAGCCAGTTTCTGTGGATGGCAGTTCCCTAGCTGTCACCCTGGACCCTATGAGGAGAGTAAGCAAGCTGAGCAGCAGGCATTCCTGGCTCTCTTTCCTGGTTGGGGATGGGATGTGACCAGCTGCTTCCAGCTCCCATTGCCTTGCTTTCCCTGCCATGACAGTCTGTGCTTTTAATCTGGGCTCATTCTTTTCCTCTCTGGACTGAGTAACTCCAAGAGTCATGGCTTTTTTTTTTTTTTTTTTTTTTTTTTTTTTTTTGCGTCTACTGCTTGCCACCTGACCCCTGGTTTGCACAGGCTTTGGCTCTCTGAGAGTTCCCCACATTAATACCCAAATTTGTCTACTTTGGCCAATAACCTTGCATAAGATCCCGCATTCCGGGTTAGAGAGATGGCTCAGTGGTTAAGAGCACTGACTGCTCTTCCAGAGGTTCTGAGTTCAAATCCCAGCAACCGCATGGTAGCTCACAACCATCTGTAATGGGATCTGATACCCTCTTCTGGTGTGTCTGAAGACAGTATACTCATATTCATAAATAAATAAATTAAAAAATAAAAGATCCTGCACCCCAAGATACCAAGAAAGCCTCCTCCTAAGCCACCCCCTAAGTCACCCCAAGTGCTCAGACACATGACACACGGTCTTTGTGTACTAATGAATCCTTTCTTTCAGCGTAAATACTCACAGAGGCAGAAAACATCCCCAGAGAGCCTCGGCGCCGTAGTTTCTAATGATAGCACTGACATGATCATGGGTCATGGAAGGCCCAGCGGCAAAGCAGGTTGAGAAATGCCACAAAGTAACTGAGTGGAAGCCAGAGTGGGCATTTGAACCTGGGTCTGTCTAACTACGAGGTTCAGAGCTTTCCTGGCAAAGGGTGCAGCCTGAGCATCCGCAGGATGTAGGGACAAGCAAGACCGAGCAAGAACCAACCTTGAACAGGTGTGGGTGCTATGCACGGGATTCATGGCAATCATTTGCCTAGGCCAAACTGCAAAACCATAGCCGTCCAGGCTCAAAATCTACCTCGGCAGGACCTAACTCTGGTCTCCTGAAGCTACAGAGAAGCTTCCTGGCAAAAGGTGTCTCTCGTAGGCCCCTTCCAGGGGTTGCCCTTTTGTACAGCATGATGGGAAGGGTCAAGGAGAGTGGCTTCGGCTAAGCTGGAGGGTGAAGGGAGCCAGGATGCAAATATGCAACCCTGCCTAGGAGGAGCTGCCTCAGAGGGCTCCCTTCTCTTACTGAAGAGCTGTGTGTGTGTGTGTGTGTGTGTGTGTGTGTGTGTGTGTGTGTGTGTGTGTGTGTGTAGGAGGGTCAGACCCCAGAACACACACAGGCTCGGGCAGCTCAGACCCTTTGGAACGTAGCTAAACTGCTTAGCAGTGCAAGGGACCACTTCAAGGGCAGGGAGCTGCCTGTCACTGGGAACATACAAGAGGATGTGACAAGTGGGCCAGTAAGATGGCTCAGCAGATAAGGGTGCTTGCTGTCCAGCATGGAACCTGTGTCCCTTCCCGCCCGACCCCCCAAGGACGCATCTCACGGGAGGAAAGAACTGCTTCCTGAAAGTTGTCCTCTGACTTCCACAAGCACGCTGTGGCGCTTCATAACTCCCCCCCCCCAACTAACTAAAATAAATAAACATAATAAAATTTTTTTAAAAGAAAGGGTGACGGGTCAATGGAGGCACAGGAGGCTCAAGAGGCCCATAAATTTAGTTGAAGGTAGAGATGTGTTTTTCTCACAAGGCCCCGAAAGCTTCTAGCAGCACTCAAGGGGATCACGAGCAGACGAAGCGGTTCCTTGCCAAGTGGGAGGCTACAAGAGGTGCTTCTCCTGCCAAGGACTCCAGGGGCTCTGTAACCTTTAAGATTCCTCAAAGCCAGGCAGCTGAGACTTCGTGCTACCGTAGGGCAGTGACTGACCTATCTAACCCCGGTCCCGCACCCATCTTACCTGCAGAACCCACTCGGTCCTGGCCTCTCCCAAGCTCACACCCACCTGTGGCCTCACGCCCCCTCAGGCTTCCAGTCACCTGCTCCTTACTGTCCATAGGACATACTGAGCACATTCCTGCCTCAGGACCTGCTGTTCCTGGATACCCCAAACTCTTCTCGTGTCTGGCTCCACCCCTTCCTCAAGTTCCAGTCTAAACACTAGATCTTAAAATCCTTCCAGAACGTTCTCTCCCCGCCTCAGCTTCCTCCTGGCCTGGGAACAATGCATGGCTTGTGGAATCACTGGGACAAAGCAGCTCATCTACCTGTGTGAAGGGCAGTGGGACGCAACCCAGAGCGGTCAGCCTCCTCTGTCACTCGTAAGCCTGCTTGTGACTTCAGTGCGAGGCAGAGGCAGATATCTGTCAGCTTATAATCCCTTTTTCCTATTCATTTCTCAAATGAGGATAACAAGGCCCAGAGAAGTACTGCCAGTCGTGGCCAAACAGAAATATCTCGGTTGGTCTCGTGTTTCACTGACTCCAGCACCTGGAACCCTGCCCACACACAGTAGGTGTTTAGTGGTCGCTGCAAACTCCTCGAACACAGTAGGTGTTTAATGGTTGCTGCTGATTCTCAATTCTCAGAAACCTGTAGGTACAAAATAGTTGCCTGAGGCCAAGTGGGTACATGGTAAATAATCATAGCTCCACTCCACTCTGGACAGCCAGGAGTGTGTGTGTGTGTGTGTGTGTGTGTGTGTGTGTGTGTGTGTGTGTGTGTGTGTGCTTCAGACTCCATCAGCTACCTCTGTTCTTGTATGTCTAGGTCTAGGAACTTAGGTCCCTCTCAGAATGGCTGCTGGGATGTATTCTTGCCCCTGTGTCCTATAGGATTCCTCAGTCTTGTTTAGCTGGGAGAGACAACACTTACTGCCTTGGCCAGCTCAACCTTGGTGTTGGCCCCACAAGGTCCCTGCCCAGAGCCGGGAGCAGGTGTGGGCTCAGGAGGCAGCTGCTGGCTCCCAGCCTGGGCTCTGCCAGCTGCCCGCCGGGGGCCTACCCACCAGATGCATAATAGATGAGGAGGCCCAGCGGGCTGTGCCTACTTGGCATTTCAAAACTGCTAATGAAGCCTGTGCCAGGTCCCAAGACCTCTGGCTTTATGACGGCTGAGAGGAGCCACTGAGGGCAGGGACCACCACCAAAGCCCACTTCACACCTGCTGCATCTGGAAGATTGAGCTGGCAGGCCCCGTTACCAATCACTGACTGCCTGTTCTGTCAGCCACTTGCCCTGCGTCTCCGTTCCCTCATCTATAAAGTGAGGCCCTGGCCACACTGTGGAGGGAACACATCTTGGTGGCAGGTGAGTCCTCCCTGTGAGACACTCGGCAATGACTCTCATTTGGGACACATTTGGGGCCACCTCCCTCCCTCTGCTCTCCCACAGCAAGGTACCCATTTCTGTAGTTTCCAGGCTCGACCAAGGTCCCTTCTCCAGCAAGAGAGGGAGCCCGATTTAAGTCCACCCTACCTACCAGCTGCAAGACCTTTACCATCCTCTGGCTAAATTGTGGCCTGTGAAATGCAGGTCTGTTCTCAGGGCTGACCAAGGCCATCACAGAGGAGTGACCAGCACCGTGTTGGCTGGGCTCTGTGCCTTTGCCTCCAAGACCCCTAGTTTTCAGGACCGACCAATGGCTTCTCTCACAGTCCTTCCCAGAAGCCCCTGCCTTGTGCAAGCCCACCAGCTGCCCCCAGACCTCTTGTCCTGCCTCCATCTGGATTCACCTTAAATGCCCAGCCCCTACACCAGGTTAGCTGGGTCCTCAGGGCTGCAGAGGCAGAATCACACCTCCATTCTGAGATATCCACCCAGGCACTTGGCTGGGTGCAGTGGGGGACAGAGCCCTGCTGATCTGGGACTCACAGGTATCTGAAGTGAAGCCCTGAAGGAGCTGTGACAGAGGAGTGCAGGGCCTGTCTCATACTTCAGGGTCACATGGACACATTCAATGCCACAGACAGCACCTTATAGAAACTCCCATCCCAGCAAACGGGTTGAGCTCTGAGAAGGGCTTTGAGAAGTGACTGACCTGCCCAAGGTCCCACGACTAGAACATGTCAGAGGCAGATTCCTCCCACACCTGTCAGCCTTCCCAGGCCTTGCTCTTTCTGCTAACTAGGGAACAATCAGTAACGTGTGTGAGATAAACAAGCAGGCGTGATGTGGGATCAGAAAAGAACTCCCTCCCCTGCCACCCAGCAGCTGAAGAGAGAAGGTATCTGGAGGAAGCATGCTGGGATAGCAGGGGAGACACATGTGCAAAGCATTGTGGTAGTTCTAATCAGGTGTCCCTGTTGGCCAGAGATGCAGGCCCTGTGAGAAATAAAGTCCTGCTAGAGAGGAAGGCAGGGGCAGGTCATGTGTATCAGGAAATATGGTAGGAAGTTTGCCATTCCGGGTGTAGGCTAGGACAGGACTGGCTGTAGGAACGGGGTGGGGTGGGGCACATCCGGATTAGCACCTCGGACAGCTGCTAAAGCAGTGGCGGGGCAGGGCAAGGAATTATGGGTAACAGGTGCATCCTGAGGACTCAAGATCCTTACATCCCAGAGAGTGTCAAAGCCACACAGCCGGTCAGTTGCTCTCCGTCCTGGGGCCCTGTCTTTAGCTCTTGGTTCAGAGCGCTTGCCTAAGTCAGCCTTGGATACCTGACCCCACTGGAACCTCCCTGAGGCTTGGAGACCCCTGCTCAGAGCTGGAGGAAGATATAGACCTGGAGGAAGATATAGACCTGGAGGAAGATATAGACCTGGAGGAAGATATAGACCTGGAGGAAGATATAGACCTGGAGGCGGCTGTTGGTTTCCATCAGGTTCCCATGTAGGTTCGACATCAAAGTTCAATTCTCTGTGGCCTTGGGCAAGTCACTTGTCTACTCTGTCTCACCCAGACAGAATTAGAGATAACAGTCGTAAAATCAGAGCTGTGCTCGGGATGACTTGAGTCAATACATACAAGCGCCTGACAGTCACAAAGTACCTGACAAGTGGCAGTTACTGCTGCTTGAAGCTTTGCAAGGGAGCCACCTTCCTCACCTCTGTTGGCATCTCCTCACCCGACCCCTGCTCTGGGCATACCAATCTGACTCAGCATGGCACCAGGGCAGAGCTCAGAAAGGGAGAGTCACTGGCCCCCAAGCTGCACAGTGAGCAACAAAGGGAACTGAGGAAGGGGCCCTGGAGCTCAGCCTAAGTACCTCCTGCTCTGCTTCCCAGGGCCTTGGGCACTCCAGCAGCTGGAACACTGTGGGGTGTGCAGGCTCCAGGAACCCCCCCCAGCAGGGGCAGGAACCTAGAATGGGGGCTGGAGCCACAGGGGAGCTCCCACTGGCATTGAGGCAACTGCAGGAAGAGCCGGAAGGGCCATGTGATGTTAGTGCCAGGGAAGCTGGGAGGTGCCCGCCTGTGGGACATCAGGTGCCCAGTGCTGTGTGAATCTCGAGGTGAGGCTGCACCTCTGCCCACTGCCTGGTGCCTCTTGGTGTTGGGGAAGCTGTTGATGCTACCTCCTCCAAAGGGAGGGTGGCCTCAGACACAGGGAACAGCTTCGGGGCTCAGTATGAATGGGACTAAAGGATTGGGGGTCAGCAAGAAGGCAGGACACCTCCTGCCCAGCGAAGAGGCACACCAGGGCAAAGATTGGTGAATGGAAAGGGAAGGAAATATTTGGATGAGGGCCTCTCACACACCAGCCTGGGTCTGCACGCCTGAGTTCTCCAACCTCACGCCACAAAATAGGCATCTATACCCCCATATCCCAGATGAGATAGCTGAGGTTCAGGGAAGTGGCAAAGCTAAGATCTGACTCCAAGGCTGAGCTTCAGCAACAACCGTGAGGAGAATATGTGGGTTCTAGGGGAAAGATCTCCCGTGCCCTGCCCTGAGGGCTGTAGGTCCGATTTGTCATTATAGAGGGTGGGAATGGGCTGGGGGTGCTCTCAGGGAGCAGCCAAGGCAACCCAGGTGCTCCCGAGGACCCCCGGTACTCACCACACACTCTGTCGAAGGGAGAAGGATTTGTCCACCCTGAAACACAGTAAGTGGATAGCCCATGAGGGGTCATCTGTCATGGCCTTGCAAGGTGCACCAGACCCATTCCGATCTATCCTGCCCCCTGGTGGCCAGAAGAGACACTGCTGCTAAAGGTACCAGATGGCCTCATAATCTGACCAGACCCTGAGGTCAGGGTGGACCCCTGGGAAGGTGGGCCAAGGCTATGCAAATGAGGAACAGGAGCAGGGAACATGAGTGTTGGCAGGGGTGGAGTCAGAAGTGGTTCTGAGCCGAGCAGAGGACAGTGTTAGAGGGTCAGGGTAAGGCTATAGAGGTGCGGACAGGCTGGGAGGTGTGCTAGGTGGTTATGGCTCATGGCAGGATTCCATGTCCTCCGCAAGCCCCACAGGCTTGTCCCAGCTCATATTCACCCAGGAGCCAATCACCTCGGTACCTGAGCAATCCTCCCCTCACCCCAACAACACACCCCTGCACTTCCGAATTCATGGGCATCCCCAGACGACATTCCCTGTGCCCTGTAAGCCTGGACTGGAGGAGGGTGGGTGGGCAGGGCCATCTGAAAGGGCACCTTGATGTGGGGGAGCGTTGGGGCTTTGCCCTCCTCCCTAGTGGGGGACCACAGGACTGGGTCACTGTTGGGAAAACAAACAGCCTTGCCTTTTGCCTGAAGCAAGCAAAGAGCAGAGAGGAAGGGAAAAACTAGGCTGCAATGGTTGAGGGGTGGGGGACCAGAGGGGGTTGGGACTGGGGGCGGGGTGGGCACGGAGCTAGGGTGCATGGAGGATCCTGCTGGGGAGAAAGTAAGACTGGGAAAGCCAAGACTCATAGCCAAGATTACAAAGCAGACCCCGCCCTCACCTTCTGAGCTGCCTGGATGAAAGTCCCACACCACCTAAGCTGGCCTCACTTGACAGCTAAGGCCTTGCCCCCAAAAGGTGCTTCTCTGTCTGTCCACCTTGTCCCTCTGCAGGGGGTCTCTTCTGAGGTTGAGCAGCCAAGAAGAGAGCACCTACCCTACACACAGCTCATGGGACACTGACTGAAGCCCACGGCACCACACCAAACCCTAACTGTCCCTCTGACGGTTATGAGGCCAGACTGGTGAAGGTCACACAGCCCCTTGGCTAGCCCAGGAAAGACCACTGTCTGTACAACCTATCTGGTTTGCCAAATCTCTGCTCCTGGCAACAATTCTGTCCCACCTCTGCATCCTTCAGGGGTGGGTGCTTAGGGTCATGGAGGTGAGCCCCACCCCCCAAGATGGACCGTCTATCACTCAGCCCTCAGCCCCAGCCTCCAGGTCAGGCAGGAAGCATATAGGGGGGCCGGCTTGCACAAGACAAAGTGGTCAAAGCAGGAGGGACCAACTTCCAAAGCCTCAGTAGCCGGACTGCAGAGGCCAAGTAGAGCCTTTGAGACTCTCTACCCCATCACACACACCTAGCCCTGCACCCACCCAGTTGGGGACACACACACACACCCCGAGGCATCCTTTAGTCTCACACGAATGTTTATCGACACTATGATCCACACTTACTCTCACCCCCACATGTGCACGTGAACACCCAACAGAGCACGCGGGCGCTCACGAGCTCCGAGCACGACTCGGATGTTAGCTTGCCTCGCAGCCTCCGCACCCCTCCCCACCGCGGAGGCCATGGCACCCGAGCAAGGCCCCGGCTGAGCACATGCACTCGCACACGGGGGACGCACCTACCCTCCATAGGCACCGAAGGTGAAGCTGCGCTTCCGGCCGCTCATGGTATCGTCGCCGCTGCCCGTCGCCAGCCCAGCGCGGGTCACCTTGGCAACGCCGCCCCAGCCCGGACCGTGTGCGCCCCGGGCCGCCCGCCAGCTGAGGTCCCGGCACAGAAAGGGCCGCTTGTTCGCTCCGGGGCCGCGGGGCTTTCCGAGAGCGCCACCCCCACGCTGCCGCCCAGCCCCGTCCACAGAGCCACCTCCAGTCCTCCCCAGGGAGAGGTGCCAAGGGTGTCCCACAGGGAAAGTTGGATCAGCCTGGCCTCCAGCTGAGTTAATGCCGAGATGGTGCACAGCCCATCAGCTCCTGGGCTGATGGCCCTGCGGCCCGGGGCCAACATTGTTCTGTAGGTCGGCCAGAGAATGAGGGGCCCTCCTGTTGTCCCAGCTGAGCCCCCCTCAGAATTCTGCATTACCCCTGTGTGAAGAGCAGCAAAGAGAGGGAGGTTCGCAAGTACATCTAGCCTCGGATCCGCCATGAATCCACTTTGGGAGACAAACAGGGTTCAATCATACATTTAATCCAGGCACAGTAGATCTCCCCTTTACTCTGACCGTTGGAGATGACAGCTAACAGCAGAACACAGGCCCAACCCCCTGCCACCCTGTCCAGAGAGGCCCCAGGAGCCTCTCTGTGTTCTCTTCTGCTTAAAGAACTTCAGGGCCAGGCTAGGAGGGATGAGGGAGGAGGGAGGAGGGAGGAGGGAGGACAGACCACCGAAGGAACCAAGCCAGGTGGCAAGGATTCTCCGAAGCTTCTCTGTAACTGAGCTAGGGCTGGCTCTTTCATCTTTTGGAAATGACGGCTGTGATTGACGAGGGCCTAGACTCCAGTCTGCTTCTCCCAGACAAGGCTGGGAAGGGCTCACGACAGTTACTGAGCCAGCTGCTCCTCAGCCCCACTCCCGTCCAGCCCCTTCGCTCCATGCTCAGAGGAATGGAGGAGGCCTGAGGAGGGCCCTGCAGGGTTCAGAGCTCCTTTGAGGTTGCTAAGAACTCCCACCTTAGTTCCTGGCTCCCTCCTGGACTGCTTGGCAGGGTGCTCAGAATGGGGTTGGGAGCTGAGTGGGTTGTGCTGGAGGCCAGCTGCAGGCTCCGCTGAAGAGAGACCTCCACCGCAGGGCAGTGTTAGAAGCCCATTGTGTACTGAGTGGCCAGCTAGGGCTGGCTAGTGGGGAGGAGTGAGTCTGGGAGCATCACAGCCATCCCCTGAGGAGAGGACAACTTATTCCAACTTCTTAGAAGTAGCAGAGGTTTCTCAGGTAGGAGCAGGATGGGGCAAGAAGAGCCTGGATTCAGCCTGGGCAGTGTGTGTGGTGGGGGCTGCCTAGCCCTGAGCTCACCCTCCCAGGACTGCAGTCCTATCTGCACTGTGCTGCTCCCTTGAGCATGGGCCTCAGCCTCCTTAGGTTCATTGAGGGTTCCCAATTCCTGAGTGGATTCTGAATGCCCAGTTGGCAGGGTGGCCAAGAAGCCACCTACATGCCAAGTTTCCCAGCTGGGTCTGGCCCCAAGGAGGCCCCCCTGGTGTTGAGACAGAGGGCCCTTGAGACAGGCCATGGGGGCTACAGGGTTCCCACCAAGGACAAAGAGCCCAGTGTGGGCTCTAGCCTCTGAGCTCTGCGCAACTGCAGCTGCCTGGTTGGCAAGAGACAGGGGTGGGACAGTCAGGGATCGAGTTCATGCTCTCTCAGCCACAGATGTGGCTGGCACTCCTTGGCTAGCTCCTAGTCCCCCTTAGGCCAGCAACCCTTAAATACACCCTCTTAGCCTGCACAGTCACCTATGAGAACTCACTCTACATCACATCACGGACGCCAAAGATGAACAGCCAAGGATGAGGGATGGGGGAAGGCTGCACTTACATCCTGGGGGCTCTCCTAGGGTCCCAACCCAGCTCTCTCATCTGTCTGTTGTGTGACCTAGGGTAAGGTGCTTAATCTTTCTGCACCTCAGTTTTTCCATCTGCAAAATGGGGCTGTTAATGAAGGTGCTGATCATTCAAACTGACTGTACATTAATTAAACTGTCAATCATATAACACTAGTAAAACCTTCGCTGCAGCATGATTTGGAGGAAGCTTACCTAGATAGATGAGTTTGCCATTCTAAAAGAATAGCAAAAATTTACTGGTAAAGAAGCTAACTGGCCACCCAAAGAGAAAGATGCTGAGCCACAGAGCTATGGGAGAGAATGGGCCAGGTGTAGTAGCCATGCCTGAAAACCCAGCACTTGGGAGGCAGAGGGGAGTGGAAATCTCTGGGTTCAAGGCCAGCCTGGTCTATATAACTGGTTCCAAGCCAGTCAACATTACTACATAGTGCGTGACACACTGTCACAATAAAGAAATAAAATAATAGAACCAGGCATGGTGATACACACCTCCATGTGTCTCAAAAAGACGACCAAGTGTGGGGTGGGGTGTTGGGGTGCTGCTGGAGAAATGCTCAGAGCACTGGCTGAGGACCTTGGTTTGTCCCCAGCATCCACATCATCTGTAACTCCAGTTCCAGGAGATACAAAGACCTCCTCTGGTTTCCATGGGTACCAAGGTGCATGTGATATGCATGCATGCATGCATGCATACGTACATACACACGTACATACATGCAGAACACTCATACACATAAGATAATAATAAAACTTAATGTAGTATTAAAGAAAGAATGAGGCGATCTGTTTGAGCACACAGAACTGCCTCCCAGATAAACACACAGAGAGACAGCACCACGTGGGACTTGTCCTGCAGCAGGCTCAGGAAGACATCAGCCACCACAGACCACAGCAACAGGGAGCTCGCCATCCCCACTCAGCACAGAGTGGGCGCTTGCAGGCTGGCACTGGGGACTCCCCGCTGCACTCCAGAGGAGTCCCCTTTCTTTGGTCTCTCACCTAGGAAAGGAAGCCACGGGCCAGGGGTGAGGCTCAGTTGGCAGAGCGCTTGCCTAGCATGCGTGAGACGCTGGGTGTAATCTCCAGTACAGAATAAAAGCAAGAACCAGGCCCACGTGTGGCTCACACCTTTAATCCTAGCACTCAGGAGCCAGAGGCAGGCGGATCTCTGAGTTCAAGGCCAGCCTGGTCTACATGTCCAATTCCAGGCCAGACAACACTACATAGAGAGACCCTGTCTCAACAAACAAACAAACAAACAAAATAACAGATCCAGGCACGACAAGGGAGGTGAAGGCAAGAGGATCAGATATCCAAGGTCATCCACAGCTACATGAGACCCTGGGTCAAAAGGAAAACGGAGCCTGCTCTCCAGGCTCAGCTCCTTCTGGGAAGCCACCTCCTCTTCTAGGCCTCCTGACTCTGCACCTGATGAAGAAGGGAAGGAGCAGGGGTGGGGAGTAGTTTCTTCCCCCAAGCTCACCCAGCCGGCTCACCTGCCTATAACAACCCCCCCTTCCCAGCCCCCCGCAGGGAACTGGAGAACAGAGTGAAGGGCAAGCTCCAGGAAGACCCCAGGCTGGGCTCCACATGCTACTTGCCAGGGTCTCCAAACCACCTCCTCTCTCAAGTCATTCCCATGGAGGGATATGCTCAGGTTCCCCTGGGCAAGAGGCATGGCAGGCCTGGGCTCTCCGCCCTGCTCTTGGCAGCTCCTGAGTGGCTTGGCTGGAATCTGTTTCCTCCCTGGGCTTAGGTCTGCTCATGTGTTAATCACTCTCCCTAACACATGCACACCGGTCTCTTTCTCTCCAGGCCTAACACAAGCAACATATACATGCCGAGAAGGAATTCCACCCACCATGGGACGCACTCAAATCCTAACCCAGTTACATCCATCCAGTTCCAGGTTGTCCTACATGGAGGCGGGTGTGTGTGTGTGTGTGTGTGTGTGTGTGTGTGTGTGTGTGTCCCGGTCCTGGGGAAGGAAGTGTGGCTCGGCTCACACCCTCCCCAATCAGCTGCCTGTGGTCCATGTGCTGTCCTGGTTCTTCCTGGAGGACCCGAGGACACACCTGTACCCAAGCTACCCCGGGTCTGTGAGCATCTCGACTTACACAGTGCACACATATAAACATCTAACTTGTGCCTAGATGTCTCATATAAACCTGCTCACATAAAAGTCAGCACCCACGCCATCAGCTTGCGTGCGCACACACACATGTGCAAAGGTCAGAGGAAGTTTGCACATCCGAGTCCTAAATCTAGATGTACTCAGCTACTGACTGGGGCTGGGTTTGCACACCCATGAGGCACCCAAGACCACAGGCCCGTGCGCTGAAATCACACCTTTAACTGTGGTCACCTTACATTTATCCGGTGTGCATACAGACATGTATACATACACACATGGCCGCCCACCTTACGTGGCACCCGGAAAACTGTGGAGAAGAAACGAGAAGGTGTAGAGAATGACTTCTGTGGGTCAGAGATGTGTGCAGCCAACCATGGCACCCCTGAGGAGAGTAGAGGGGAGGTCAAGGCAGGGACCCAGGCACCTTCCTCCACTATCTTTGCTACGTGATCCTTCCCTGTTCATTTTCAGGGATGTAGGTCAAAGCTCAGGCAGGCACCCACAGAACACCTGCTGGGGCAGCAAGCTGACCGAGCCCTGGTCCCTTGGTCAGGAGACCTGGATCTCAGACCCAGGTTTGTGAATCACTTGCTATTTCCCAGGACAAGCCCCTTTCTACTCTTGCCTCCCCTTCTACACAGCTGGCCAGTCTGGGACTCAGAGCCACGAAGCCCCCACCCTGGCTACCGTTCTCAGTGAGGACAACTCCGCCTCCAGGAAGCATTAGGGAAATACCAGAGGGTGGTTTTAATTTAGCAATTACTGAGAGTCACCACAGCCATTCAGAGGGTGGCAGCCAGAAGAGCTATTCATGGAGAGTCTTGCTGAGGCAGGCTCCCTCACACAGGCTGCCCCGCCCTGCACGTGGGCACAGCCTGCTAAGCCGACCTAGCCCCCAAGTACTTCATACATCAGTATTGATCTGTGATTTTTCTTGTTTTGCTACAATGCTGGAGTTGGGTGGAACCCAAGACCTTGAACAAGCCAGGCAATTGGCCTACCACTGAGCTAAAAGCCCCAGCCCCGTGAGTCTCTTTTTGATGTGGCTTTAATCCATAATGAAATTTTCTGAGGTTCAATTGCTGGAGACATCCTGAGCTGGAGGTCAGGTGCATGGTAAGATTTTTCTACTGTTAATGGGAAAGTGTCTCTGTCAGAAATACTAAGGGTTTGGTTTCTTCTGTGACTCTTGCGGTGTGGTCGTGCCAGGGCATTCACCCAAAGTGGGGCACTGTTTGGTTCCCTTGTGGTGAAATGTCATTGGCTTTTGAAATGAGCTGGGCAGGCTTATTATCTAGGAGTGTTAAATCTGGAAATGAAGACTGCTCTTAGAAGTCTCCGAACGCAGTTTAGGAGTCAGAGGCGGTCCCTGGCTCCCTCATCTGGCCGTTGGTGGAATTGCAGTCTAGCGCAGGCAGCTTTCCAGGACCAGGGACAGCGCCCCAACCCCAGCAAACCCCCCTCACCCCCCAGGCTCTCTCAGGGTGGGGACCCTGAGCCTCCAGAGACAGCGCCTCAAACCCCGCTGTGCCACACTCCCTCCCTCCTTCCCTGGTGTGGAGGCGGCCCCACAGCCTCCCCTCGCCAATAGACTGTGCCTCTCTAGGCCACAATGGCACACCTGCGTGCCACAATGGTGGCACCTGCTTTGCCGCCTACCTTGTTCCTTCCACCCTTCGTTCCTCTGAGAGGATTGCTAAGCTTCACCTACGCATCCTGTAGCCTCTGTGATCTTCATAATAGGCCCAGGAGCTAGATCATGCAAGAATAGTGTATCTATCATGGCTGATGGGGAAACTGAGGCTGGCAAAGACTCCCCTGTGTGCTCCTCAAAACCTCACTCCCATCATTCACGCTCCAGCCCAAAACAACAGTAGCTACCCACTACCGTGGCCCTGTGCCAAGCACATATCTTGCCATCGAGTTAATTAGGTCAAACGGCTGTTCCCATTCCACAGGCCAGGAAACCCAGGCTCTAGGGAGCTGAAGGGCCTGCCTGAGAGTCGGGGTATAAATGGCTACACACACTCCATGACGCATTCACTTTACCTTCCAAAAGAAAGCAGCTATTCTGCTCCGGTCCTCACAGGCTGGAAAGAATGGTGCTGGAGCCCCACACTCCTCACAAGGAACAGGGTTTCTCTATTTGGTCAAACTTTAGCCTTGAAAGACACACAGTAGGTGCTTAATAGATACATGCTGATTGGTAGGCACCTGCCATCCAGACACAGTTCTTTAAGCACAGCCACACAGCCTGGACACAAAGCCTGGACCCAGGGCAAGGCAGGATCCACTGTGGGTAGGAACACAGACGCAAGAGCCACACTGAGCAGGGGCCTGGCTCACGTGACTGGAGGCTGATGCGGGGAAGCGGCAATGCCCGGTGCCATCAAGGGCTTGCATGGGGTCGTTATTTATACCAATAGCAGCAGGTGCACCCGCTGGGTCCTGCCCCACTTCTCTCAAGGGGAGGTCAGGTACACCACGAACACTCAAAGGTAGTCTATGGCTGACGTAATAACAGGAGAGAGGCAGCCATTATGGGTGAGGCAGAGAGTGAAGGGATGTCTGGAGATCCTGCACCTCGCAGCCTGACTCTCAGCCTCCCTTGAGATAGGGGCTCATAATGATGTCCTAGGCCAGCTCTGAACAGAAAGAAAGGGAAGGAAGTTTT
Source organism: Mus musculus (assembly GCF_000001635.26). Lineage (NCBI taxonomy): Eukaryota > Metazoa > Chordata > Mammalia > Rodentia > Muridae > Mus > Mus musculus. The sequence goes on along the minus strand of NC_000070.6, from coordinate 137,675,013 downwards.
ATCCCTATCAGAACACACATGGTCTTGTGCCGGTATGAGCTTGGACTCAGTCGGGCCTGTGTTTGAATCCCCTGCTCTGCTCTTCCTGGCTGCTGACTTTTCAGAGCCCAGGATTTGTGACAGGCGATGGCGCGTGGTGGCGGTACCTGTTCTTATCTCACCGGAGTGTTTTTAGAACTCAAACGTGCTCGAGTCTAACAAAGGGGGGGCACCGTAAATAGGGATTCACAGTCAGGCATGGTATGCACACCTATAATCCCAGCACTTAAGGAGCTGAGGCCATGGGATTGTAACTCCTAGGCTAGTCTGGGCTATATAGCAAGATCCTGTCTCAAAAACAAAAACAAAGGGCTGGAGACATGGCTCAGCGGTTAAGAGCACTGCCTGCTCTTCCCAAGGTCCTGAGTTCAATTCCCAGCAACCACATGGCGGCTCACAGCCATCTGTAATGGGATCTGATGCCCTCTTCTGGCATGCAGGTTTACATGTAGATAGAGTACTCATATACATTAAATAAATAAAAATAAATCTTAAGCCGGGCGTGGTGGCGCACACCTTTAATCCCAGCACTCAGGACGCAGAGGCAGGCAGATTTCTGAGTTTGAGGCCAGCCTGGTCTACAAAGTGAGTTCCAGGACAGCCAGGGCTACAAAGAAACCCTGTTTGGAAAAACCAAAAAAAAAACAAAAAAACAAAAAAAAACAAAACCCTTGAATAAAATAAAACCAAAGCATAAATGTATGGCTAGTGCATACAACCTCAGCACTTGAGAGGCTGAGTGTGAAACTACCTTAAGCAACATGATGATTCCCTTTTAAAAACAAAAGGTCAAGTCTGCAGAAACTGAAATGGGTCTTAAATATGGTTACTGGACATGCCCTGGAAACCCAGGTCCTGAGCTAAGCCCCACACTGGCCCACAGAGTAACTTCGGGATAGGTGTCATCCCTTCTCTGGGCCTCTTTCTCTGCCTATAATGAGGGCTCTCTAAAGGCCTGTCTTATTCTGGTTTCCAAGGTAGCACAGCCCCCTGGGCATGGCAGGCAGAGATGCCTCTTGGGTAGGGGCAGAGGTGAGGCCCTGAAGCACCCAGCCTCATCTCCCACCGACTATCCCTGGGGCCCAGCACCCCAGGCTGGAATGGGGTAGGGAGTAAGGGGTTCCCTCTGACTATCCTGCCCCTCTGTCTGCAGGATCCTCTAACCTGGAATACAAAAATGTCCTCAGCCTAAGATCTGGAGAGAAGCCCATGGTGGAGTGAGAAGGAATGAGTCACCCGGGACTTCATGTCTGGGTGGCCCCCTTAGACCCTGTGAGGCAGTGACTCGTATGGCAGCTGCTGCCGCATCTCAGTGAGGGTTCAGAGAGGTGAGGGAGGGACCTTGGGGGAGTGTGCACAGGACCTTGCTTCTGGGTCCATCCATCTCTGAACACACTGGCCACTCAAGATTAGGCGTCCTGAGCTATGGCTATGATATATCCCACACTAACACAGGCTTGGTTCCAAGAGGCACACGTGATACGGGGCAAGAATCAGGGAAGGCTCTTGGGTGGCCAGTGAGGCCCTCCTTCCTCACTGTCATGGGACATCTACTTTTGCCATGTTGTCACTGACAATGGACAGAACTGAGAGCAAAGCCCCTGCCCTGGGGGTAGCCTAGCCCTCACCCCGCCCCCTCCCCTGCCTCCATCCCTATTCCCATGGCCAGAGCAAACGTCTTAGAGCAGTTGGGAATATCCCACCTTTCTCAATGGTACCCTTTCCCTCGCTGTCTTACTTTGTACACCACAGTGATTAACAAAGGCCAACAGAGCCCTAATTACAATCTCAGTCCACTGAGCGACCTCCAGAGGTTGCTCGACCTCCCTAAGCCCCTATGGCTGATAATGACAGTTGCTGAGAAGTCACGGGAAACCCTCATCACAGTACACAGCACACTGTAAGTACTCAATTAACGCCCCTCCGGGGTTCTACGGCTCAGCTCATATTCAGCATATTCTCCCAGAATCCTACTGGTAAGGACTGCGTATTTTGGGGGTAGTAGGGTAGGGGCAAGCCCCAGGCTTCTCTGTCCTTAGGGACATTAACTACTTACATGCACCTTTCCTGCTGGAAGCCTAGTGGCATGGATGAGTGAGATCTCAGCCCTCAGGTCCCTGTCCAGTTTTGCTCTCTGTGGTATTTAGAGATCAGAGACAGGCTACAAGGTGGGAGGCAGGTGTGAGTGGGCAAGGTTAAGGCCCACTCATCCCCAGGTGTAGCCCTGTGACTTCATAAGACTGCTGCCAAGGCTGGCCCAGGGGCCCGCAGCAGTCTACCTGAGAGTGTGTGGCCACTCCTGATTCTCAAGGTCAGAGACGACATGGTGGCAGGGCACAAGGCTTGCAACCATCAACACCGTCCCATTCCGGCAAACCCCTGAGGCCAGTGGTTTGGCCCACTCTGAGATGATGAAGTCAGAAATGTCCTCCAAGTTCTGGTCTTATGCAGCCAGGCAAGGGACACTCCCAAGGTCAGCCTCCATTAACCACCTCCATCTGCCCGAGGAGGGGACTCTGGACGAGGGCATCTATCTCTCAGAGATTCAAGTCAGATATCAGGAGAGGGACAGAGGGCTGAACCCCACTATCTGGCCTCCGTTTTCCTTCCCTCTGCAAATGTGTGGCTCCCGTGGGCATTAGGAGGTGGCACAGGTGCCTGATCTCCACCCGTTGTCCCTGGGCACCTTGCCAACAGCTCCAAATTCCCAGGGGTGCCCGGGGAACAGGCAGTTACAGAAACACCTGCAGGAGTAACAACCCCGGGGCTCACGCTGCATAGACATTATCAGCCCCTGGAGCCATGCAGCAGTCACAGACCCAGCAGCAGGGTCAGAGCCTATCCTGCTGCCCCCACACAGTAAGGCAGAGGCAGGGGACGAGGTATGGACTTTCTGTGTGGGTGCCGGTCTTGCTTCCTGCAACTCTCAGTTGACGCCCTCACCTGCTCCAGGGAGGGAACACCCAGCAGCTCTTTCATCTGAACACAGGAAGATGAGGTCCAGGGAGAAAGGCATTGGGCAGCAGGAGCCCAGCACAGCTAGGCAGAGAGCTGTACCTTGTACCTGTGCCAGGCTGCTCCTTGTCCCCTGCCTACCGAGTCTGGCCATGTAACCAGAGGCTATGTGTACAATGCCCAGTGGGTTCCTTTGTGACTTTTGGGGTAATGCAGAGTCCTCAAGCCATTAATAAACCAGGTCATTGCGTCACCCTTCCCTGAAGCCAAATGTCCCCAAGTTGGCCTCAGTGTAGCCTTTACCCCTCTCTGACATCCATGTTATCAGGTACCAATCAATACCTACTATGTGCCAGGCCCCTCACTCCTCAATTGCCAATTGCCTTTGAAAATGTGATGTCACGGGAGGATAAAAAGAAGATCCCGTTACTCCCTAACACTGAAGGGAAGCTTAAAGAAAGGAAGGAAGGAAGGAAGGAAGGAAGGAAGGAAGGAAGGAAGGAAGGAAGGAAGAAAGAAAGAAAGAAAGAAAGAAAGAAAGAAAGAAAGAAAGAAAGAAAGAAAGAAAGAAAGAAAGAAAGAAAGAAAGAAAGAAAAAAGGTGGCACAGTGGTTAAGAGTACTGAGTTCAATTCACAGGAACCACACGGTGGCTCACAACCATCTTTAATGGGATCCGATGCCCTCTTCTGGTGTGTCTGAAGAGAGCAAGTGTACTCATATACATAAAATAAATAAATCTTTAAAAAAAAAACCTATAAACTTTGGGCTGGGTGTGGTGATGCATGCCTGAAATCCCTTGCACTTGGGAGACTGGGAGATTACCATGAGTTCAAGACCAGCCTAGGGTACATAGTGAGAACTTTCAAAAAGGTAAAGGGGTAGGTGATATGGCTCAGAGGGTAAAGGTGCTTGCTGCCAAGACTGACTACCTGAGTTTGATTCCTGGGACCCACATGATGGAGGGAAGGAACTGACTGTCCTTGGATCTCCATATTGTGCTATGTCGTGTCCATGCACATAGACACATAAATAAGCTAATAAATAAATGCCTTTTAAAAAAGAGGAGAAGGCAGGAAAATAAATAATACATTGAAGTGGTAGTTTATTTGTTTTTATTTATTTGTTGTTGTGTTTGTTTGTTTGTTTGTTTGTTTGTTTGTTTGTTTTTCAAGACAAGGTCTCTGTATGTATCTCTGGCTGTTCTGGAATTCACTCTGTAGACCATGCTGGCCTCGAACTCACAGATTTGCCTGCCTCTGCTTCTGGGATTAAAAGTGAGCACCACCTCCGCCCAAGTTATTTATTTCTGGGACAGGATTTCTCTGTGTAGCCCTGGCTGCCCTGGAACTCACTAAGTAGGCCAACCAGGCCCTGAACTCAGAGATCTGCCTGCTGTGCCTCCCAAATGCTGAGATTAAAGACGTGACCCACTGCCTGGTAATATTCTGTAGTTCTTGAAAAGGATTTCTCTCCAGGTTTCCCTGGTGTTTGCTTATCCTCTGTAGATTTCCGTTTTCCTGAGCTACTAATCCAAAGCAGTTCCCGGGGACTGCGCCTCCATCCTCACAATGCTCCCCAGAGGACAGCAGACAGGAGCTCCACACAAAGGGTCGAAGGCTTGTCCAGAGTCACACAGCAGAGATCAGCACTGGATTCTTTTTTTTTTTCTTTTTTATTTATTTATCTTATTTATTTTTATGATATACTCTTTATTACTTTTTTTTTAATGATTTATTTATTTATTATATGTAAGTACACTGTAGCTGTCTTCAGACACTCCAGAAGAGGGAATTAGATCTCGTTATGGGTGGTTGTGAGCCACCATGTGGTTGCTGGGATTTGAACTCCGGACCTTTGGAAGAGCAGTCGGGTGCTCTTACCCACTGAGCCATCTCAACAGCCCCAGCACTGGATTCTTTAGCTTGAGGTAGCCTTTCATCTGCAGGTCCAGTGGCTGAGCCCTGTACATGAGCTACTACTGACCAGCCTTCTTGCTTCTTCTTTTGAGACAGGGTCTCAAAACTCATTTAACTCATTCTGTATCCTAGATAAGTCATGAACCTTCGCGGCTTCCCCAGGTCCAGCACTTTTCTTTTTCTTGTTTCTTTTTAAATATTTGTTTGTTTGTTTGTTTGTTTATTATATGTGTGTACATTATAGCTGTCTTCAGACACTCCAGAAGGGGGCATCAGATTTTGTTAGGGATGGTTGTGAGCCACCATGTGGTTGCTGGGATTTGAACTCAGGACCTTTGGAAGAGCAGTCAGTGCTCTTAACCACTGAGCCATCTCACCAGCCCCCAAGTCCAGCATTTTTCATTGTTTTAGACGTGATCTCCACATGGCCTTGAACTCAAGATCCCCCTGACTTTCCATCCCAAAGTGCTTGCTACCTACCACTCCTGCTTTGATTGGATTTGGACTCTTTATAACTCTTATCCCGGGTCTTTATTTATTGGGCTTTTGGTTTTGGATATGGTCTCTCTCTCTCTCTCTCTCTCTATATATATATATATATATATATATATATATATTTATGGCTGGACTTGAACTTACTAAGTAGACCATGCTGGCCTTGAACTCCCAGAGATCCACGTATCTTGGTTTTCCAAGTGCTGCTATTAAAGCTGTATAATACCACCTATGTTAATTAAAAAAATAGTTTATTTACTTTTATTTTATGTACATTGGTGTTTTGACTGCATGTATATCTATCTGTACAAGAGTGTTGCGAGACCAGGAGTTGTGAGCTGCCATGTGGGTGCTGGGAATTGAACCCGTGTCCTCCAGGAGAACAGCCAGTGCTCTTAACCACTGGGCCATCTCTCCAGTCCCCCATAGTAATCTTTTTTTTTTTTTTTTTTTTTTTTTTTTTTTTTTTTAAAGATTTATTTATTTATTATATGTAAGTACACTGTAGCTGTCTTCAGACACTCCAGAAGAGGGCGTCAGATCTTGTTACAGATGGTTGTGAGCCACCATGTGGTTGCTGGGATTTGAACTCCTGACCTTCCGAAGAGCAGTCGGGTGCTCTTACCCACTGAGCCATCTCACCAGCCCCCTTTCTTTTTTTTTTAAAGATTTATTTTATGTATGAGTACACTGTAGCTGTCTTCAGACACACCTGAAGAGGGCATCCGATCTCAATACAGATGGTTGTGAGCCACCATGTGGTTCCTGGGAATTGAACTCAGGACCTCTGGAAGAGTAGTCAGTGCTCTTAACCGCTGAGCCACCTCTCCAGGCCCTATGTTCATCTTTTTAATACTTATAGAACAAAGCAAAACAAACAAACAAAAAAAAATCCACAGTCCCTGCTTTGCAGATAAAGAAATGAAACCTTAAAAAGATGAAGGAGAAAGGCCAGACCATGCAACTGGTCAACCAAGGAGAGTCAAGGCGCAACCTCAGGTCTGCTCAGCCTGACAGGAGGGTGGCCTCATGTTGGCAGACAGAGTAGGCACAACCCCAGTAACACACACCACGGCAACGGCCACACCCAGCTCACCTCTGTCCCTAGTCCTGCTGGTCTGTGTGATGGTCATGGAGTGCTTGCTTAGTGGGTGGCAGGGCCTCTACCCAGTGCTGGCACACAGTAGGCACTATGTAGAAAGATACCTGTTTTCCTATCTGCCTATGGAAATGGCTGATATCTCAGTCAGATTCGCCTTGCTCTGTTTCAGGGTTGCCTCCCTACCGGCGCCTCTCAGATTCCTCTCTTTACTGATTTTTTTCCTTCAATCACCTGCTTTGCCAAGTGTCAGTCCTCAGCCCTAAAATTAGAGCCTGTCTTGAAGGCTAAGAACATGAACACTACAAAAGGGCACCACAACTGCAGCCTCCTGCCCTTGTGTCTCCCTCTTCCTTGGGCTGATTCCAGGATGGCTACCCCGAAAGTCCAAAACCTGGCAACACCTTGGCTAGCCTAGCCTTGCCTATGGTAGCCTAGCCTAGACCTTCTAACCTATAGAAAGCCACCAGCTAGGAACTCTCAGTGGTCACACTGCTCGGCTGAGCCCAATTTCCCTTTCTCATTGGCCAGGGGCTCCTTCTTCACACCTCTGACCCTCCTCACTACCGAGCTGGGCCAAGCTGCTTCCCAGAATTGGAGCTGGGCCCAGAGAGGAAAAATGATTTGCCTGGCTGCACACCCGGCCAAAGGAAGGGCCAAGCTTGATCTGAGGATCAGCCCTCTTGAGCTGTCTGGGGTCGGGGAACAAAGTGAGTGTGATGGAACCCAGAGTCCCTTATTGTCCCCACCCTGCCATCCACCTGCCCGGGAGGCCTCACCTCAGTCTACCCAAACAGCTCAGTCAGCAACAGCTTCCCAGAGATGTTAGCCACTAAGAGGCACAGCCAGGGTACCAGGGCCCAGCCTAGCAATAGCTCTGCCCTGGGAAAAGGCAGTGGATCACGAAGGATCCTCCTGTATTCACAGGAGCTGGTCCCCAGCCCTGCTGGGAGGGCAGAATAGAAAACAGAACTCGGTCAGGCTCCTGTCAAGGCAGCGGACAAAAGGGAAGCTGGGGCTGGGGCTGGGGCTGTTCCAAGCCTGTGCTGGGGCCCTGTGGTCTCAGGAGAGATCTGAGGAATGGTTCTCTCAGGGGCCAGATGAAAGGAGAGAAGCTCAAACAGCCCTTTGGGTAAGTGTAGGGTAGGAGCAGGAACAGGAACGGGAGAGGAAGGGAGAAACACAAGGCAGATTCAAAGGCTGCTTTCCCATCCCGAGCTGGGTTCATAGGAAGCCAAAAGAGGGAATAAGGTTCAGGTTTGCTGGGGAAGGAGGTTCTGCTGCCCCACAAGGGTGATGAGGCTGTTACATCCCACGCCTAGGAGGCTGATACCAGGCACACATGCAAGCGTGTATCCACGTGGGCGCCTGAGCATGTCTGCCAGGTTCATTTTTAAGGGCACGGGGCCTCCACGTGTTCTCTGCATGTTCATGTCTCCTGCCAGCACACTGGAGGCCACTGAGGTAGAAAAGCCACCCTCCCATCCCCATGAAGATTTCAAGAAGCTCTTCCTGTCAGCCACAGAGGTGGCATATTCTTTGTGGGTGGGGTCAGACAGGGTAGAGAATGGCTGTTCCTGAGTCTGGGTCTCAGGGTACTTGTGAGTCAAGCCATGTTTGTGTTGGTGTCTGGCTGTGCAGCAGGGGGTCATGGTTGTTTGCCTATCATGTGTGGCTGCTGACAGTCTCTGACAGCTGGAACAAAGGCCTTGAAGACACACAGGTGGCATAGAAGACAGGAGTCCTCAGGAGTCCTTGAAGGGGCTCTCTGTTCTCAAACAGGACAGCATGGTAGGTGCAGGAGCCGAGTGGAAGGCAAGGCTTTCCCTGATTCCCTCCCTCACCTTCTCCCTGTGCAGACCCTGCTGTGGGGCTGGGACACGTTCCCTGAGGTCCCAGGAGAAAAGCACTTCAAGATAAAGAGGAGCCCTGTTGCACCCCAACAGCCCAGAGAAAGGACCCTTCTGTCAACTGCGCTGGATAATGGTTAGCAAGGCAAAGAGGGCTCCTGAGAGCATGCCAGGCAACTATCTTGGGGAGAAGGGGAGGATAGGCTTTTTTTTTTTTTTTTCTTTCTCAAATGAAGTAATGAGCTGGCAAGAAGCCTGGGTAGGGGACATAAAAGCCAACGGGAAGACCTTTTCCATTCAGAGGCAAGTCACCTCCCTCACACACAGGTAGGAAAAGTCCAGGAGTCTAGGGCGAACCCTCCACCTGGCAACATCTCCACTCTGGATCCGGAGACTTCTGACTGTAGCCAGGTATGTTGGCTTGTCCTTTTTACTCCTAGCACCCAAGAGCCATGTTATGTTCTGGGTTATCCAGGACTACATAGTCAAAAAAAAAAAAATCTGATTGTTTCACAACACCAGGTAACCCAGAGGTCACATACAATCTACTTAGCCTTGCCCGGCAATGGTGGCGCACGCCTTTAATCCCAGCACTTGGGAGGCAGAGGCAGGTGGATTTCTGAGTTCGAGGCCTGCCTGGTCTACAGAGCTGTGTCAGGGGTGGCTAGGGACAGTGGACAAGGCAGGTGTTCTCACTGCAGGTTGATCATCACCCTGGAATCTCCTTCAGGCTGAAAGGCATATCCACTCCTTGCCCAGATCCTTCCACTGCCTGGGGGCCCTGGAGTCAGGCTGAGGTCCCACTGGGGAAACCCATGAGGCAGGGGCATGAACGCTACTTAGTCCTGTACTTAGTCCTGCTGTCCCCAGGGTTCTGAGCTTATCTAGACACTTGTCAGAGCAATCCCATCCCTCGGATGTCCTTAGGAAGAAGAGGTAAGGTCCTGTATTGGTGGGGCACCCTACATTCCGTTCGCTCCCTTGGAGAGGAGGAGATATTATCTCACCCCCACTTTCTCTTGGCTTCCTTCTGCTTCATACCTGACAGGATTTGTTTTCTTCCTATCTTTCCTGCAGCCGTTAGGTGTCTGGCCCTCTGACTTTGGCAGGGAGGGGACTGAAGGACAGGGACAGATGCCAATATACCATGTGAGGATGCAGTGGGATGTCTTTTCCTAACCCCATCTCAGGTCTCTGGCCTGGGCTGTGTCAGTCATCCACAAGGTCAAGCATTGGAGAGAGATAGATACAGGGACACACACACACACACACACACACACACACATACACACACACACGCCGGGGGCAAGGTTTCTCCACCAAGCTGGCAAACCAGCAAGGCTCCCAAAGGGCCTGCAGGGCACAGTGGTGACTGTGAGAGGATTTGGCACCAGCCCTGAGATCCAGCAGAACCAGGGGTGGCAACAGGGACTGCGTGACGCCAGTGCCCAGCTCCACTGTGAGTCGGGATGGGCAGGGATGCGTTCTGTACCTGGAGATGCAAGGACATCAAGGCCCTAGCGGCACGGCTCAGGGCGATGGCCAAAGGACCCCCACTTCCCTGCTTAAAGGAGCTGAGTATCTTCCCTTGGAGATTCCGGGCTGACCTCTCCCCAGCGCGCCCACTGCTCCTCAGTCCCCTCCAGGGGATAACAGGGATGACGGAGCCTAGGACTCGGGGCACCTAAGGGTGGAACACGAGCCCTCCCCGCGGCATGGCTGGTGCCCGCCGGGTCTCCCGCCCCGCTGCGCCGCCATCTAGCCTGGCCGCGCCCCTCCCTGCCGGGATCCCATGCACAGAGCTGGCACTCACCGCAGGCCTGGGCCGGGTTGTCCTGGGCTTGGCACTCCGGTGCCCGCGGCTGCCGCTGCAGCTCTGCCGGGACTCGCTCTCTGCCGCCGCCGCCGCTGCCGCCACCGCCGCCGCAGTTCGGGGAGGGGGAACGTCACGTGACCGCCGAGCGCTCCTTCTCGGCGCCGCTCCCCCCTCACTGCGGAGCCTGAGCCCCAGGCGCGGGAGCGGCAGGGAGGCAACCCCTGCCACGCGCCCCTAGCTAACAGGTAGGGAAACTAAGGCCCAGAGAGGCACAGGGACGAGCTTAGGGTTGCACAGCCAGGCAGTGGCAGTGCTGGTGGCTCTAGCTGACAGCTTAGGCTGTGAAGGACAACTTCTGGCCCAAGTGGGGCAAGTAGAGAGTTGTGGAGTGGGGGCTGGGGGGCCACTCTTATAGGGTGGCACTGGCCTTGGAACCAGGAGAGGCCCAGTTAATGGCTCCCTGCTTCTCCCTTCCCTTCCCTGCCCCAGACTACAGGAGAGGAGGAACGGTATCAATTGGACCTAGAGCAAACCCTGTATCTAGTGACTCTGGAGGGCCCAGGAAGAAAAGACTTGCCTAAGGTCACCTAGCAAGCTAGCAGCATGGCCTCTTGGGTTTGTCCACCAACTCTTACTACTGATGGCCAACAGAATGCAAGGCTCCTTCATATCCCTCTCCCTCAGGCCACAGGGACAGGAGAGGAGCTGTCTGCATAGGTCAAGAAGACCTGTGTCAGAGCCTTCCTGGGAGGTATGAGATCCTGACCAAGCCACTGAACATCAGAGCAGACCTTCACTATCATCTGGGTTTCGCTCATTGTTCTAACCCGGGAAACTGAGGCTACAAGAGAGAGCTTCCATCCTTTCCGTCCCGTTATACTTGGGGTTGTCCAAGGTCAAGGTAGGACTTGGGAGAAACAACTTAAATCATAAATTTAAAGTTTCCCGAGCACCCTCTGCTCCCACTCTGATTTCCTGAGTCCGGGGAACTGCATCTCATTAAGGAAATGATTTGGGTCTTTGGCAACCCTTACACCAGCTGCTTGCAGGACTTGGCCAGATTTCAGACCCCCACTTACCTCAAAGGATATTAGAGGAAATCCCTCATGCCATCCTCCCCTATGGGGAAAGGCTGAGCAGTGGGCATGCTCTCCCCTAGCAAGCTCTCCAGGCAGTGTGGGTGGGGCAGAGGCCTCGGGTCAGAACCAGGTAAGAACAGAAAGACTGCAGAACACCTGGAGCCTGGGTTCATCCGGTGTCAGTGTTGCTGGTGAGGTAGTCCTGGACAATATGGATACCACAGCTAGCTGCGGCACCAAGGAGGCTCCTGGAGAACACCCTGATGGGTCCTTTGACTTTCTACAGAGAAACACTCGAAGAACCAAAATTATAAAAGGAGGAAACGGAAGCTCTCCAGAGCCCTCTCAGGGATGATGGCGTTAGGACCCTGTGGCATGGCAACTGTCGCTGGCAGGGTTGATCTGTGGAACCTTGGTTCTTGGCAATGCTTGGTGGAAGTCCTAACTGAAAACGACAACCAAACATCTACCTCCTGGTTAGAATGTGATAGACCAGCTTCACCCAAACCAGAAGTCCAAATTCCAGGGTTCTCCTGGGCATCCTTGGGCTTTTAGTACACAGTGGGGGCAGAACCTTGAATTCAGTTTTTTTTTAAAGGTTTATTTATTATATGCAAGTACACTGTAGCTGTTTTCAGGCACCCCAGAAGAGGGTGGCAGATCTCATTACAGATGGTTGTGAGCCACCATGTGGTTGCTGAGATTTGAACTCAGGACCTTCAGTAGAACAGTCAGTGCTCTCAACCGCTGAACCATCTCTCCAACCCCTGAATTCAGTTTCAAGGACAGTCCCTGTGCCTCTTCCTGCTTCCCCAATTCTTTCCCAGCAGAAGCCACTTCCCTCCCAGCCATGTGATAAGTGGCTTAGTGCCTGGAGCCTGACAAAAGGCCCTGAGACAGACGGATGGACAACAGCCTGCTCCAGGCTGCTGACTAGACTGAAGTGTCCCATCTGGGCCCCCAGGAGAGGCAGACAGAGGCCGTGGGTGATGGAGAAATACCCTGAGGAACTGGATATGATGGTTCAGACCTGAAATCCTAGCTCCCTTGTAGGTAGGAAGATACCAAGTTCAAAGCCTGTCTGAGCTACTTGGAATTCTTTATGTAGACCAACCAGGTTGGTCTTGAACTCAGAGTCATCTGCCTCTTCCTCTTGAATGCTGGAAATATTTTTCTATCTATCTATCTATCTATCTATCTATCTATCTATCTATCTATCTATCTATCTATCTATCTATCTATCTATTTATTTTGGTTTTCCGAGACAGGGTATCTCTGTGTAGCCCTGGCTGTCCTGGAACTCACTCTGTAGACCAGGCTGGCCTCAAACTCAGAAATCTGCCTGCCTCTGCCTCCCGGGTGCTGGGATTAAAGGCGTGCGCCACCACTGCCCGGCCATGTCCAGCTTAAAAAACAAAACAAACAACCAGGTCCTAAAATGTAGTCAGTGGGAGAGCACTTGGCTGGCACGTGCAAGGTCTGGGGTTTGGTGTTCAGTACTGAGGTGAGGACAGAGCTAGTTGGGAGACCTTAGGGTCACTCCCCATCACCACACAAACCAGGCATGGCCTGTGATCAGATCTCAGCACCTAGGAGGTAGAGGAAGGAGATCTCAAAGCCATCCTTCATGCATAGATTGAGACCGTTTCAAAAGACAAAAACAAAACAAAAAACCCACCCCAAACTAAAAGCTCGGCTGCACTGCCGTGGGTCTTTGTCCTTCTGTGATCTGGACCCATAGGTTTTAAGCTCAGGGGCCATGGCGCTTATGTGCACGGGGGAACTGAACATGCCTGACACTGGTAAAGAATGAAGGCTTTTCTGTTCCAGGTCTGCTTCTTTAGAACCAAGGAGACTTTCAATTACAGCCTTTTCCTCTTTATAGAAAGCCTCTTCAATGAGAGGTTTATAATCTCTTGTGGGTCCTGGAGGGCGCCATTCTGAGCCAGCAAGGGCCCCCGGGGAGGCGGCAACGCGTGCCTATGAGGGGGGCTGGGTGCACAGCCTGGCATGGATGGAAGAGAAGGTTGGACAAAGGCCCTAGAGCTTTGCTTTCTCTGGCCTATTTCAGTCCAAACCACTCAGCACTGACCACTCATGCATGGCTGCCTCTAGGCACAGCCTTTCTTTTCCTTAATATGCGCCAACCAAGCCACCACCTTATTCTCTCTCTCTCTCTCTCTCTCTCTCTCTCTCTCTCTCTCTCTCTCTCTCTCTCTCTCTCAGACACACACACACACACACACACACACACACACACACACACACACACACACACACACACACACCACAGAGCTGGCCTCAAACATTTTACCATCTAAGGCTGGAGAACAGAAACATATATAAGTATAGCCTCTGAGTGGCTCTTGTGGCTGTGTATCCTAAAACAGAAATGGCCCTTGGGAAAGACACGTCCTTCCCACCAGCTCTGACAAAGGGAAGAAAAGCTAGCTAGGCAGGGGCTCTGCAGAGGGCCTGCATCTAGGAAACAAGCATGCTGGGCTAGGGGTAGATAGCAAGTCTTCAGGAAGGAGAGATGTTGGCCCAACCCCAAGAGCTCTCTCTTCTCAGATGTCCTCACTGGAGAACCTCTGGTGGACCCTGAGGGAATGTCATGGCCAGGGCTGGCAAGTAAGGTGACCAGACACTGGTGGCAGGGGCCTAAGCCGGCCCAGAATGAACCAAGGTGCTTTCCCTGAGATAGTATTAGGGGTAGCCATTCCAGCCCTGACCTCTGGCTTACTCTAGTTCCAGAATCACACAAACCTGCACAACTCGGCACCCCTTTTATCTGGAGGACCAGCGACAGGGTCTGGAGGGATGAAATGCTGCTGCCAAACCTTCAGACACAAACCACCCAGAAGCAATGAGGGTTGCATGACAAGCCCTCGGGAGCAGCCATACGGCAACTTTCCAGACACACACCTGGAGCATCCTCCAGGGAGCCTGTGAGTGTGGGAACAGTGCTGGAGTTGCGAGAAGGCCCCACTTCCTCCTGCCACTCAGCGGAGAGAGCATGTTTGACAATGTCTACACAACAAACTTCTGAGTATTCAACCAGGAACACACTTGACCATAAGAGGAGCTGGTTGCCCTTGGTTACAAAGCAGGAATGGCAATGGCAGGAACACCCAGATGTAAGTGTGCAGAGGCCAGTGTGCCAGCCGGCCATGGTCCAGCACAGGCAGTGGCTTCCCTGGAGTATGTGCCCACTTCCTGTGGCCCAGGGCCTGGCTGGCCTGGCAGCACTAGCCTAGATCTGGAACCCAGCGGCCACAATAGTTGCTGCTACAGGCAGAGCTGGTTTCTCAATGACAGGCGCTGGCTGCCCGAGGGGCTGGCCAAGCCAGGACAGGAAGTGTCTTTCATTGTGTATGTTGGAAGGGAGGGAAGCAGATGAGGTGCTCTAATAGAGGCAGCTCATTTGTTCTGAGTGCTGGCCTGGTGCATACCTGGTCTCCTACAGGCAGGAAGATCAGAAGTTCAGGATTATTACTGGCTACAAAGACAGTTTTAGGTCAGCCTGGGTTACATTAAAACCAATCCCCAAAAGGGAAAAAACAAAAAAATAAAACAAAACAAAACAAAAAAACCCAAACAACTGAGCTGGGCGGTGGTGGCGCTCGCCTTTAATACCAGCACTTGGAAAGCAGAGGCAGGCGGATTTCTGAGTTCGAGGCCAGCCTGGTCTACAAAGTGAGTTCCAGGACAGCCAGGGCTACACAGAGAAACCCTGTCTCAAAAAAACAAAACAAAACACCCAAACAGTATAGGCAGGAAATGGTAGGTAGGCTGGGAATTTGGTTACAGGTTCAAGGCTAGGCTTTGCTACCTAATGATGCTGTATTAAAAAACAAAATAGAAACAAAGGCAGGGAGTGGCGCCTCAGGACTTTAATCCCATTACTCAGGAGGCAGAGACAGAGGATCTCTGAGTTGGAGGATAGCTTAGCCCCGCAGAGACAGTTCCAGAACAGGCAGGGCCACATAGAACCAGTCTCAAAACAAAACAAAAGCAACAGTTCCGCTCAATCAGCCCTCCTGCAGAGGTACCTACTGGAGGATTGATTGACCTTGACCCTGCCTCTCTTGAACAAGACACAGCCAAGGCCCAGCCAGTGACAAGCTTGGCAGGCCTCAGTTCAGATGGCAGGCCATCACCATCCTGAAAAGGACTTCGAGCTCCCACCCCTCTCCTTCCTACAACCTGGTGAGTCTCAAGACATAACTGGCTTACCACAACTGGATCTGAAGTGTGTCAAAGAACACACCGGAAAACCCGTCCCCTGCCTCCAATTCTTGAATTACTGCTTGCTTCAATACTCCACAAAGAAAACCTCTTCAGGCCAGGAAGTACCTAGGAGGAATCTACAGGCAGCCAGGAGCCTGTACACCCTCGCCCCTGCTGTTGCAAGCATGTACTCTGGATGCTCTTGGCAACCCCCATCGAAACAATTGAAGCTACACTTCTGGGGCAGGAACCAACCATCAGAAAGAAGGAAATCAAAGTCAAACCGTGTTCTGAAAACCTTTCAGCAAGATCCTGGAGATGAATCGTGTGCTGCCTAGCCACTGGCTCTGGCGATACTTGTGGGCTAAAGGGGAAGATCTATGAAAAAGGCTAACTGAACATCTGTCCAGCCATCGCTGCAGCCTGCAGGGCTCCTAGCAAAAGGTGTATTTAAGTTCTCGGTGAAGGCTAAGCAGGAAGCTTGGTGGGGTGGTTTCTCGATGTCTCTGGACTTTATAAGAATTTTCCCACCAGTACGTATGGACACCCAAACCTCTGGATGCTGGGGTGAATATCGCAGCAGGTATACAGCGGCGAGGAAAGCCAGGCTATAAACTGCAACTTTCCATGCTAGCAAAGGCAAGGATTACCAGGAAACCCACAGGGACCCTTCCTACGCACCAGCCACAGCCATGTCGGGGCTAGGCATTACCTCCAGGAAGAACTGCCCCCAGAGAAATACCTGTTCATTTAGGGGTCTGGACTTAAGGTCAACACCCTTCACACAGTGGCACTCGGGCCCACTGCCCTGTACCCTCCCTGTCTGCACCTGCACACTTGGTGCTCTGCCTGGCCAGTCTGGAACAGGAAAGACAGGATTCTCTGCTCTGGTTCCTGAGGCCAAGCATCAGTGAGTGATGGTGACCAGGATCTGGTCCGGCCTGGGACCAAAGACCAACAACTAATAGGTGAAAGGACAAAGAACTCACTCCGGATAAAGGTCCGTGGAAACAGAGACACAAGTGTCTTTAATTTGGCAGAAAGGTTAACAGTGATTCTCAATAATAAAGTTCATAAATACAGAAAAGAAGTTTTCTCTCAGGGAATAAAGACGTCAAATGATAGCCTACATGTCTGGTAGTGGCAAAAAACATCTCAGCATAGGAGACTCTACACATTTGCTTGGGTTTAAAGAATGACTAGAAATATACACGGGTAGAGCTGGGGATGTGGGTCAGTATGCAGAATTTTCTCTAGTGTGCACGAGGCGCTGGGCCCGGGCCTCGGCACAGCACAGGAAACCTGTCACAGTGGCCACATGCCTGCAATCCCAGCACCTGGGAGGAGGAAGTAGGAAGATCAGAAGTTAAGGTTATCCTGGTTACATAGTGAGTCCAAGGCCAGCCTGGGTTACAGGAAACCCTGCCTGGGAAAGAAAAAGGAAACATAAAGAAGCCTGGAGATTCATAATCTGGTTTAATGTGGTTCCTGAATGTAGCTTTAGAACCCAGCAGAATAGCTAGCCTGTGCTGTATACAGCCACCCCAGCTCAGAGGACAACCAAACAGCATGGATTAGTGAGCAGGAACATGGCAGCTGGTAAGTCCAAATGCAGACTCTTTGAAATATGTCTGCTTCAAGCTGTGAGGAAGCCGCAGCCCAGGGATCCCAAGCTTTTCGGGAGTGGCCTTGTTCAGTGGGTGCGGGGGTCTGAGCTGAAGCTCCAGTAAGGCTCTGCAGTGGCGGGCACCGGCTGTGAGGCGGAAGCAGCACACTTCAGCTCGCTGGAACTGGGTCTGCCCCACTGTATTTGCCTGACAGGAGTTAATGGCTATTACCTTGCTAACATTTCGTAAAGGAAACAAAGGATGCCTATGCAACCAACCTCACAGTGCTAACTTCTGGCTTGTGCACAGCCAATGCCAAGAGAAAGGGGGAGGAACAGCTGCTTCTTGCCACCTAGCCCCACCACCTTTCAGGGGTGCTGAGGCCCTGCCAATGCTTTGTTACAAAGCCACAAACTCTGGGTTTCTTTCTAAGGACAGTAAAGACCATTTGTCAAATATCTGGTGACTTTCAAATGTCTTGGCCTTGGGAAAGAGTGGGCTCTTGGTGAGTGAGGCTTGGTCCCATTTCTGTGGTGCTCGGTAAAGGACAGATCTGAAAGCCAGGGTCCCGTGAGTCCCTGTGTCCCCAAAGGCAGGAGCTCCTTGAGAAGTCAGTCTTCCAGGAAGGTAGGTGTGCAGCTCTCCTGGCTCTGCCCCGCGCTTCTCACCATCTCAGAACACTCTTTCTTCATTGCAAACATAAATGCCATGTTGGGAGTTCTACCCAGCAGCAGAAAGCTACCAAAAGATGCTGCCAATGTTGAGATCAGCATGTATACATCATTTAAAGTTTTTCAACCAACTAGGTTTTTAAAAAAAAAAAAAAATCTGTATCAGCAACTGGGCCACAAACATACCAACAATCCACTTGATAGAGAAAATGCAAATCGCTGCCCAGCCCCGTCCGTGCTCCCCTAAAACCTTTTTCTGTTCGAGCAGATCCTGATGCTGCTTAAACTACCGTCAACAGTGATCCTGAGTTGGTGAGGCAGCACACCCTGTATAGTCTTAAGGGTTTTCAAAAAGCAGTGAGGTCCGAGGAAGGCAGAACTGGAGAGCGGGAGGGCTGTCTATGAAAACCCGTGCTATCCTACGGAGCTCCGGTTCGGCTTTTCAAACGTTCAGGGATACTCTCTTTGCTGCCACCGAACACTGAACATTTCCTATCCCTCTGAGATGATGGAGGAAAACTGAGACAGTCACTGGCTTGACCCTACTACTCAGCACTGACAGACAGTGAGCAGGGAGGTGGCAGGGCTGTGGCTGCCCTGCAGGCGTGGTGCTCTGAAGACACGTTCCTCGTTGGCAAGTCCTTCACGTTCATGCTTTATTGAAAGATGAGTATAGGTTAAATAAAGGCTGGGTTAGCAGATCTTGTCTCTAGACGGTCACTTGGAGTTTGGAGCAGGATGCTAGCCCATGTCCTGGGACACAGATCCGCTAGTGAGCAGGGCATCTGTGTGGACTGACCAGGGCTTCACTCCCTCAGTGTAAACATGATTCACTCCTACTCTTGCTCTGCCTGCTCAGTCCTCGCTCGCCCTCTCCCTCCCACCTTAAATAGAAAATCTGAAACACGTCCTTCAAGTCTGATGCCCATCAGTGCAATCTGCTTTATTTGACATAAGGCAAGTGGGACAGTCTCTTTTGAATGGATTTTTGTCTTTTGGAAGAGCCAGGTAAGAGTTTCATTCTTAAAACCACGTTTTCTTTAATGCCCAAACATGTCAATTTCGTCTTCCTTTCTGGTCACTCCTTGGCAGTCAGCGAGTAGTCAAAGATTAATGTCCGAGCAGGCCCGTACCTGGAACAGAACACATGTGGAGGGATGGCTAAAGTCATGAGCTTGTGGACTTGGTTTGGCAGGAATGTGTGGGCAGGGAACATCCACTATAATAAATGAACTCAGGGGCCCTTGGCACTGAAGACCAAGACAAAATACCAGCAGACAAAGTCTAGGTGACATCCATTCTGCTTGACAGCCATGTTTCCTATGGACAGCACACAAGTTAACCCAGGCTGATTGATGCTTTCTGTTCACAGCCACGGCCATAAAGGAATTTTTTGCTCTGGTTTGCTTGGAGCCGGCCAGGAGGTCCTTCGTGGCATTTACATACAGACAACAGAGCCACACAGCGGGGAAGGTGGTATTTAGGACAGGAGTTTTGTCACTGCCCAGTGAAAGACTGCTGGCATTTGATTCAATATCATTTGGGGCAGATTCCTAACTTGCCACAGACCTTGGAGTGGTGGACACAGCAACTCGTGCATCTGCACAGGGGCAGTGGCTGACGAGTCAAGGCAGCGCCGCGTCTACCAGGAAATCTTCGTGATAACTGAAACCTACATGCACTGACCGCTGTCATTCTGCAAGTCTCCTACCACCGACTCTTAGTTACACAGCAGCTGCCCGGCACAGCGAGATGCACCAGATAGGGCACCGGGCAGGTTAAATATCAATCTAGAAATGCCACTCACTACATCCCAACCTCCCCTGGATCCTCATCTGAGGCCTCAGTGCTGAAAACGAGAGAAGCTGGAATAAAAATGCTTCCAGCTAAAATTAATTCCAGTCACGAGACTTGGATTGGGTTGAAAATTAAAATCAAATTGCAGCCTGCACATTACCAGACACGGTGAGGCTCTGGCATGGAGGAAGCATGACAAATGCCTTACCTTTAAAGCCCTCTTCCGGCATACAAACTGCAGAAAGAAAAGAATTCCAGAGTGAAAGACAGTCTGACAGCTAGCAAGAGCATGTCAAATGCTTCACGATGAGAAGTTGAAAATAACTTTTAATTGCCTGAGTCACCTGGAATGGATCCCTTTGAACCTGTGGTAGCAATCAACTACCGGTGAGCTTTCTGCCTGTCTCTTCAAACCCCCCACCCTCCCACACGCACGCACGCACGCACCTGGAAAAGACCTCATGGCTGACCTCCAGTACCTGTGTCTTCTCTCCCCCCTCAACACGTGACAGGAGGCTATAGCAGTTTCTTTGTTCTGATATCTGGTTTCCTTCCTTTTTAAGGACCTGACTTTTATGTTTTGAGTGTTTTCTCTGCATGTATTTCTGTGATCCTATTTATCCCTGGGGCCAATGTGAGCCAAAAGGGAGTCAGGACCCCTGGAACTGGCGTTACCGTGGCTGTAAGCAATGGTGTCGAGCTGGGAAGCCACCTGAATCCACCTACAAGGATGTTAAGTGCTCTTAACCACCTCTCTGGCTCTATTTCAATTACTTCGCAGACAGGATCTCACACCGTGTAAGCCAGACTGGCCTAGAACTTGGGTAATTCTCCTGTCTCAGACATACAAGTGTTGAATTACAGGCATGAGCCTCTACACCTGGCTTAGTATTCTTTTTAAATAACATGTTTTCATTGCTTTCCATATCTTAGCCTCTGATTAACTTCCAGCGAAGAACATTCAGCTCTTCTAGCACCTACCCCACCTTAGCAACCCCAAGCCTGCCCCTGCCTGCCCCTGGTTCCATGACCAATGTGCTCTTTCTCTGCCCGGCAACTCCTGCATCAATCACCTGCTTTCTCTCTTTTGCTTCTAGCTCCAGTAACCTGTTCAAGGCTGTTGCAACCCTTCCATTATCCTTTGCAGAGTTCATCCTAAAGCCCATGTCCAGCCCCACATTTAGACCACTGCTTACACTGATTGCCACACAGCCTGGTCCTTCCTCACCACGCCACCAATAACTTCCTTCTTCATCTACCAACCCTTTGTTTAAGAGTGCATCTCTATGTAGCATGCTGGCAGGTAACTTTGGAGGGCGTTCTGGGTGCCAGGCACGTGAGCAGAATCGGTTTGTCTGGCTACAGAATGGACAACCAGAAACCTCCTTGGCTCAGTGCATCACCCGCATTTCCCACCGCAGTCTAAGAAAGCATCCTTTCCTAGTTCGTTACTGACTGGGGCATAACCTGAGTAGATCAAATTTTATTCCTATTAATTCTTTTCTTTCTTTTCTTCTAGAAACATTCCTTTTATATATGGTCTAATTACCATTTGCCCATTTTCTCTGTAGTTTTGTTAAGTTTTATAGAAAAAAAAAGTTTGGTTTTAGACTGAACTGGCTTTGAGTTCACAACCCTCTGTTTTCAGTTTTCCAAGGGCTGGGACTGAAGGCATGTGTTACTGTGTGCAGTTATTTGTAGGCCATTTTAGAGCTTTCTGGGGCTGCCTACAATATTCCCTTAGTTTGTTCAAAGACACCCCTTGTTCTCATGTTCAGTTTGGTCCTCAGCTGGCATGTGACTGTCTACTGATACTATGAAGTGTCAAAGCTTCTGAGGGCTCCAGTCCTGGGCACCAGAGGAGTCGGAGGTCTTAGGAGATAACTGCCCCTTTCCTAGCAGTAACTCACTCTTTCCAGTTAGCTTGTTTCCCTAGACATGGATTCCTCTGGCACTGGGCTGCTGAGACACACACACACACACACACTTGCAGGCATGCCGCCACTCTTCTGTTTGTTATAACCTTTGTAGTACAAGTTCTTCCAAGTGCTGAAATGCTTCCTATAGCTACTATCTGAGGCACCCAGTGGACAAGGGGTGACACAGACATGAAGGGAATGGGTGGCAAGGACCACAGGGTGCACAGTTTGTCTGATTCTCTCTCTCTCTTCCTGCTCCTGTGTTAAGTCACTCACACCTTCTCTTGACCTCTTACATGGCTAACAAAGTTCACCTTTGTACCAGTTCCCCCTGTTATTAAACAATGGCTATGTTCCCTGCTTCCCACTTCCCAACCTTTACCCCACACTAGGACCAATACTGAGAGGTTCTCTACCTTAAGAGCATGCACCTTTTCCAAGGTTAAAATGTAAACCCCGGGCACCTCCGCATCTATCCACAACCCTTTCTATTAGGTCCACCACCAGGTCCTGAAAGCAGACTGGTCTTTACCTTGCATGACATCATCCATTGCAGCGTAGTCTGCAATTGGTTCATCAGCCTAGAAAAACAAATGGAGACAAGTCAGAGCCAAGCGGAAAGACAGGCGGAGGGAGGAGCAGGTGAGTCACATCACCCTGAAGTCTGGGCCTGTCCCATAGTTCTCACCCTTCTACTGTGTCTCAGCCTCCAGGGAGCACAGTGACACTCCCAGGCTGGAGAGTTTTCTATTTGGGAAAGAGGCACCTGTTCCCTCAGGGCCAGCAGCAGTGTTCCTCATCTACTCAGTGTTGCCTGTCTTGTACACACAGCTGTCACTGCAGGAGGAGCCCCGTTCAGACTTAACAGACGCCTCCCAATTGTGGGTCTAGGCTCCTTAACTCAAAGAAATGGCATACTGTATGTGGCAGAGCACTGCTCTCTTCCCCGAAACACATCTTGCATGGAAAGATGTGAAGTAGCCATACTGAAGGGGAGAGTAACTGCAAAGGAAAAGAGGTTGATGGACAATCCACAGAGAGCACTGTTAACCTGCTACGGGACCCTTGTAACAGCTGTTCTAGAGGCAGAACAAACAGTAAGTAGATGTAGCCTAGAGCATCATTCTGCAGACTCCAGTTCTGGGCGGAGCCAAGAGTCAGCATGGGGGCCTGCTCTGTTGTGCCACCTTAGCTCACTGAACCAGAACAAAACCATGCCCACCCCAGGGCAGACACCTCTGGATTTAATCTACCACACAATGTGTGGCACAGCAGGGTTCATCTAGCCACCAAGAGACAAAACGAAGAAAAGGGAAGTCACAAAGTAAGCTTTTGGGGAGCAGAGGATGGAGCTAATGAGGTCTCAGAAGACTTTCTCTAAAACACACTCAACACCTGCTAAATCCAAAGCCAATTTCCATCCTGGACAGGTGTCACCTTAGTCCACTGGGGTTTCCCTCACATCTGAACCAAGCGCCTTAAGCCCGCTCCCTTCCTCACTCGTGGAAACAGGGTAGCTCTAATTCCAAAATTCACTATGTCTAATTTTCTTTCTGAGCTTGCAGAGGATATCTGAAATAACCAAACTTCCATATCCAAAGTCCTTTGATGGGCCACAGTTACAACACTAAAAATAATGCATGAAATTACCTCCACACTGTATATATGGGGTATACACAAAATATATCTCACGTCTATGCAAATACTTAAAAATCCAGGGTCTCTGTCTGGCCCTCAGGCATTTGGTCAAGGGAGCTTCAGCCCACACCCCTGGACGCAACAGCAGAGGCCAAGCCACTGAGCTGTGCCTGCCCAGGAGAAAACAGCCTAGAGGGGACTAATTAAATCACAAGAAGCCCTAAGCTCCTCAGTGAGAGTTCCACACTTGTGTGTCCTGGTTAGGTTTTTGTCAGTTTGACACAAGCTGTAGTTATCTGGGAAGAAGAACTTCAATGGAGAAAATACCTCCATCAGACAGGCCTGTAAACAAATCCTTGATTAAAGACTAATGGTGGTGCTGTCCCTGGGCAGGTGGTCTTGGGTGGCCTAAGAAGTCATGTGTGTCTAGGCACGGCACACACCTTTAAGAGCAGGTTGAAAAGACATGAGGTGCAAGAAGTCAGCAGTAGTCCTCTGCAGTCCCACCCAACACCCCCTTCAAGACGGACTATAACCGAAAGCTACAGTAACTTTTCTTCCCAGGCTGGCTTGGTTGTGGTGCTTATCACAGCAATAAAAACCTAGCTAGGAGAGCCTGTTAAAATGACAGATGTACATTTTAAGCATCAAGAGTCAGCAAGCGATCCTTTCACAGGCCATATCCCTCAGCTCTTCCCTGAAGGGAGGAAGCCACACACCCATACCTGGTTTGTTTGTTTTTCGTTGTTGATTTTGTTTTAGAGGGTAGGCTCTCTAGCTAGTCCAAAACAAACAGTGCAGACACAGTGGTGCGTGTCTGTAATCCTAGCACTCAGGAGCCACATCAGGAAGGAGACCAACCCAAGCTAATACAGGCCACACCCCCAAGCAATACAACAAGCAAACCCGAAGAAATGCATGCACACACAGCAAGCAAAAGGAGAATGAAAGAAAAGGAGGAGAGGCTCCGATAGAAATCAGAACCAGAAACCAGGGCACTGAAGTGAACTCAGTGTGGTGGTTGCTGGGCTGACCCTGGGTTCTGACCCAGGCTTCTGCCCTCACTTTATACGTGGAAAGTCCGGAGCAGCTGGCCCCTTGTCAGAGAAAAAAACAACTGGGAGAAATCAGGTACAGATGGGAATTTTCTTGGCAGAGCTGTCTATTCTGACCGTCTATATAGCAGTGACACCAAGCTACGTAAAAAATCCAGAGAGAACCAGGAGTGGGTAGGTGTCTGCTCTGTTGTCCTAGGGTCAGGCAGCAGCTGATGTTCTGTCACCACTGCAGGCTGGGAGGACAAGGCCCAACGCTGTCTGTGCAGGTCCCCTGTCCATCTCTAATACTAGAGCCTGGTAAACAGGAGAGCAAAAGTCCCAGCCTCTCTCTCAGGGACCCATGTCCTTCATTACCACTGTCCATCCTTTAGCTAGGGAGGCAGCACAGAAACCCAGAGGCCAGAGCTGGACAGCTGTTTCTCACCTTTAACAAAATGACAGACTCAGGAATGACGCCGAGGGTACCAAGGGTGGCACAGTCGTCGTTTAAAATCTTTCCATCAATTGACAAATTCTGGTCAAATGGAGCAACTGAAAATGCGTGCATGATCTGTGGGGAGAAGAAGAAACAAAGTCTACACACAGGAGAACACTGAGACCTACACCCCCCTCCAAAACATAAAACAGACTGTAAAAATCAAAGGCAAAACCGGTACAGAAGCAAGCAGCCTACTTGCTACACTGCTAGTGTCCCTGGAAGGCTGAGCCCCAGGAGCTCAGAGAGCAGACAATACCCACTCAGGCTATTGCTTCTGCACCCTGTTGCTTCCCCAGGTCTATGGGGCAGAACATAAATGTGTTGCGCAGCCCGAGCTCATCAGGATCACCCCGACCTAGACTGGCCTAGACAGACCTTTCAACAGCCAAGTACACGCTCTCTCTCAAAACCAGGGCAGGCCCTGTTCAATCCCTGATATCATGAGATGATAAATAGTGGTTTTCAATCATTTCTGTAGTGATTACATCCAGAGGCAATGTTGAAAAGGCACTCCCACACAA
This sequence comes from Mus musculus, assembly GCF_000001635.26. NCBI lineage: Eukaryota > Metazoa > Chordata > Mammalia > Rodentia > Muridae > Mus > Mus musculus. The sequence goes on along the minus strand of NC_000070.6, from coordinate 137,649,843 downwards.
TGACATTTTCTATTCCTACCAAGAAAGATAATTTTAATGATAATCACTTAAAACTCTTTACTTAATTACATTACTTACTTTGACAAAGGGTCTTTCTATGGCTGTCCTAGAACTCACTATCTAGATATGCTGGCCTCCAACTGTCAGAGATCCACTCAACCTCTGCTGGGATTAAGAGCGTGCATTATCAAACTCAGCCAAGACAGAGTCTTCAAATGTATTGTGTAATAGCTGAATTACACAGCTACCCTGATGCCAAAGGACTCATTCAGCTTTCAGGCTTTCTTCTCTTTGTCGGCACATGTAGTAAAGGGCTGGAGAGAGGCGCAGCGCAGGAGTCACCTTAATGCAGGTAAGAACCTTGGCTAGGAAGATGCCACTTGGACTTTTCAAAAAGACATGAACTCCCAGATGTGGAGCAGGGATTGACATAACAGGCCTGTGACCAGAGATGCTGAGGCTAAGTCCTCTTCCTGCACTTAACGTGTATAACTGACAAGGCTGGCTCTTCCAGTCCCACACCAGCACATTTCATACGGGGAAGGTAACATCCATTCCTCTCCAGACAGGGTCACTTCTTCACACTTGAAATGCTCTCACCGGGAGCCGGGACAAGAACCAAGTAAGTGGTATAGTCTCCGAAGGGCTGAGGAGTGTGTGCAGAAGAGGTGCAGGGAGGAGAGACAAAGCAAGACAGGATTTGTCTCGGGGATCCACAGTCTGATCTCCCCAGCAGCGTGGGTGTCAGAATACCAGGATGGAGGTACTGCAGACACTCTGCCTTGTGACTAACCCTGACCTTTCCAATGGGGAATAACACTTGGGACTAGAGATGGGAGGGAGAAGAAGGAAACCAAACCAACAGGAGACATAGTACTGAATTACTGGAAGAACTAACAACCATGCAAAACAGATTTTCTTACTTTATCTTATGTGCGAGTCTGTTGCCTGCATGAATGTATGTGCACCACTTCGTGCCTGGAACTTACAGGAGACAGGAGAGGTCATTAGATCTCCCGAGCTGGAGTCACAGACCACGGTGAGCTACCACATGGGTGCTGATAACTGAACCCGAGTCCTCTGTAAGAGCGGCATGTAGTCTTTCTTAACTACTAAGCTACCTCTCGAGTCCCAAAGCAACTCTAAGTTGTTCTAAGCAACATATAGTAAAGCGTCTACAATTACGTGCTTACACTGCTGTGCAGAGTATCACTCTATTCACCCACAAAGCAGTGTGCCAAAAGGAAAGGCCCATCCTACACTAGAAGAGGAAGGCCAACCCTTTTTAAAAAGCACCCCCCTCTACCAACAAGAACCGCATGCATGCATGCCCACACAGCTGAAGCAGGAAAGGGTCATGGCTAGCTGATGCTCTCACAGCTACCACTGAGCAGTGAGGGGAAATTCCATCCTCCGCCCTCTCTTTCACTCCTGTTTGACTCACAGTGCTCTTTGAAGCACGAGTGGGAGATGAGAGGAAACACGCCGCAAAGAAATAACCCAGGAAAAGTGTGTGTGTGGGGGGGGGGTTTCTTGTGAACAGCTGCTGCCGTGCGGCAGTTCATCCGTGCAGGTAGCGGGCTCCTAGCTGGAGAGGTTATTTCTGCTGCCTTCTGATTTATTCTTCAAAAACAGTGATCCATAATAAGAGCAGCACAGGCCTCTAGAAACGTCTTGTCCACGGGGGCTCTTTTTCTAATTGGAGGGTTTTGAATGCTGGAGGTTTACCACTGACAGGCAGAAAGCCGGTGATGGAAACAAGCCTCAGATGCAAAGGGCAGGACAACAGAGGACAGATATTATGCCAACACGTTTATTTTCAGAGCCGTGGGTTCAACCAAGGGAAATGCTGTTCTCAGGACAATCTGGAACACATAACACCCTGAAAGGAAGCCTGTACTTTTGCCTCAATTACAATGATAAATATCAGCAACAAGAAAAATGCGTAGCCAGTGAATGGCACCACATGAAGGCAGCTGACGGGGAGCGTGGTCAGCTTCTGGAGATTCAACAGCGACTCAAACCACAGGGGCCAGATTGGCTTTCATGGACATCTTGAATTTATCAGCTCTTTCTGCCAAGGCTTAGAGACATGCCATTGGAACACACACATGCATACAACTTTTCCTGATAGCATCACAAAGCATTTGAGTAATTGCCTGTTTCACAATCACCCTATTGATTTTTAAGTGTTGGGGGTGGGCACCAGTCAACAATTTAGAAAAGGCTACTGTAGAAAAGAGATGAAGAAGACTTAAAAGCCTAGCAAATGGGCCAGTGAGACGGCTCAGTAGGTGAAGGTGATTTCTGTCAAGCCTGATCCTGGAGACACATGGCAGAAGAAAACCAAGTCTCCTAGGTTGTTCTTTGATGGCTACAACTGTGCCCATGCCACCATACACATGTCTACAATTTTAAAAAAAATCTATATCTATATCTATATATATATAAAATATAAATGCACAAAATAATAAGTAAACAAGTGTAAACTTATTCTAGCAAAGAGACAAGATGTCAGCAAGAGATAAGATAAAATAAAGGGAATGAAAGGCAGATGCAAGAACACAGTTCTTTCTAAGTTGACTTCAGTCAGCCTTGTGGTCACCACAGTGAGTTCCAGGACAGTCAGGAGCACACAGCAGGGCTGCCTCAAAAAAACAAAGAGTAGGAGCTGGAGAGACAGCTGAGGGGTTAGGAGCCTGTTCTTGCAGAGGCCCACAAATGCCTCTAAATCCAACTCCAAGGGAACCCACGTCTCTCCATTTTCTTAGGCATAGTAGACATATATGCTAATAATTAAGAGAAAAGGTTTTATTGGACCTGGTGTACTGGTTAGTTTTATGTTAACTTTATACCATAAGACCAAACAGAAGGGCATTTTCTTAGTGATGGGGGAAGGCCCAGCCCATAATGGGCGGGGCCATCATCACTGGGCTGATGGTCCTGGGTTCTAAAGAAAGCAGGCCCTTTCACAGCCTCTGCACGGAGCTCTTGCACCGGGGGCTGGGCCTGCTGCAGTTCCTGCCACCAGTGACGGATGACATACATTGCATGGGCCAAATAAACCGGGTCCTCCCCAAGTCATCTGGTGATGACACTACATCAAGAGTAACCCAAACTAGGACGGATGGTGCCTGGTCCAGCAGGTGGAGGTGCTGTCATCACGCCTGAGGGTCTGCACTACTCCCCTAGTATTCACAGGCCTGAAGGAGAGAACAAATTTTCCCAAGTTGGCCTCTAACCTCTACTGCACACACCCACATGCACACAAAAGCAACAAGCAAATGTGAACAGCAGAAGCCAAGCCTTATAGAAGCTTGAGGACCCAAGTTTGATTCCCAGGATTCACATTAAAGGTCTGGGTGTGTGGGGCTGCAGAGATGATGACTCAGCAGTTAAGAACACTTGCTGCTCTTGCAGAAGACCACAGCTCAATTCCCAGCACCCACATAGTGGCTCACAACTGCCTGTAACTCCAGTTCCAGGGGATTCCATATCCTCTTAACTTCCTTGGGTTCCTGAATATATATATATATATATATAACTTACATACACACATATTTAAATTTTAACCCAAATAAATTTAAAAATTAAGAATCTGAATACCAGAGCTGGCCAGTGGTGGTGCACACCTTTAATCCCAGCACTTGGGAGGCAGAGGCAGGCAGATTTCTGAGTTCGAGGCCAGCCTGGTCTACAGAGTGAGTTTCCAGGACAGCCAAGGCTACACAGAGAAACCCTGTCTCGAAAAAACAAAACAAAGCAAAACAAAAAAGAATCTGAATACAGAGGCTGGAGAAACAGCTCAGCAGTTGTAGTATGTTCTGCCCTTATAGAGAGCTTGAGTTTGGTACCCAGCATGTATGTTGGTCAGCTTACAGCTTCATCTTCTGGACTCTACAGGCATCTACACTGATGGATACACATACCCCTGCCCCCAACATTTAAAATATAAAACCTCGGTGTGGTAGTGTGTACTTGTAATCCTCATTTGGAGGAAGCAGCAGAGGCAGGTGGATGCTGGGACTTTTCTGGCCTAGCCTTACTTGGCAAGCTTCAAGATAAGAGGAGACTCCGTTTCAAAAAACAAGGAAGGCCAGTGGAATGGCTCCGCAGGCAAAGACACGTGCCTGTTACATGGTGTAGTGCCAGACACCTTTGATCCAGCTCTCAGGAGGCAGAGGCAGAGGCAGGCAAGAGATCTCTGAGAGCTGAAGGCTAACCTCATCTGCACAGTAAGTGCCAGGCCAAACAAAGCAATCTCTGCCTCGAAAACAAAACAAAACAAGCACAAATCAAATCCCAACCAAAACCAAAAGGCCTAACTGGGACCCGTGTAACAGTGTCTTCCAGTCTCCAAACTTTAGGGGCTAGAAGGAAGGCTCAGTGCTTCAGAGTACTTGCTGTGCTTGCAGGGGACCCAGGCTCAGTTCCTAGCGCCCACACCCTTACTCACTGTCATTACTCACTACATACTGCAGCTCCAAGTAACCGGAGACACAACTTTCTCCTCTCCGCGGGCACCAGGCACCCACGTGGCCCACATGCAAGCAAGACACTCATACACATGATAAATAAACCTAAAAACAAGTTTTATAATAAAATTTTCTGGACTCCACATGCATACGTAGGAACACAGTAGCCATGGATTGCTCTGGGAGATTAACCAGCTCTCTTGGTGCCTTCCATACCAGCTACAGGGAAAACTATTAAAAAAAAAAAGTAATTTTTTGTTCTAGGTAAGGGATTGTGGCTGCAGTGATGAAGGTGGTTTGCAATAGTCATCTGGGGAAGAAAGTCCACAATGAGTATGACACTACAATGGTGGGGATCTAAAGAAACTACGAGCAACCCTCACAACAAGGTCATTCTTAAAATGTGGTATTTGTTTCAGGAAAACTATCTAATTCATGCTGGAATGGATCTGAAACTACCAACAGAGAGGAGCTCCTTGCCCTTGGATGTTCTTCTTAAACAATTCATATGAATAACCTGGCTCAGTGGTGCACGCCTTTAATCCCAGCATTCAGGAGGCAAAGTGGACTAGAGTTTCCCCACAGCCAAGGCTATACATAGAGAAACCCTACAATAAAAACAAACAAACAAAAAACCAAACCAAATATATAAAAACTTTAAGGGAGTGTGCTAATTTTAACTTGGGGGTCTTATAAGCATATTAAAAAAACAACAACAAACAACACACAAAAATCCTCTCCTCTTGGCTAACTACCACAAGTAGGCAACTAGTTAAAAGCTCAGCTCCAGGAAACAGGTTAAGTCCATAAAGCAAGGATAGAAAGGGATCAATCCACACAGGCCACACAAGTGAGCAAGCATTCCCTCACCTGAATCTTCAATTCTTTTAACGTCTGGTTGGCAGACACCAACAGTGCCTTCTCTCCCCGAACCTTCCTGTGCCTCGTGCTCCTCCGGATGACCTGCTTCTGGTAGGCCACATAGCCCTGTTGGGATGTCTTCTGTCGCTTGGTACTTCCATTGCTCTGCAAGATGCCAAAGAGAAAGCTCTGGGATTACCCTGCGCGGGAGCTTCTTTGAGTAAACAGAAGCTGGATACACCACTCCTGAAACCCTGTGAATCAAGCACAGTGCATCCAAGAGTCTACAGAGGTAAGCTGGTTTATATATGATGGGTGTGTGTGTCAGTCAACCTTAACTGCATGTAAGAAACCTAAGTGTTTGGTATACGAAACTTTCAGAAGGAAGGAAGTTTCACCTTCAGCAGCAGTGGCGATGACCTCTCAGCTGCGGCTGCCCTTTCCTAATCCTAGCACTGGAGTGCTGAGGCAGGGGTTCTGAACTCAAGGCCAGGCGAGGGTTACACAGCAAGGCCCAGGACGAGTGAGACGTCTCTCATGCCCAGCCAGACAGTGAGTTTGTTCCACAGGACGCACACAGTGAGAACCAACTCCTTCAAATTGTTTTCTGACCTCTACTGCACACAACACACACACACACACACAAACACAAAATGCATTAAAGAGTTAGTTAAAAACAACAAACATAAGCCAATAGATTGAAATTTCAAGATTATAGAACTTCCTAAATAAATTCTAATTTTCTTGTGTTATACATTTTCTTCTTGGGAGTGGGGAAGAGTTCATGTGCCATAGGCTGGCCTCCAAACCCCTGTGACTCACAGGATGACTTTGCAATTCTAATCTCCAGCTCCACCTCCACAGTGCACAATTAAAGCAGTGCATGATCTGTTCAGGTTTATGGTGCTGGGGATGGAGCCCAGGGCTTCTGTACGCTGGGCAAGCACTCTATCCAATGAGCCCCTTCTCCTTTTGAGAATAATATGAAAGCTAAATACCAACTGCAAAATGAGACGTTAGACTGTACTCAAGACATCAAAGATACTTTTACTAAAAACAAGATACTGTGTTTCTTGATGTACTGGTGGTAGAGAGAGGGAAAACAGCTTTAGCTGTAAAGTATTCTTGTAAAAACTGTTTAAAAAAACCATAAATGAATGCTCAGGCCCAGCTTACAATTTAGAGAAAAGTTAATACACGGTACAGGCAATGCCGGTAAAAAACAAGGTGAGGTGCTCTCCAAGACCCTGGTCTAGATGGAAGCCACCAGTCACGCAGACCATGCCAGTGGCATCAGTTTGGGTTTGAGAGGAAGTTGGTGGACACAAAGTCATGCCTGCTAGCTTCTCTTAAACACACTGTAAGCACTGCAGGACTGTGTTTATCCTTCGATACACAGGATCAAGCATTCAGAACTTCACCATCACTGAACTGACCTAAGCATTCAGCAAAAAAGCAGGAACTATATATGGGCACAAGATACAGGCTGTACTAGTCTTTAGAAAAGAGAATAGCAGGGGCCAAATGTTCCAGAACATCTTTTGGTGTGTTTTGAAAGCATCTCACTCATTATGTAGGTCTGCTACATAATGTGGGCCTGCTCTGTACTGCAGGCAGATCAGCCTTCCATGCTGGCAGTAGTGTTTGTGGCTCTTTACTTACAAAGCCCTCCCTGGGGGGTTAACAAGCCAAGATTCTCTTGTTAACCAAGCCAGGGAATTAAAGTGGGATTTTTATTCCCACTTTCCCATTCATATTACTAATGTGTTTTGTAATTCATAAAGCAGCTACCAGGGCAGAGACTTTTCTCAGGTCTCTGGCCACTGGCAAGGCTCTGCCCAATCTAGCCACAACTTCCATTTCTAAGAAAAAGTCAACTTAGCAGTCACAAAAACAACATCCAACTGAAAAAGAGGACATTATCTACAGACAGAAGGTATCCACTGTACAATCCTAACCTCACCCCATGCCCCAGCCAAAAGGTCTCAGGCATCAACTAAAATCTTTTCAAATTGATTTTAAGAGGATCTAAAAGCTTTTCCTGGAATTATTGTCCTTTAACCCATGTCAACCTGCTAAAACCAGTAGAGCAGTGGTTGTTTTTCCCCAGTCACTGGATTTAAAAGGCTTCCAGTTACCTAAGTGATACCTACTGAGTGTATCATTAACCTGAATTTTAGATAACACAGAAGGAACTTGGTTGATCTGGCTTAGAGAGGAGGGCAGGGAATTTGCTCAGCTCCATTAAGGAGCACTAATGCTTGCTTTATGGCGTGGGATTTACTTCAGTGAAACCAGTGACCCATGTTCTGAGAAAAAAGAGGGAGGGGGGTGCGGGAGGTGACATTCTGAAGACACTAGGTATCCCCAGGGACTAACTAGTTACTATGCTCTAAACAGAGGGTTAGAGCTGAGATCCCCGCCCTGCCTTGAACCAAAAGTATTTAAAACATTCTAGGATATTACAATATCCAAACATGGACAAGGGAATCGGAGGAAAATTATAACATGTACAAAATAATTATGGCGTAAAGAGCAATCCTCTAACATTCTGTATTGTATTTGTTCATGTGAACTCTGCTGCAATCCACAACTAAAGGCAGGAATCCCACATCCACCTGAGAACATTGCTGTGGTTGTGACCACAGTGAATAAAACCGGATGCTCAGAGAAAGAGTCAGACTTTAAAGTCTGAGTCACAGGAAAATGCAGCGTTTGCTCAACAAACAAGGCTTGGACTGAAAAACAAAGCTGGAAACAGAGAGACACACTTCTTCGAAATCCTAGAGGGCCCTCTTAGCAGCCAGGCAGGGGTGTCCACACCAGCAATCCCAGCATTCTAGATGCCAAACTAGATTATGGGATCGAGGCCAACCTGGGTTACGTGGCACAGCAAGCCTGTGTCTCAGAAAGGAAAAAGAGCTAACAGAGAAAACTTGACTCCACAATGTCAGGAGATTGACAACAGACACAAACAGATCTGAGTAGGGCAATAGAGCGCCTCAGTCAGAAAACCCTGCATGACCACAGAACGCTCTGAGGCCATGGGCCATCAAGCTTGACAAGGGATAAATACCAAATTTGCCTGTCCACTGTCCAAGAGATGGACATAAAACAGTGGTTTTGCTCATTCATGGGTTTTTGTTGTTGTTTTTTAAAGTTATTTTTATAGGATTCGAACAAAGCATAGATAACAATGACATCCTTCCATACCAGCAAGTACACACAACATTTATTTACCTTGGGCTGATTAAGACCTAAGACTTTATGTACGCAGTGTTCTGCCCGCATATGTCCCTATATGCCAGAGGAGGGCATCAGATCCCATTACAAATGGTTGTGAGCCAACACGTGGTTGCTGGGAATTGAACTCCAGACCACTGGAAGTACTCTCAACCACTGAGCTATCTCTCCAGCACCAAACTTAAGACTTTCTTCATCAACATTAAATAAAGCAGCAAATCACACCGTGACAGTGCACGCCTTTAATCCCAGTACTCTGGAATAAGAAAGAGGCAGATCAATCTCTGAGTTCAAGGCCAGCCTGGACTAGAGTGATTTCCAAGGTCAGATATACATAGAGAAACCCTCATGAAAAAACCTACCAACCAACCAGAAAAACAAAGAAAATGAAAAAAAATGAACAACAGCAGCAACAACAATAACAACAAAAAACCCAAACCAACCCAAACAAGCAAAAAACAAACAACCAAAACAAAACAAAACAAAACAAAACAAAAAACAGTGGTATACCAACAGCAGACCAGCATGTTCAAAGACTGTGCTCTGGATTGGATGAGGCAAAGGGCCACTGAGGCAGAAGCTACGCATAATTTGACTACCAGGTCTCAGGGTAAAGATGTCCCAGCTATTAAGAGTAAAACAGGCAGCCCAGAGAAGGTGCTGAGTTCCAAACTCAGGCCTCTTGGAGAGGCCATGCTCTCAACCACTGAACATCTTCCCCAGTCCCCGACACAGTCAATCTTAGTAGAAATTGATTATGGTGGAGACTGAAGGGCTAATATCATCTTCCTCCATTTATCACAAATCCTAGTTGGCAGGCTGTGTGGTGATGGTGCACACCTTTAATAACAGTACTTGGGGAGAACAAAGGCAAGTAGATCTCTGTTGTTCAGAGCAAGTTCCAGAACAGCTAGGACAATGGGAAAACAATGTCTTGGGGAAAAAATAAAAAGACTGCCAGTTTGTTACCAAGACAGAATCAAAGCGAATATTTTCATTCCAGCTTAAAATGATATATTTTGCCTTTAAAATCTCATTGCATCATCATCATTATTATTTGACGTTTCCAGGGGTTACTGAGATGAAGCAGTGCTGCTTGTGGAGGTCCATTTTCAGTTCCAAGGAACACAGACATCCACGGCCTCTGGCTTCTGAGGGCAGCTAAACTCATGTGTAATATACCCATACCCAAGCACATAGAGTTAAAAATATCATCTTAATTACATTGTGTGCACAGGCATGTCTGTAGATCTTAGATAACTTGGAGTAGTTGTCGTGTCGTATCATCCCCCCCCCCCCCACACACACACACAGTGAGTTTCCCAGGAAATGAACTCAGGTTGTCAGGTCTGGCTGGTGCCTTTATCAGATCCCACAAAGCTCGCTCAAGTTACAGCTGCCTGAGGTGGGAGCTGGGAACCAAACCCAGGACTTCTGTAAGAGTAGGGCCTGCAAACTCTTAATCCTCCTGCCTCAGTTCAGGAAAGCAAGACTGTGCTTGTGTCACCACACCTATGGCCATAGCCGCTCTTGCTTTGTCTCTAGACAGTCTCACTTTGGGCCAAGATGGCTTCAAGGCACGGGTAGGTGCTCCTGCCTCAGCCTCCCCACTGGTCTTAGACGTGAGCACTTTTCATTTGTTTCTCTGTAGACCAGGCTGGCCTCAGACCCAGACCCCCACTTAGCAATGCCTGTAAGTGCTTTGGCACGATGCTGTGCCACCACAGCCATCACACAGTTACTTTTTCTTCCTTAAATGAACTTCGGAGGATATGCAGACCTTTTTTTTTTAGGGGTGAAGGGAAAAATTAGCTACAGCGTGCTATAAAAACTAAGAGTTAAAAGTGTAGAACAAGTAGGGAGGGACCCAGAAAATACCCAGCCAGGGAAGACGGACAGCAGGGGGCTGTTGCGGACAAAGACACAATGATGGAGTACTTCAATACAAACGTACTTGATTAAAGTCAGGATCCTTCTCCCCATCTGGCTTAGCCTCCTCCTTGTCTTCTTCCGTCTCAGAACTACTCACATTCAACTCGGGGGCCGAGTCCTTCATCACCTCAACACACCAGAAGCAGAAAGAGGAGTCAGGCCTAGGGCCTATGAGGTGTGGGTGGGTCAGGAACAAGAACTACTTTCATTGCCCTTTAGTTTCTTATCGTCTAACCCTGTGGATTATTTGTTTATTCATTCACTTTTATTAAGGGGGGGTGGTGGTCATCTGACTATTGTTGTTCTTGCTGTCCTGGAACTCACTATGTAGACCAGGGCCACCATTTTAATCCTATAGCTTCATGGGTATGTATGTGCTCAGGAGCTCAGGTGCTAGAAACATCAAATTCCTATCCTCTGACAGGAACGGGGACATGGAAAGAGGATGTGGTCTTCTGCATGATTCTGTGGACAATGCTACTAAACTCAAGTTTACAAACGATGGCTGAAGGAGCTCCTCCTCCCACCAGGTAAGTGGGCTGAAGGTCAAAAGGGTAAAAGAAATCCCGGGGGAAGTGGAGATGCTTATATTAAGTTCCTTTTCTCAGCAAGTTCAGATATAAAGGCCTTTATTTAATCTGTGAGCAGAACTCTACACCTGTCATGCACACTTTGAAAGGCAGCATTCTAAAACAATGTATTTAGTAGCTAGCATCAAACACTAAACTGTTTTTAATTCTCCAAACCCTGGAGTCTAACTGACAGACATTCAGAGAACTAGGTTGACTCCCAAAGTCAATCTTAGTAACAGACAACAGTCAAATGACCCTCCCATTGCACACACCCTGCAGATGGACACTGAGGTCCAACCTCACTTCGGTGTCCTGCTATGCTAACTACGCTCCCACCAAGTCTAAACCCAACTTTTTAAACCAGAAGTCAGACAACACTGGAAGTTCTCCTACAGTTTTTTGTTTTTGTTTTTTTTCCCCCAACCATTAAAGTTCAACTTTAGTGGGTGGATTTGATAGCCCACCTCTCCTAGTCATGGCCACAAGAAGAACTGGTACCTTTTTGTTATCCACAACCTTGTGGACATAGATGGTGGCTTGGGTATACTCTCGAAGGTCCCTCTGCTGCTGGCACAGCAGACCTTCTCTGCAATCTGGACAGAGACCTAGAAACAGGAGAGTAGAACTAACTAAACAATCGCTGCAGAAACCTGTATCAGCGACTACAGCACACTCAGTATAACATGTCAGGCTGCATGCAAATGCCAAGTGCAATGTGCTATCTCTGACTGAGAGTTCAGATGACGGCGACTCCCAGGTCTGCCAGAAGCATAATCTTTACCATTAGGGAGAAAAACAGAGCTGCGGGACCCTCCCCTCCCCCAAACACTCAACTGTTAATGAACGGAACCAAAGAGCATGACAACTTACTAGGTTCAGAAATATACTGTGTTTGAGAAGGATTCACGTCTCCCACTTCAATTCTTGTGATTTTAATTACTTTATCCACAACAAAGAGCTTTTGAATCATTTGCCATTCGCTGGGCCATATGAGAGCTATACTGTGCAAAAAAAAAACAACAAAAAACAAAAGACAAAAACAACAAACATCATGCCTTAAGACACGTGGAGATCAACAGAGCAAACACTCTACAGAAGAATCGAAATCAGCAGCACCTACTTAACTCGAGCATGGGAAAGACTCAACTAGGAAAGCAGAGCAGAAGGGAAGCTTTAGGGCGGGTCTGGGGGGGGGGTGATCAGCACATAGAGCCTGAGTGAAGAAAGTTGGCCAGAGGGATACGCACCCAGCAGTGCCACTAATAAAAACACAATAGATATACAATTAAAAAGTGCAACCCATTCAACTATGTACACCTTAATTCTGCCTTGGATTTTAAGCCAAGGACTCAACAAGTGGCTGAGGCTGACTAAGAACTTGTGACTCTCCTGCCTATGCTTCAGTGTGCATCTTTTAAATTGGAGACTTTATGGAACAGATGACTCAAATTCAGACAGAGAAGAGAGGAAAATGGGGATGAGAAGGAAGATAAGGACTCGTGGGCTTGAGTTGTACTTGACGACTGTACTGGAGCGACAGTCCTGTACCACCACGCATGCATGGGTCGTGTATCATCCCAGGTCCTGAAATATGCTACACAAGCTCTCTAGTGACTCAGTTCTATCACCAGCTCTTAGACATACTGCTCCTAAGTGTCACTAATATAGAGATAATAAAAACACCGAGGTCCTTTAAATAACCTAAAAACATTAAAATATAAAGAAACTACAGTCCATCTTCATCCCAGGGGATTTTGAATTCCTTATATTTACTTATTATGTGCTGCAGTGGGCCAGCCTCCTTCTCTTCTCTCTAAAGGTTGACAGCTGTAGAAAAAGACAACTATTAGGTGTGTGCAAAAGCAACTACAGTCTTTTTGTTTTGAAACTTTTTTTAAAAAAAGATTTATTTATTTTATGTGAGAACAATGTAGCTGTCTTCAGACATACCAGAAGAGGGCACTAGATCCCATTACAGATGGTTGTGAGCCACAAGTTTGCTGGGAATTGAACTTAGAACCTCTGGAAGAGCAGTCTGAACTGCTGAGCCATCTCTCCAGCCCATAATTACGACGTTTGCATTGCTGAAATTACCATATTAGGAGGAAACATTCCCAATTAATGTGGTAATCTCGTACAGCATTTGAATACATAAATCTTACTTTGTCTCTTGCTAATGACTTATTAGTTGTCAACTAATGTTTATTTTATACTTTGGAAATGATACTATACAAAAATCAAATTTGTGCAATTTCCTTTTTATGGGCTTATAAAGCAGCAAAGATAACGCACAGTAACCACAGCTTTTGCTCCAGGAACGCTAAGAATGCACAGTGCAGTGGAAATTCAAAAGGAGCTGAGAGCCCCAAAGATGCTGACAGGAGCAGAGGGTGAATGACTGAGAGCAGGGGGCTGCCATGAACACGGCACTGATGTTACTTTGTGGGTAACTCTGTGTGTGTGTGTGTGTGTGTGTGTGTGTTAGTTAAAGGACCTCATCTCCATCCCACTGTGAGGAACATGGACTGAGTGTGACATCTGCAACAACAAGCTCAGTGGCTGGCCCAAGAAACTCCAAAGCCAAGCCTGAGCCAAAAAAGCCTGGTCCCTGTTGCTGGTCTGATCCCCTGCAACTTCCGAATGACGCAAAACCCTTACCTGAGAAACACACTCGGCGACCCGACAGGATGCACCAAAGCTGCAACACCTCAGCCAGCATCAGTCTGGCTCGCTCCTCTATCTATGATAATGTCCAACCACACAGCTAACACGGTTCCAAAAGCTGAATGGTCAGGGCTGTGGAGCTCAGCCTCTTCCACTGCCTTCCACTGACTTTTTGCCAGCCAACTTCCCACCCCTTTAAGAATACTGACTTTTTGCCAGCCAACTTCCCACCCCTTTAAGAATACTGACTTTTATCACAGAAAAAATGCTTCCATTACCTGCAGGATACTGAAAATGCTTTCCAAGAATCTGCTAAATACTGGAGCACAGAGTTTTACAAATTTTTTTTTTATCATATGTAAGTACACTGTAGCTGTCTTCAGACACGCCAGAAGAGGGCGTCAGATCTCATTACAGATGGTTGTGAGCCACCATGTGGTTGCTGGGATTTGAACTCTGGACCTTCGGAAGAGCAGTCGGGTGCTCTTACCCACTGAGCCATCTCACCAGCCCCTGAGCACAGAGTTTTAAACTACAGAAATAAACTTACTCCTCATCTGCAAAAATGCTGTTTGTAATGGTTCCTATTTTGATTAATAAAGATATTTGAGCTTCTTTATGATTTAAAAATCAGTCTGAAGAAACTGCATGCAATTCCTTCTGCACAAACCTAATGCAACCAAGGACTACGCTGACTATGTGAGTGGTAATGATGCTAACCTAGCGACAGTCCGCTGGGCACCAGTAAAAGAAAATCCAGGCCGGGCAGTGGTGGCGCACGCCTTTAATCCCAGCATTTGGGAGCCGGAGGCAGGCGGATTTCTGAGTTCGAGGTCAGCCTGGTCTACAGAGTGAGTTCCAGGACAGCCAAGGCTACACAGAGAAACCCTGTCTCGAAAAAAATCAAAAAAAAAAAAAAAAAAAAAAAGAAAGAAACCCCAGACACCTGGTTGACAGTGAGAAGGTAGCCTGAACCAGCCATTTCCTTTTAAAAACACAGGTCCACAGCCTTATCTAGAAGTAACTCAGTGAGCGCATTCCTAATGGAAATCCCCTGGCCACAGGAAACGAGAAGAGAAGACACTCACAGTTTCGAGTCTTCTTTGGTGAGGGAAGGAAATGTAAACATGAGTCCTCCATGTGGACACAGAAGGGCAGCATTCCCAATTGACGACACAGGAGCAGACCTTGCAGGCTTTCTATTCAAACAAGAGAGAATAAATGCAACCTTACTGCTGCATGAAGAGGTCTGTGTGTCTGTCTGTCTGCCTGCCTACCTGCCTACCCACCCACCCCCACCCATTTATTGTGGTATTTGTTTTGAGACAGGGTCGCACTATGCCATTTTGGCTATCCTGGAACTATGAATGTAGACAAGACCAGGCCTACCTCAAAATCGTAAGAGATTTGCCTGCGTCTGCCTCCCAAGGGCTGGGATTTGTTTGCCACCACACTCAAACAACTTTAATTTGAAATGTTTTCTTGGTGTACGTGTGTGAGAGAAGGGGTGGAGAAGGAGTATGTGCATGCATGTTCACATATGTATACCTGGTTGGTACCCATCACATGTGTGTGACAAACCAATGCTGACATCAGGAGTCTTCATCAATTTCCCTCTTAGCCTCTCAGCTAATCCAGAGCTCACCTAGCTGGGCAAGTCAACCAGGCAGCTGGTTAGGGAGGCTCCCAGGCTCTGCCTTTGAGTGCAGAATTACAGCTGAGGCTCTGTGTGCATGCAAATTCAAAAGTTCACACCATCTGACCTTCTAACCGCTAAGTCATCTACCTTCACAATCTGCAACATTTTACTCATGTATTTATTCATTTTGTTTTTTGATACAGGGTCTTACTCTGTGTGTGGCTTTGGCTGTCCTGAAGCTCACTATGTAGACCAGACTGTCCTCGAACTCACAGAGATCCACCTGCCTCTGCCTCTTGAGTGCTGAGGTTAAAAGCATGCAACACTACACTTGACTCCACATTTTTACAAAAATAATAATTTTAAACTAGAGATATGTATAAATGGATATTACTAAATTTTTGCTTTGGGTTTAGTCGTATAACTTATTAGAAAAGAAAGATCTTCTATGTATTCCAGGTAAAATAACCAAGAATGCACTGTTAAATAGAATTCATTGAGTTTTAAAATAAATAGCAGAGTCAACCCACAAAAATTAACAAAAAGAAATTTCTAATTTCTACCTAACAAATTTCCGCCATTCATCTAAAAAGAAGTGCGACACAATATAGAGAGCATCCGTGTCCTGGGGACAAAGCACAAACAGAATGTTAGCTTCAAGCCACTCCCCCAACACCCCTGTCAATTTTCAAGGCAATTCTCTCTTTCAAATTCAACTTGGCCTGGAACCGGCCAGCTGGCCCAGGTTGTCCTCAAACCCACAGTGATCATGTACCTCCAGCCACCCACACCACCCAGGTCACAGCCATGAGCTATTGTGAACCACAGTATTACATCACAAACCCCTTGTTATATTCAGGTTGTGCAATAAAATGGAACTAGTGAGCTGGTGTGCCTCCCGATGAGAGAAGGAAGTGAGGAAGAAGGAGAAGAAGGCCAGGTTGACCTCACAAAAATCTGCAGAGGCCTTTAAAGCTGCGGGCAATCAGTACCTCTGGCCAGTTACTGAGACATGGTCTGTTTTTGTCCTGGAACAAGTTTGGAAGTGAGGTCTTCTGCTCGTTTGCTATCATCTTATGCAAGGCTTCGTTTTCTTCACCTTCTCGTTCTAGTATCTGAAAAAGATGGAAGCCGTCAGCCGACCCGCACTGGTCACAGGCACCCCCCCACCCCAGGGAGGGGCAAACCTTTCCTTCCCTCAGACATTAGAGCTACGCACCTTGCACTGCGAGCAGCACTCTCTGTAACTTGGGAACTCGGGAGCCTTTGGGAAGTACTGCTGCAGCTTGCTCCAAGCCTCCTGAGAAACCAGCCTTCTTTCATTTTCAGATATGCTTAACTCTCCTAAATTAAAAGAGAAGAAATGTATTTAAAAAGCAGAGATGAAAGAAGTCAACATCTATTACTTCTGTGTGCGGTGCCTCAGCACCTGTGTGCAGGTCAGAGGACCACGGCAGGGTTCTGTCCTTCCACTGTGTGGGCCCTGGAGAGTAGCTTAGGTGGCTGAGGCTACATCATAAGCACTTGCTCCCGGAACTACATCACTGGTCATCAGTCCCTATCCTGATGCAGTCTGTGGGCGCTCTCTTTAGTTCATGTGTGAGTGTCATCACGGGCTCCAGCTGCAGTGCCAGCATGAGTACAGACAGGCCACCGTATACACTCAGTGTTTAATGTCATCGTAGTTAGGTTCCACCCACCCTAGGATCTGAGTTTGGGCAGCATTTTATCTCGGGCCACACATAAAATTCCTGACATCCCCTGAAGACTCTGCTTGAATCCTAAAAGCACTGAAGCAGTGCACAAGGCTGTGTGGACCTTGGTCTGCTCTTTAAAGCAATGTCTTGACTCATCTGAGTCCTTGCCATTCAACCTCCAAATTGGTTCTGGTTTTCCTGATTTTTTTGTTGTTTTGTTTTATTTAAGTGTGTGAAAGCTTTGCCTGCCTGCCTGCCTGTCTGTCTGTCCACTACATAGGTGACTAATGCAAACAGAGGTCAGAAGAAGGCTTCAGATCCCTTGGAAGAGCATCTAGAATTCTCAAAAACTGAGCCACCTCTCCAGCCCATCTTGGCTTTCTATGAAACTATGTTACAGGACTTTAACTTCCTATATGCTGAGACAACAGATGTGGGCCGCCCCACCCAGTAAGCACTAAGACAAAAGAAGACTACTCCGGTGAGATGAGAACCACAGTAATCTCAAAGTGCTCAGATTACTGTTAAATCCCCTGCAGCCAGGTGTTATTTTCAGGTATTCCAAAGCAAAACAAGAGTGAATCAGGCTCAGACACCCACATGTTAGTTCACTCCATGTCCACTGGCCAGGAAGCTACAGATGTGTTTGTTAACAAGCAATACAGCCACGTTTCAGAGTAAAAAGGTGAATTTACCAGAGGCAGCCTAGCACCTGGCTTAACAAGGCTGTCTTTGCCATGCCCAATACATTCTAATAACACAAAATGTTATCTTGAGTTAATTCTGCCCCCCCCCCTTTCTGGACCTCTGAATAATCTCAAGGAAAGGCTATGGTAAGCTCGTGTGGTGGTGGTGGACGCCTGGAAGAGTACAATATGCTGTTGTTGCTGGACCTTGAGGAGGCCAAACGTTCAAGGTCAGCCAGTGCTACAAAGCACAAAAAGGACACAAGCAATCCCTCCCTCTCCTGCAGTCCCCCCTCCAACTCAGCCCTCCTCCCTCCTCCTGGCTCAGGGCCTGAACAACCCTCTCCTGTACCTCAGAGTGTCAGCAACAACAAGAAAGTTCTGGAAAGGTCCAGAGAATAGGCACAGGGAAAAACAGAAAAATAAAATATCTTCCAGGCTTAGAAAACAATGGACAGGATTCAATTTTGGCTTTTGGAGAGTGAGGCAGGAGGATAATTTCACCTGGGAAGATACTGGGTGGGATGGGAACTCAATGGCTGTCCACATTCCACAAACAACTGCATGTTGCAAATAAGCAAAGGAGTCCGATGGCAATGTTAACATTTACTGGGCTGAGGAAATGGCTCAGCGGACTAGGCATGTGCTGCGATAGACTGACCTTTAAATTCAGTCCCAGGGGCTGGGCGGTGGTGGCTCACCCCTTTAATCCCAGGACTTGAGAGGCAGAGGCAGGTGGATTTCTAAGTTTGAGGCCAGCCTGATCTACAAAGTGAGTTCCAGGACAGCCAGGGCTACACAGAGAAACCCTGTCTTAAAAAAAAAAAAAAAAAAAACCAAAGGAAAAAAAATTTAAAAAATTAAGTCCCAGGGAACTATGTAAAGAGGCAGGAGAGAACCACTTCCTTAATTATTGTTTTTACATTAGGATAGCACCCCCTCACCCCAAAATTAAGAAAAAATTGGAGATACAGTCCAGGGGCTAGAGAGATGGCTCAGAGGTTAAGAGCACTGACTGCTCTTCCAGAGGTCCTGAGTTCAATTCCCAGCAACCACATGGTGGCTCCCAACCATCTGTAATGGGATCTGATGCCCTCTTCTGGTGTGTCTGAAAACAGCTACAGTGTACCCATATATATGAAATAAGTACATAAATTTTTTTAAAAAAGATAAGAATGATTCAATGGGGCTAGAGCTAGTTCAGTGGATAAGAGCCCTTGTTGCTCTTGCAAATGACCCAGGTTCAGTTTCCACCACTCACAAAGCATCTCACAACTATCTGTAATGAATTCCAGAAGATCCAAGGTTCCCTTCTAGCATAAACAATGATGCTCACATGTAGTGCACATCCAGGCAAAACACCCATACACATTAAACACAAAACACAGCACTTGATAAAAATCAGAAAGGATAATTCTAGTCAACCCTTCCAATAGAGTTAGCACCACTGCCAGCTCAGCAGCACACACCACAACCTCGAGGTGCTCCTCCCCCACCGAGCTCAAGTTCCAGCCACCAAAATGGACCCTTTAAAACTCAATTTTTCTCAGTGGTCAATCAATATCATTTGTTCCTCTTCTTTGTCTCAATCATGTAGCCATGACTGACCTGAATACTCTATATGAAGACTACAAAGAAGAACTGGCATCTACAAAACACTTAAAGCTTCGAGGGGGTCATCAGGGAAATAGCTCACTTCATCAAGGATTTGCTGACTAAGCTGTTCCCAGAGCCTATGTAAAACAGAGCCTGGGAGTGATGTCACACACTGCAACCACAGCACAGGGGACGCAGAGATCTGCTTGAACTAGCTAGCCAGACAGCCTAGCACAACAGTAAAGACTTTTAAAAAAAGAGAAAGCATCTCTATTAAAAAAAAAAGATTTATTTATTATTGTACATAAGTACACTGTAGCTGACTTCAGATGCACAGAAGAGGGGATCAGATCCCATTACAGGTGGTTGTGAGCCACCATGTGGTTGCTGGGATTTGAACTCAGGACCTTAGGAAGAGCAGTCAGTGCTCTTACCTGCTAAGCCATCTCGCCAGCCCAAGCATCTCTATTTTAAGACCGACTTTTATTTTATGTGCATGGTGTTTTGCCCGCATGTATATTTGTGCAACGCATGTGTGGTTGTTGCCCATGAAAGCAAGAAGTGATCACTGGGACCTTTAGAACTGGAGTCACAGAGAGTTCTAAAGCATTTCCAGCAACCATGTGAGTGACTGGAACCAAGCCTGTATCTCTCTGCAAAAGCAAGTGCTCTTAACTGCAGAGCCATCTCTCCAGCAGCCACTTTTAATAAAAGTGAAAGATGCCCATGGTTGTCCTCTGGTTCCTACTACATGTGCATTCATTTATAGACATATCACACACAGAAGTATACCCACATATACATGTACACCACACAAGAAAAATTACTCTAAGTTGGCAAAAGTCTCTTAAGAAGGAACCAAAGAGACAGGCAAGACAGCTCGGCAGAAAAGACGCCCGCCATACATGGAAGCCTGCCAAACCGGAGTCCAACCCCTGTGAATCATGTAAAAGCTGAAGGGGAAGACGACCTAAGCCCTGCATGGAATCATGCCCCTTACCGGAAGCTTAAGAACATACTATTTCTGCAGAGGACTGGAGCTTGATTTCCAGCCTAGCCAGTTCCAAGGGCTGCAATGCCTCTGGCCTCGGCAGACACCTGTGCTCATACACACTCACTCATACAGAGATGTGTGTTGAAAAGATTTTCTAAAAACAGATCTACTATGCTACAGGCATGGCAAAGGACATAGAGGTTAAAATGAGATTCAAAAACTCAATCTTAACCAGCGTTGTACACTTAGAAGACTGAGGCAAGGGGATTAATTTAAGCTTGAAACTGAGCCAGAGCTCAGTTTCAAAAAAGATTTGATTTGACAACCTATGGTACTGCCTTGGTTAGTTTAGGAATCTCTGTGTAGACCAGGATGGTCTGCATCTAATAGAGATCACCATTCAGCTGACTGCCACCTGAGTGCTGGGATTAGAGGGTTGCTCCACCACACCCAGCAAAAGAGGTTCCCCTGCAAGCCCTTCAGACACATCACACACCTGAATCCAGCTCTGTAAAAACTGACATAGATGCTCCCCAAGTTCGGTGTAAGCTTAGACTACAAAGAATGAGCCATGAACGAGCAGAAAAGGACATATCACCCTTAATCTACCAGATGGTTAATTGTCAGCCTCTGTCCTATAATCAACGTCCCTTCTAACCACACACATAAAACCTAAGCCACAAGGCTGACACGACTCATCCTCTGCCCTGAGGATGGGGACACAAGATAGAACAGAAATGGCTGAAGTAAGTTCTACACTGAACGCAGGTTTGCTGAGCCCTCTTCCTGCACGCAGTTCAGCAGTGAAACCAGCTCTGTACTTCCCAAAGAAGGAAAGGAAAGCAACAGCAGCCCTAAGCCCCCACAAGTGTGCTTAACTTCCAGAGCTCAGGCTCTGTAGTGAACAGAGACAGCACTGAGCAGCGACACTTCCCACGACCCACACTGACTCCTACAACAGTGGGGTAAAACCTACCTAACAGAAAAATGCATTTGGACTTCAGACTGGCATTGTGAGAGCTATTGTTAAGTTCCCAAATATTCGATAAAGAACTTTCAGGAAGGTGTTCTGACCCATACCTGTGACCCCAGCACGTGGGAGGTACAGGACTATATATATGACAAAACTCTAACTTAAAAATCTAAACAAACCATTAGGGTTACAACCTCAGTGGACGTGTAGAACAAGACCTGTCGAGCTGATGCAAAACTGACAACAGACTCAAGCTTCGGGCTTACCATGAGGACACAGAATGTCTTCATTAAAATTTAATTCCTCCTCCTCTTCTTTCTTTTCTTCCTTTGATTCATCTAATCAAAAGGAACAGAGAGTTACTGGTCTGGCTGGTGTGGTTCACAGGTCAAAGCAGCTTAAAGGAAACTTGAGATCACTCTAAAATCAGACCCCACGGCGGCGGCCTGCACAGCTGTGCGGGGAAGGGAGGGCTGCTTTTCCTTCCCTTAGAAGGGAAAACCTCAATCAATGACAGCTAATGATTTTGAAGAGTTATGAAAGAAGCCTGCTGTGATCCCAACACTGGGGACAATGAACAAAGAAAGATCAGAACTTTAGGGGGAGGAACTGTCCTGTGACTTTACTGAAAAAAGAAAAGAGTTGAGGCCAACCTGGTCTACAATGAGTTCCAAGACACCCGGGGCTACACACAGAAACCCTGAATGTCAATAGAGAAGAGGAGAGGGAGAGGGAGAGGGAGAGGGAGAGGGAGAGGGAGAGGGAGAGGAGAGAAGAGAAGAGTGGTGACATGCCCCTTTAATACCAGCACTCAGTAAGCAGAGGCAGTTGGATCTCACCCAGGAGTTCAAGGCCAGCTTGATCTATAAAGCAGAGTTCTAGGACAACCAGGGCACAGAGAAACCTCGTCTCAAAATGAATGAATGAATAAATAAAATTATAATAAGCCAATAAAATTTGCTTTTTCTAAATGTGAATATTTATTTACACATCCCACGAGCTCTAAGAAGTATCACGTGTGTGTCATTTGTCATTTGTCTCACCACCCTCTCTGAACAGAAACCTTACATGAGACACACGTTGATGTTTAAGAAGTCTCATTACAGTCAATACCTGCTTGTCTTTGCTTGTCTGCACTGTCACTATATGTAATTCTAGACCCTGGAAATGAATCAAAGGAAGAACTCTTTAACATTTGGAAACTAGACTAGTTATTCAAGGGCTTTCCAGGTTAAGACAGGAGACAATATTAACACACTAAAGCTACATCAAAGCATTTATTGCCAAGTGTGGAGGCACACACCGATAACCTCAGTGTATGGGAGGTAGAGGCAGGAAGACTGTAAGTTCATGACAGCCTGGGCTGTGTGCTCAGGAAGGTGCACTGCGCACTTGTAACTGCAGCAGTGAGCAAGGCAGGAAGATGCCAAGCTCCAGACTCACCTGTGCTACACTGTAAGTGCAACACCCTGCCTCTGAGCAGGACTAACACATATAGCTAGGTGGGGTGGGGAAGAGGAAGGAAGGAAGGAAGGAAGGAAGGAAGGAAGGAAGGAAGGAAGGAAGGAAGGAAGGAAGGAAGGAAGGAAGGAAGGAAGGAAGGGCAGAAGGTGAAGGCCATCCTCAGCTATAGAGTTTTGGGAGCAGCCTAGGATACAGGAGACCTTAATCTGTTTAAAAAAAAAAAAAAAGTAAAAGGGGGAGGGTAATGTTTAGTGTAGAAAATAAATGACTTCAACAGAGCTTAAAAAACTAAAATAATAAAAAAATAAAAATAAACATACATGTATGTATATGAGTAGTTGACACTAAGTCCACTGAACTGTCAGTGCAGAGACAGTGCTCTTGCCTAGCTCGTGGGAGGCCCTGGGTTCTGAGCCCGGTATCATAAAATAACAAAAATCTGGGGAAAAATAACTGTTCACAAGTCACTAACCATTCCTGAGTACAACTAACCTCAAAATTAGTAATAGACAGTGCCTGACAAATACAGAAGTGGATGCTCACAGTCAATGGATATTGGACAGAGCACAAGGTCCCCATGAAGGAGCTAGAGAAAGGACCCAAGGAGCTGAAGGGGTTTGCAGCCTCATAGGAGGAACAACAATATGAACTAGCCCGTAACCCCAGAGCTCCCTGGGATTAAACCACCAATCAAAGAAAACACATGGTGGGACTCATGGCTCTAGCTACATATGTAGCAGAGGGTGGCCTAGTTGGTCATCAATGGGAGGAGAGGCCCTTTGGTCCTGTGAAGGGGAATGAAGGGTCAGGAAGTGGGAGTGCGTGGGTTGGTGAGCAGGGGGAGAGGGGAGGACTTAGGAGATTTTTGGAGGGGAAACGAGGAAAAGGGATAGCATTTGAAATGTAAATAAAGAAAATATCTAATTAAAATAAAATAAAAATATCAAGAAAAAAATTAGTAACAGACAACCACAATCTCCATTTGAGACCTAAAAGTCACTCTAAATGCCTTAATTTCCTTTGGTATCTGTTCACTGCTAGATTTAGCATAACATGATTTCCTGACTAAAAGCAGGGCTTAGTCAAAGAATGGACAAGCAATAAGCTGTCCAAATCCTGCCCTTCTTGGGGCAGGGTGCAGAGATCACACTGCTGAATGGCTGGTCTCCTGAGTCAAACTGTGGGGCTCAAGTGCATGAAAGTCTTCTGGAATTGAATCCCCACCCTTGAGGCTGGAACAGAAATGTGAACTCTGCATGTGGCTAGCTAGGTTAGCAAGAGCCCAGAGCTTAAGGCTGTAAGGGAAGCGCCCAGGCCCTGCCGAGTCTGTGAGTAGAATACTAAAAGCTTGAGCATGATATTATTTTTGCCCCCATAATGAATGAATGCTTTTTTAACACACATGGACATAAACTTTTATCTGGGCAATTTTACAGAAAATAAAGAGCAAAGGGCCCTGGTCTAGTGTTGCCCACATAGACCATGAGCAAGCGGAGCACAGCACAGCTTCTCATCAGCTGCACCAAACTGGTGGGGACATGGGAGAAGGGGACCACAGTGCAGCTTTGCCACTGAGACACTCCAACTCTAAGCACGCATGAATCCCCACATTCAAGAAAAAGCCAGGGACACCAATCTGCAGAGCAACCACAGTAGCAGCTGGGGTGGAGGGAGGAACCCTGTGGACAGCGACCCCACCCCCACCCCATACACACACACTGTAAGGGTTCTACCTCTGGAAGCACGGAACACCCCATCACCTTTATTGAAGGTGCTCCCGTTTATCTTCCCGTTGCTTTGCTCCGCCTCACCATCTTGCTCATCTAGTTGTTCAAGAGCCAGCTGGCGCCAGCTACGCAAGGAAGACTTTCCTACCCAAAATCCATCACTGCTATGGAAAAGAAAGAGCGTTAAACCCTAGTAGGTGGGTGATTCCCAATGTTCCCTCCTTTTTTGTCTGCCCCCTCAAGAACACAACTAAAACGAATTACAAACATTCAAATCAATTACTGAGCACACAACTGTGTTTAATCCAATTGCTGACGTGAGCCATTTCCACGTCACTCCTGAACTGCAGGTGCTACTTCCACTCTAAAGCTTGCCCTCTTTCACATGCATCAAAAAAACAGCCAGGCCAATCACATCCGACCTTCAATTTGATCATTTTCAGCACACACAGCGGTACCTTTACATCGGCACAGATATTCTTAACGTGAGCACAGCAAATACTATCACTGAACGACTCTTTGGTTGAGTGGCAAGTGCTCTAGAGTTGGGGGTCAGCATACTTCCAATACTGTGTTTCCTGAGGATGCCCCACTTAGCTCCGCCTTTCAACTCCACATCATCCTCGCTGAGGGAATGGGACACTGCCTGCCCAGGCCTGCTGGGATGCTTTCCCCACATACCCTTCCCTGGACCTCCAGACCTGAACACCAAGTCACATAGTCAGGCAGAGACCTCTCTTGCTTCCTTTCTAACAAAGTGAAGGCCGTGCCTGGCTCACTTAAAAACAACAACAACAACCCCCCCCCTCAAAAAAAAAGAGTAAACACTCCAGAAATTCATTTTTAAGAACTCCTAGGTTAAATGCTGGGGAGACTAGCTGCTCTTTCAGAGGACGCAAGGTTGATTCACAGAACCCATGTGGTGGCTCACAACTTCCTGTACTCTCTAGTCCGCAGAGATCCAATGTCCTCTGGTAGCCTCGGTGGGCAACAGCCATGCATGTGCGGCACAGAAAATCATGCAGGCAAACACAGAAAAACAAGTTTTTTGTTGTTGTTGTTTTGTTTTTTGTTTTTTGAGACAGGGTTTCTCTGTATAACCTGGCTGTCCTGGAACTCACTTTGTAGACCAGGCTGGCCTGGAACTCAGAAATCCGCCTGCCTCTGCCTCCCAAGTGATGGGATTAAAGGAGTGCACCACCATGCCCGGCGAAAATCAAGTTTCTAATTTAGCTTAAAATGTTTGTGTGGTGGGTGTTGAAATCTGTGGGGTACAGGATGGACACATGCGTGTGCCTGGAGGTACAGAGTTGTGTTGGGGGTGCTCCTCTTTATTTACTGAAGGAGGGTTTCTGTACCTGGAGCTCACTGGCACCAGTTTGTCCCAGGAACCCCTCACGCCTGTGTCCTGGAATTACTATAACTCTGTATGTAGGTATTAAGGGTTTCAACTTATCTTCACATTAGCAAGGCAAGCTCATTCATTATCCACAGGGCCACAGAAAATCCAAGGAAAATGTGCTCTTTCATCAGAGTCCTGGGCTCAGCAGTAAAGGCACTTGCTACCAAATAAATAAAGCAGGCCCCTGAGTTCAATCCCTAGGAACCACATGGTTGTCCTCTTTCACGTTGTAGAAATGTGTATGATCCATGACACGTGTTCCATGACCCACGCACACATATCCACTAACACATAAAATAAACGAATGTAAAAGCAGTTTAAAGGACCCTCACTTATGTAGTGCAGGCTGCCCTCCTGCCTCAGCCTCTAAAGTGCTAGGAACAGAGACGTGAGCCGCACTCACCGCACAAGCTTCAGCTCAACAGCCCTGCTCTCTACCTTCCACTTTCTAACAGCCAGCTCTGGTCTCAGAATGTGTCAGCAGCTGCCTGCAAACAGCCTGGCAACTCGGAGGCAATGCTGGAACATACCCCTTCATTGTCGATTTCAGCAAATTGTTGACAGCTTTGTAATCTTCATTCAGCTGATTCTTCAGGCGCAGGACACGGCAGCGTTCCACGACGCAGTCCTTACAAAGGGCTTTCACTAGAGACAAGGTATCAGAAACAAACGCCGTCATTCTCACACTGCCTGCCTATGAGAATGCTTTTTGTATTGAACAAAGTACACAAGAATTTTAAACACAAAGCACAAATTTTTACAGCACAATCCATCTGTATCCGAGTTTTGCTGACTTAGGTTCTCGAACAGGAACAGTTCTATACAAGGAAGAGATAGTGTTTATCAGCTGTAATTCACGGTGTTAAAGCCCGATGTACCACATGGCCGAGGCAGTTGGAACCAAATGGCTGGCCGGAGCAGGAAGAGTCAACACATCTGACCTCTAATCATGTCATGGTCTTCATGCAGACATGACCTTCCTTCCAAGTACACAACAATGAAGAGAGGACACAGGAGCACAGACAGTCTAGGAATCACATGCAGTGTAATTCCGTAAGTGTTTAAGTTTCATTTATCATTACCATGGGTGTATAATGGGCGTGAGTGCATGTGTCACAGTGCACAGGTGCACACTTAAAAGACCACACAGAATCTGTTTTTTTTCCATCATGGGGATCCTAGGAAGTGCCCAGGTCAGCAGGAATTGGGGCAAATACTTTCACTTCTGACCAGCACATTGGTCCTGAAATGTGATTCACTGCAGGGGCTGGAGAGATGGCACAGCACTCTCTCAAAAACAAAAGCACTGAGCATTTGTTTTTGAAAAGGACCCAGGTTCAATTCTTCCTAAGTCAAGTTCCAGGAGGTCTGATGCCATCTTCTCACCTGCTTCTCCTTGGCACCACACACGTACACGGTGTATAGACATACACGTAAACATTCCTAAAAATAAGGTTTAAAAAAAAAAAGAGCTTTCCACTGATTGCATAGTTTATTAATTTTGAATGAGTAATTTAGAATGCAGAGTCCTATATACAGACAGGCCTATAGCATTTAATAGGCTGTGCATAGACAAAATTAGCACCTGACTTCAGGAAAGAGGAACTCCATGAAGGTCATGGGATTCCCTGAGCCATCATAGATTATCAGGGTTTCATGTTGCCCACTCATCAAAAAGAAAGCTATAGGGCTAGAGAGCTGGCTCAGCGGGTACAAGCACTGAATGCTCTTCCAAAGGTCCTGAGTTCAAATCCCAGCAACCACATGGTGACTCACAACCATCTGTAATGGGATCTGATGTCCTCTTCTGGTGCGTCTGAAGACAGCTACAGTGTATCTATGTATAATAATAAATAAATCTTTGGAGTAGGGCGGTGGTGGCGCACACCTTTAATCTCAGCACTTGGGAGGCAGAGTTCTGAGTTCGAGGCCAGTCTGGTCTACAAAGTGATTTCCAGGACAGCCAAGGCTGCACAGAGAAACCCAGTCTCAAAAAACCAAAATCAATCAATCAATCTTTGGGCCGGAACAAGCAGGAACTGAGCAAGTGAGGTCAACAGGAGCAAGCAGAGGACCTAAAATTCAATTCCCAACAACCACATGAAGGCTTACAAACATCTATCTATACAACTACAGCATACTCACATACATACATACATACATACATACATACATACATACATACATACATACATACACACACACACATACACACAAGCAAACAAACCTTTGAGAGAGAAGCAAGCAAGCTAGGGGCACAGAGCACACATACACAGGCTGACAAAATACTCAGATACATAAAACAAATAAAGAATTTAAATATAATGAATAGAAAATATCTTTAGGAAGAAGCCAGAACTAAACAGATTGGCTATTGATATATACCCCTCTATACATTCAAGGGAGAATTAAAAATGCTTATAAACTAAGAAATAATATCCTAACCCTACAAAAACAAGACTGGACTGAAGCAAACGGAGTCTCAGGGCTGCTGAGATTATCGTTTAAGCTGGCAAGCTACTGCGGACGAGCCTCTCTAAGGGAATTCGTTTTGACTGTCCTCCCTCAGCAGCCTAAGCTTCGCGTCTGTTCCACTTAGCAAATCCATTCTGCAAAGTCTAGTCATCACTCTACAAGCAGAGCAGACAACCCGACTTACCAGTTAGTCTTGGACCTCCTCCATATCGACTATAGAAAATGTTAGCCGCATATTCCGATATTCTCTTCATAATTGATATTTTATCAGGATGAAGCTTGTCGTGGGAACACAGGCAAGCATTATTATCAATCGGTTTGGTGGGTGTTGACTCGTCCAACCACTTCTGCAGCCATTCAAGAGAGACAAACTCATAGGGCTCTGGGGGAGAAAGGAATGGGAACAGACCATGTAACTACAGGTTTTGACTGACTGACTGACTGATACAAGGCATTGTCCTCAAAAGACAGTCCACGCTTTGTTCAAAGTCAGCAGGATCAGAAGACATGCTGGGAGGTGTCTGATGTGTCAGCTAGCACTCCTGTGAGGCCCAGTTGTGCGTGGAAACACATCTGCAGAGCCCTATGGGATCGGCGGGTATTATTAGCCACATTCTACAAGAGGCATCCACAGAGAGAAAGAAGTGCCTTGCTTGAGAGCACAGCAGAGCTTCCATGAGGACACCGTATGCTGAACGGAAAGATCACCACTTCTCGGGAGTATGTGATACACATCTGAAAACTAAAATGAGCAGCTAGGACCACACTTCACACTCACTCCAACACTCAACTTTCCTGCATCCAAGGGGAAGCTGGGGCTGATTAAGGAAAAGTATGACTTTCCCAAAATCTTTATGATCTTTCATTTCATTATTTATTTCAAGAAAATAACATATTTAAGATGAGTTCTAGGATGTAGTACACTAGAACAGAATTAATAATAAATCTGAAGTTCAGAAATTAAGAACATCAGCTATCTCAAAGTGAATTTTAATTTGGGGAGAGGGAGTCTCAAATTTCCACAAAAGGCAAAGCTAAAAATAAAGGGACAGCTTTGATTACTTACAAAATCTCCAGTGAGTCCCAGCATAAAACATAGGAGAAAACATACAGAGGTTGATTTCATGAATCTGTACTGAGTGCTACTTCTGGCGAGATGTGAGGGCAGAGCTTGCTGCAAAGCTCGCTCCGAGCAGCTTTACTCTCTCCAGAGTCTCATACAGAAAGCTAGCTCCCACTGAATTTTAGTGTAAAACATTTCAATGTTTTGACAACAATAACAAAAAATTGGAAGTGTCATATGCATTTTTGCACTGAAACTGGATAGCCATCTGATCAGCGCACAGTAGTTACAGACGAGGTAAGACCAATGTCTAATCCAACCTGAGCGTGAGCAAGTCCCTCAAACTCTCTATGCTTCAGATCTGTAATTTGCAAAATGAAGGTAATAATACCTGCCTTCTACCTACCTCACAGAGATGTTGCTGAGTGTAAAAGATAAGATATGTGAAGCATTTTGAGCTTTTTGGAAGAAAAGAGATATAGAAAAGTTAATTATACATCCAAACAATATATATATATAAGAGGAGACCATAAGACATGGAACAGGTAAAATGTCAGGGCATCGTACAAGATATCAACACAGCAAGGGCTAGGGCTGTAGTTCAATGGCAGACTACTTGTCTAACACAAGGAAGCCCTGGGTCAAATTCCCAGCATGACCAATAAATAAGTGAGAAAGCAAAACTATAACACACGTGTCTTTGTGAGCACAGCCCAGAGGGATAGTGATACCTTTGAATGTGTGCTGCCCCCATGTTCAATTCACAGTATTAGTCTCGCCCTGAACCCCCAAATCAGATCATAGCTCAATTATACTCAAAATGTCTACCCAATTTTGGGCTGTTCATCAGGTTTAGGCTAGGTATCAAAAGAATGGGGTACCAGGGTGACCCATATCCAAGAGAAATAGTTTCCAAGATGCTGCTACTTTCTGATACAAAATCCAAGAGTAAAGTTTTGAGTAATATTTAATATTAAGTTTTTCAAGGTAGGCAGGTTGATACAAGGTCCCATTTAAGGACTAATTCTCCGGGTGTCCTGTTTTTCCAGCTCAGGGGGAAGTGAACAGAGGACAATACCTTCTATTGATGATGATGATGGTGATGATAATAATAATAAACCAAATGAACTTGGCTATTTTAAGATGCTCAGCTCAGGGGACTGAAGCTAGAGGCTCACTATGTTTGAGACTGTCAGAGGCTACATGGTGAGTTACAGACCAGTTTGAGTTAGGGTGAGACCTTGTCCCAAAAGACAAAAAGAACCTAACCACTATCAGGAGGGGTCCATACTGGGACTCAAAGACAGGTGGGTCCAACCGAGTCAAACTGCCTAATCCATTACTAGAATCCCACTGAAAACTTCCAAATGAAGTTTGTTTGCTGTTTTAGATTTTAAATGATTATGAATTGATGTAAGGATTATGGGGCGAGGGGGGTCACTTCAAAGTTAAGAACAGCAAGAAAAAGCAGAGGCTGTGCCCTGAGTCCTGCTCTAACATCCTGCTTATCCTTACCCAATAAGTTTCCAGCTTTTGAGTCAGTGTGCTAGGGTCGGGAGAGGAAGTGTTAGCTGTGGTAATGGGTCTCTCAGGGTCTAGGACTCTCCTCTAATCCTAGCACCAAGGCGGATGAGGCAGGAGGATTGCCATGAACTTGAGGCCACTCTGAGCTACAGAGTTAAGACCATCTTGAAAAAAGCCAAAAATCATAAGTGAGCTTAAAGCAAGGTTCAAAAACTAAAAATAAAACCCAGTAAATTTTGAACACAACAAAGAGTCTTGAATAGTAACAGCACGAAAAATATAACCTTTTATCTAGAAGTCAAGCACTTTTGAGTGTAAATAACTCAGGCAAAAGAGTTGGAGTTTCTGGAGAGGCTTGGATTTCTAGGGCAGGTGGCCTTTCAACAGAATGTTCAAAGGCTAAGATTTGCAAACCAAAGCAATATAAACCATGCTGGCTTTAGAACAAGGAATCTCTGCTACATGAGACTCCTGACTGGCCAAGGTATAGAGGAGATAGATCATGGCACCATGAAGAGTGGCTCATGACCAAGGCCTCTCCAGATCCCAGCACTCGCTTCTCCTTCACTGCCTCATGCCGCTGTCTCGGGGCAGAAGTCCTTCTCCTTGTGTGCAGGACAGAAACTGACTCTGGTTGGGAGAACAGAAAGGAGGGCCAGCTCCTTTAAAGAGGCCCGTGAGCTGAGTGATATGCCCCCTGGGGTCACTTCCTAGGAAGCACAGGTCAGTGACTCTTCTAGCACTTAAACACAGTACAAGAAGAAGCAACTAAGTCGGGGGCTGGTGAGATGGCTCAGTGGGTAAGAGCACCCGACTGCTCTTCCGAAGGTCCGGAGTTCAAATCCCAGCAACCACATGGTGGCTCACAACCATCTGTAACAAGATCTGACCCCCCTCTTCTGGAGTGTCTAAAGACAGCTACAGTGTACTTACATATAATAAATAAATACATCTTTAAAAAAAAAAAAAGAAGCAACTAAGTCACAAAGGAACCGAGTCAAATTAAGCAGCAGTTTGGAATTACTCCCCCCCCCCACCCCTTTGGGTGCTGGGGTAGAAACCAGGGCCTATCTGTATGAGAAATATGCCCTGTCCTTGAGCTGGACCAGTCACCAGAGAGAACACCTAGAGACTTTTCATATAGACCTACTGACTGAAAGTTAGCTTTGATATAAAACTATTCTAGGAATGGCAACAACAACAACAAAAAAAAAACCTCAGTACAATTCTGCTTGAACACTTATGTTCTTAAGTTCTGACACATTCATTGTTCTCTTCCTTAGGAAGGAGTATGGTTGGCTCTGTCAAACAAACTGCAGCCTCTGAAGGCACAAGATAAATTCAAATAACACACAAAAAGAACAACAGGTTATGTGGAAAGTCTAAGCCAGAGGTAAGCTAGAAAGATTCCTACTCTTAGCTTAACATTTCATATTAAAAACTGTACACATGGGGCTTGTGAGATGGTTCAGTGATAAGAGCACCAACTGCTCTTCCGAAGGTCCTGAGTTCAAATCCCAGCAACCACATGGTGGCTCACAACCACTCGTAATGAGATCTGACGCCCTCTTCTGGAGCGAGCAGAAGTGCCACATGAAGGCTCACAACCATCTGTACAGCTACAGTGTACTCATATACATAAAATAAATAAATCAATCTTTTTTTAAAAATTGTACACATATATGCCACTCTTAGGGAACAAAGTGCTTTTAAAAAAGAGCCACAGCAATCCCATCAGATCTTTAGAAACATTTTGTATCTCACAGAAGGAAAAAAAAAAAAGAGAGACAAGGCTTAATTACATAGCCATGGCTAGCCTGGGATTTGTTATGTAGACCAGGCTTGCCTATAGCTCAGAGAGATCTGCCAGCCTCCGTGGGGATTAAAGACCACCACATCTGGCAGTAAAAATGTCCTTTTTCCTTATGTTCTGTGTGTGTGTGTGGTGAGGGGAAGCACACCAGCAAAGGTCGGAGAGCGGCCTGGAGGGGTCAGCTCTCCTCCACCATGTGTCCTGAAAGTCAGACGCAAGGTTGGCAGGCTTGGTGGCAAGCACTTTTTCCCTAAGCTGCCACACCAGCCCACAGTAAAAGTCTTCACAGGTCATGAGTGCAGAGTGCTGACTTAGGATTTCATTCTCTAACAGCCTCCCACTTTGAAAAGGTCCTTTTCGAAGTATATGGGATACTCTATGCCTACTTAGCATAATGATTTTAGAATAAGCTGGCCTCTTAGAGGAGGAAATGGGTTTTTCATATACATTTTTGCAACAGGTAAAGATAAAAACACCACAGAACAAAACCCCAGGCATTCAATGGCAATAGTGTCGTCCTGGAATATCTCACAGACCAGCTCCAGCAGGCAACCTTTGGTACAGCTCCTTCACCTCCTCGTGCTTCGCTTTGCCTTTGTCCACACTCTGCTTGCGCATCTCGGCCATTTCTACACACCACTCCTCGAATTTGGAATTATCACGATCTACCAGCTCTTGAAGAAAGGCTATTCAAAAGACAAACACAAAAAACAACCTTATCCCCTTTTCCAAAGACACTGATATATACGTCATCCAAGATGGATGAATACTGTAATGGAAACCTCCACTAGAGTTCATCTTTTACTAGACCTCCAGGACGAAGACGTGAAACCTAAGGAGCAATGAAGCCAGGTGACCCACCCAGAATGCCCAGAAGCAGCAAATGGCTCTAACAAATGGGACCGCCAGTTGTTCCAATTTCTTTTGTTCTAGAGGTTGAACAAGATAAAACCAAACTTTAATCTAGGTTACTTTTTCCTTTTAACATTATTAAAAATTGCTTCTTTCTGCCTCTCTTTGGGGTGGGATAATAGAATAGGCTAAGCTTCAGTCATTCCAAAAGCTGGATAATTGGTAAATTTGTGACCAGGGCTTACTTTCCAGTAACATTTACCATACTGAACAGTCAGTCACAGTCTTTAATCAACCTGGAGTACAGAATTCTAAGGCATTCCTGAAAGCAATCCAGGCAAGATGGTTACCTGGGACTTGAACCATTGTGTGGTTCTTTTCCTGGGCTTGCAGCCTATAAACCAGCATGTATGCATTTCGGGAGCAGTGAGTTCCTTTGCCACACTTGGGTTTACGGGTCTGGGATTTAGAAGGTTCTGCTGGGAAAAAGAAATTAAAGACAACTTAACTAGATGGGTCAAGAGGTGGAGGGGGTTGGGGGAGCATGGCAGTACATAACCTATGACTTATATGGCTCAGTGAATAAAGGTCTCACTGCACAAACATGTCCTGACTCCTTCCTTCCCCAGAGTCCACGTCTGAAAAGCTGGGCATGGCACAGACTTGTGATTTCAATGCTCAGGCTGTGGAGAGAGGCGAATCCCTGGGGATCACAGCCCTAAACAACAAGCGCCACGCTATTTGGAGATCCTGTCTTAGAACAACAAAATGGATGGTACCCAGGAGACCCACACACAAACACGACTTCTAATAGCTGTGGAGCTGGCTCAGCTGTT
Organism: Mus musculus; assembly: GCF_000001635.26. NCBI lineage: Eukaryota > Metazoa > Chordata > Mammalia > Rodentia > Muridae > Mus > Mus musculus. Next base: position 137,615,355 of record NC_000070.6, on the reverse strand, counting down.
AGGAGCACGAGCTGCTCCTACAGCGTTTCCCGGTCTTCAGTTCCCAGCACCCAAGTGGCAGCTCACAACCACATTACATGTGCTTCCAGTTCTGACACGCTCTGGCTTCGTGGGCATCGGTGCACTTAGCAAAGCATGCACACACACTTAAGAAGTCTAAAACAGGGGGCTGGCGAGATGGCTCAGCGGTTAAGAGCACCGATTCCTCTTATGAAGGTCCTGAGTTCAAATCCCAGCAACCACATGGTGGCTCACAACCATCCGTAATGAGATCTGATCTTCTGGAATATCTGAAGACAGCTACAGCGTACTTACATAAAATAAATAAATAAATAAATAAATAAATAAATAAATAAATAAATAAATAAATAAATAAATCTTTAAAAAAAAAAAAAGAAGAAGTCTAAAATAGCACGGCAGTGGTGGCCTTTAATCCCAGCATTTGGGAGGCAGAGGCAAGCATATTTCTGAATTCGAGGCCAGCCTGGTCTACCGAGCGAGTTCCAGGACAGCCAGGGTTACAAAGAGAAAGAAGCCCTGTCTCGAACCTGGCCCCCGCCCCCCCCAAAAGAAGAAGTCTAAAACAACTAAAGATCTAAACCATTAAAAGGCCATAGAAATGCGGTAGATCCTGGGGGAAGGTATCTGTTTTATTTTGTGCATCTGTGCATGCATAAGGCACAGGAAGCACTGGCTTATCACCATCTCTAATAGGATCTGAAGCCCTCTTCTGGTGTGTCTAAAGACAGTGACAGTGTACTCACATAAATCTTTAAAAAGACAGTGGATTGGGAGGAAGGAAAAGAACCTTATTTAAAAAAAAAAAAAAAAGGCCTGGAACCCAGGAGCAGGAGGATTGCCACTGCAGAGTTCAAGGCCAACCTGGGCCTGGTTCAGATGCCAGGAGGGGAAGGGTGAACACAACTGGCTCCCATCAGAAGACCTGGCCACTGTGTGGCAAATAAAGCTGGGTGGTAAAGAAAGAGCTGCCATGAGACTGGCTCACAACAGCTTCTCTCCTACAGTTATTATGTCTGTACCCTGGGAAGAGGATGACACAATCTCCCTCTAGCAAACAATATCCTCCTGGTCAGCCACCTTCCCTTCCCCCGCCAGGGAATAAACCCTGTAACTGAAACTGACTCCTTTGCCTATGGGCATTCATAGCACACCCATCCCTGTGACAAAATATGTTTGGTTATCCTTGAAGCATAACTGTTACAAATAATGCCTAGTGGTGTTAAAGAGCCTCCATAACCCTTAATCTCGGGCTAGGACACTATCAAAGATTGCGATTACCAGTAAATAAATTTATACTTAATCCAGGCATGGTGGTGCATGCCTTTAATTTAGTACTAGGGTTCAAGGCCAGCCTGGTCTCTATATAGCAAGCTCCAGGACAGCCAGGGATACATAGTGAGACCCTGTCTTAAAAAAAAAAAATAACAAAAAAATTTATATTTGAAAAGGGCACTCACAACTTAAAGATTTTACCTAGATCTTCCTCAATCCCTAGCTGTAGCTTCTTGCCCTCCATCTTCTCTATGTCCTCGTCATTGAACTTGTACCATTCTCCAGACTGAGGGTCTTTCACGTGTGCGATGTAGTGGCCAGAATAGGCGCTGACTCCTCTGTGGATGAGGACGGCACTGAGCTCGTACACGAAGGACCCGCCTGCAGAGAGAGAGAGAGAAAGAGGAGAGGAGGAGAGGAGGGGAGGGGAGGGGAGGGGAAGGGAGAGAATGAGAGAGTGAGAAGCCTGTAGCCTGAACATGAACTATCACTGCCGTGCTTATGTGCCTGACAGGACACAAGCAAGACACCTAAGAGCCTGGCAGGGGGTTGCACCCCCACCACTCAGCACCCCAAAGACTGAGGTAAGAGGACCAACAAACGCAAGGCACAGCCAAACCATTCAAATGGGCAAAGAGCCACCCAGGATGATGTTTACAAAATATAAGTGTCTTTAAAACAAAACAAAATGACAATTCAAACAGGAGATTAGAGGACAAGTTGGAGGACAGTATGGGCTATTTGGTAGATTCTCGGCCAGGATGGTCTCTTAATCAGGGTTTCTATTCCTGCACAAACATCATGACCGACCAAGAAGCAAGTTGGGTAATCCCAGCACTTGGGAGGCAGAGGCAGGTGGATTTCTGAGTTCGAGGCCAGCCTGGTCTACAAAGTGGGTTCCAGGACAGCCAGAGCTACAAAGAGACACCCTGTCTCGAAAAACGAAAACAAAAAAAAAGAAAGAAAGAAAAGAAAAAAGAAAAGAAAAGGCTCAGGGGTTCAGAGTACTTCTTGTTCTTGCGAGAACGGTTGCAGTAGAGCTGAAACCCTGTCCTGGCCTCTGAAAAATCAGGCACACGTGTAGTAAACATACATTCACTCAATCACTTTAACCTTTTAAAATAGTAATACAAAAGAAAAGAAAGTTCCCGAGTCTTAAGCAAAGCAGCAGAATAAAAGAGGAAGAAATTTCATGGCTCAGATAGACCCACAAGTTCCTAAGCCTGTGATGACATCTAACTAGAGAGGGTGTCCCAGACATAAACCTAAGGGTCTTTGGGGGGAAGCCACATGTGTCCCACTCTGGAGAAATTTCTGAAGAAACCTCTCTTTACAGGTTTTTGATAAACGGGTCAGAAGACACAGAGGCACCATTTCTACAGTGCTAGTCATGGACTGAAGTACCCTTGCACCCTTACAGAAACCAGGAGCTTGAAAATGGAAATGATGTAAGACAAGGCCATGGACTACAGGCCTGGAGAGTAGGTGTGAGCAGCTAGGAAGGAACCAATGGAGGAGGGAACACAACGTCAGGGAGGACCGTGGGGAAGGGAATTACTGAGAATTAAGCAAGAGTGGCAAAGGGAAGAAAACCACTAATGTCCACGCTAACCACACTAGTTAACTTACAAAGGGAAGCTTGGGACAGTAAATCTGAACTGGAGGATCAGTCAGTAATCACATCAAGCACAAGGGGACTCGCCAACCCACGCCAAGTCCACGATGTCCAATTAGACCTCTGTGTGCTGCCTGAACCTTTCTACTGGGAGACACACACCAGGGATGTCGCTTTCTCCAGGCACCACCCACCAACCCAGAGCAGCAGAATGGCAGGATTAATTACATGTTATCTTTGCCTGGCAATATCCCAGGAGACAAAAAGAGTAATCCCGACTATCAGTTCAGGGAGATGCTTAATGGCAAAAAGAAAAAATGTGGTGCTGGGTGGACGGGAGAGACAAGGGACAATCTGTAAGCACCCTGTGGACACTAGGTTGCTGGCATGGTGTCTTCCCTTTTGGGTGGTTCATGAAGATGTTCACTTCTATAGTATGCAAACCACATTTCCATTTTGAACTTTAAAAGGAGACGGGGCAGGGTCCGGTGAGATCTGTAAAATTTAAGTGTGCTAACTCTTACAAATGAAAGTAACTTCTTGTCAAAAAGCTGCTGTTCAGAGACTGCAAACAGGGATTCAAGGAACACTCTGCACGTGGAGAGAGCAGGCCTCGGTTCCCTCTCAAGCTAACAGTCACAGCTTGGTCACAACAGTACCTTTGTGCTCCACGTAAGGCTCCATATCTAGACTCTCTGAGAAGCCGATGTATGCATTGAGCTTCTTCTTGTGTCCAGTTTGCCTGCCATGAAGAAGATACAGTCAAACCATCGGGAGCCTGTGCACATGCTGCCAGATCCTTGACAGGCTCCACAGCAGCCTGATTCCAACCAGAAGTCTATTAGCACACACAGGCAAAGGCTGAGCCCCTCTGCAAAGTTCTGACACCTAATGATTCATTGCCAAAGCATAGACTGCGTGCCCAAGTGCAGAGCCACCTCAGTTACACGATGAAAGATGCACTCCCATGAAGAGCTACCTCAGTTATATGATGAAAGATGCACTCCCATGAAGAGGAGAATTTTATCTGTACACAATCATCCAGAAATATCAAGGCAATTCAGGTCCTTATGGTTTTTCATTACAAAGCTAAAAATTAACAGTGCTTACAAACACATATTCTCTGTACATCTATCTCCAGCTCCTATCTGGATACAACTGGCCTCTAAAGAATTTACTGTACCACTTCAAACGGGATGCATCATTTGAAGACTTAGGGTTTCTGGATGAACTCTGGTATTGCTATTCGTATCATATTCTGTAAACTCTTCCTCCCTCACCTGGCAATTGGTTTAATAAAAAGCTAACAGCCAAAAGCTGGACAGGAAAGGGAAGGCAAGACCTTTCCAGGCTGAGAGAGGGTCTCTGGGAGAATAGTGAGAAGGTTCACCAGTGGGACATGGAAGAGGTTGGCTGTGTGACGTGATGTGCACTATGTGGTCAGGCACGCTGGATGAGCCGAGACCTAAGGTACAGTATAGTAGTAAGTCTCTGTGTCATTATTCATCTGCTGGTGGGCCCAACAAAGGCCAGCAACTCGCCATCATGAAATATACTTGGAAGAACCAAGGCTCCATGTGAGCCGTCCTACCGTGGTCTTTGCCCACTGCCTGCACAGACTCACCTGTCAAACACGAAACGCATCAGCTGCAAGTTCAGAGTGCAAGGGAGGCTCAGAAGCCGGATTTTCCGTGTAGCATTCTGTTTGCTCTGACAGTTTTCACAGAAGTATCGATTGTCTCCTTCTAATCGTTCTTCCTGGTTAGGGATTAGGAAGTAAAGCACAGCTCTGTGAGCTAGCAGCTTCCATCCAACGGGGAACGCCACCACCCTCCTCCTCCTCCCACCCACCCTCTGCAGCTTCCATCCAACGGGGAACGCCGCCATCATCCTCCTCCCCCTCCCCCCCACACCCGCCCTCTGCAGCTTCCCCAGCCAGCTGTTGCTTCTCCCTAATTATGTCAGAGGTCAGGACAAGAAAAGTAGCTCGAGTCCTTCCCTCCTTCCTCATTTCTCCCACTTCAAGTAAGACAGATTTAACACCAACGTGTGTGTGCGTGTGTGCGTGCGCGCGCGCTGCTGACATTCAACATGCTAAGCAAACTCTGCTACGGAGCTACAGGTCAAACCAAACTCTTTATGCAACATAAACAGTCTCTCCCTAAAGTAGCTGAAGCTGGCTTTGAACTCCTGACTCTCCTGTCCACCTCAGGTCTGTCCTCACCTCACGGTTCTTCTCAACCTTACCCTTCTCAGTCTCCTTCCATCTTAGCAAAGACATTCTTCCAACTCATCAGGCCACAAAACCTAAAAGCCCTTGACTCTACCCTGAAATTAGTAAAGCCAGGCAGCCAGCCAGCCCTCCTCAACCCTTCAGTTAAGCCCCAGTCCTGGCAGCCCCACCCTTCAGCAACGTGCAGTCATCCTTTGAGAACATGCCACCCGCCCGTGACCACAACTATGATGGCCCAAGTCTCACTTGATGGACAAGTCAGACTTCTAACCGGGCCTCTCAACTACAACTACTGTTTTCTGTCACTCGTCATGTGCTCAAGCACTATCACACACACACACACACACACACACACACACACACACACACAGAGCTTCCTGTCCTCAAACCACAGGTCCCACCTCCGCCTGGCCTTCTGTGACTCGGATGCTCAGAAACACCCTTCTCCTGCTTTCCTGTGAAGCACAGAGGCCTGCAGCCAGCCCTGCCCTGCCCTGCATTATTCTTCTCTACAGCACCTGGATGACCACACCACAGTCTATTTTGTGCATTTAGTGAGCCACTGGTAGCCATGGCATTGCACTGCAACCTGTGCTGCTCTGGCCAATACCGTCAGCGCAACTGCCACCGTGCTTAATACAACACTAAGAATACAACACTAAGTGAACACTCAGGACGTCTTTAGATGGATAAACTCAATGTGATTAATGGCTTCCGACTGCTAATGTGTACAAGAGAGAATGCAAACTCAACACTGTTTAAAAGACAGGAAGTTGTGTGCTCCAAGCTCGTCTATCACACTCGTCAGAGCAACTCCACTGATGGGAGCTCTCAGAATATAGAAAAAGCAGAAACATGGAGGGAGGGGCATGTGCTGCCTATAACCAAGCACACACACCTTTACACACAAACTAGCACACAGTGCTCTAAACTTAAGTTAAGGTGCAGACTACTTGGTACTTTATAGCTCCTTTTGGACCTTTACAAAAACAGATATTGCTTATTTGACAAACTCTCTAATAACGGATGTGCCCATGAATCAAAATGCCACCCAAAATGGAACAGAGCCATCAGCGAGCAGAAACCATGCATGCCGACATGTAAGTACCTTCAGGAACTCTGAGATGCAGTCTGTTAACTGCTTGTGGCCTTGGATGTTTAACTCCAGTTCATAGAACTTCGATACAAGCTTAGACTCTCGGCCACACTGATTGCACCTACAATGAACCAATGAACACTGAGATGAGAGTGAGAAGAGCAGCTTATGTCTCTGCAGCACACACCCTACACCCGCAGTTCTCTACCTAGGCGCTCACATGCTAAACAGCCTGCATGGCAGATATTTACATTACGATTCATGACAGCAGCAAAGTCACAATCACAAAGCAGCAATGACATAATTTTATGGTTGGGGTCACCAGGACATAAGGAGCTGCATAGAAGAGTCGAAACATTAGGATGGTTGAGAACCACTACTCGAGCCAGGCATTGGTGGCCCACGCCTTTAATCCCAGCACTTGGGAGACAGAGGCAGGTGGATTTCTGAGTTCGAGGCCAGCCTGGTTTACAGAGTGAGTTCCAGGACAGCCAGGGCTACACAGAGAAACCCTATCTTGAAAAAACCAAGAAAAAAAAGAGAACCACTGCTCTAGACAGAGGAGAGGGAGTGCTTATAATGTTCATTATTCTGTTAGAGAAATTGTAGCACATAAATTACCTGCAAAATAAAAATAGAACCAGACTAGGGATCAGTCTCTCTTGGACTAGAGCCTCCCCGAGCAATGTCCAGCATGCTTTAGTCTGCCAGGCAGTTCCAACCTCACATCTCAGCCCACACTACACAGCCTCACAGTCTTCAGCCAGTTTCCAATACCCGCAGCACTCAACTGCAATAGGCCAGGTAGCTGCTTCAACATGTTCCCATGGAAATATACTGCTATAAATACCTCGGGTGCAGTGATAACCCACCACTGTGATAACCTGAGACTGAGATGAAGGGTAATTAATGGCAGGAGAGCTGCAGTAGACTCACACAGTCACATAGGCATATTCTCCACAGAACTGCTGCTGCACAACATTCCGAACATCCGGGTTCTTCTGTTTAGACAAAGTGTCTTCCAACAGCGACATAAAGAGCTTGGAAAACTCTTGTGCATCCTACAGTTTAAATTAATGAAAAGAAAAAACAGTTGTATCTTGCTTCCCAGCTCACAAATCAGTTTTAAGAAATAGTTTACAAGCCGGGCGTGGTGGCGCATGCCTTTAATCCCAGGCAGAGGCAGGCAGATTTCTGAGTTCGAGGCCAGCCTGGTCTACAAAGCGAGCTCCAGGACAGCCAGGGCTAGACAGAGAAACCCTGTCTCGAAAAACCAAAAAAAAAAAAAAAAAAAAGAAAAAAAAAAAAGAAAAAAAAGAAAAGAAATAGTTTACAGGCCGGGCAGCAGTGGCACATGCCTTTGAATCCCAGCATTCGGGATGCAGAGGCAGGCGGATTTCTGAGTTAGAGGCCAACCTGATCTACAGAGTGAGTTCCAGGACAGCCAGGGCTACACAGAGAAACCCTGTCTCCAAAAGCAAACAAACAAACAAAAAACAAAACAAAACAAACAAACAAACAAAAAGAAATAGTTTACAGAGCTGCAGATGGCTCCATGGTTAAGAGCACTGACTGCTCTTCCAGAGGTCCTGAGTTCAATTCCCAGCAACCACATGGTGGCTCACAACCATCTGTAATGGGGTCTGATACCCTCTTCTGGGTCTGAAGAGAGCAATGGTGTACTCATATACACACATACATAAATAAATTTTTTGAAAAGGAAAGAAGAGAGGGGGTAAAGAGTACAGTCTAGCTGGAGAGATGGCTCAGCAGCCAGGCTCGTGCTACCCTTCTGCAGGGCAACCACACACACACACACACACACACACACACACACACACACACACACACACACACTGCTGCCCATTCCCAGCACCCACATAAGGAGCTCACAGCCACCTGTCTCTCCAGTTCCAAAGGACCCAACACCCTCCTCTGGCCTCCATGACCACCTAAGAACACATGACATGCACACTATACATTAAAACAAAAGTAGCAAGCATAATAAGGTACACACTGGTCAGCAAATAAAGGCACTAAAATCCAAAGTAGAATTTCCTTTACAAAGATTATCAGCGTGTTCTGATACTAAGTATACCAGGCTGGCCTCAAACTCAGAGATCTTCCTGCCTCTGCCTCCCAAGTACTGGGATCAAAGGTGTCTGCCACCACACCAGGTCAAACTTTACACTTCGACAAGCACGCTGCTTCATCTTCCCTAGAAGGGCTCTAAGGAGCCCATGAGCACCTGAGAAGATGAGGAGTGGGGGTGGGGCGACCCCAGGCCTGAGGCTGTTCTCACCTGCTGCTGCCCAGTATCTAAGCCCAAGGCTTTAACAAATCCTGAAGGATCGATGTATCGTCTGTTACTGTTTTGCAACAAAGCAAACAAGTACTGAAGATGCTCACAAATTGTCTGAGGCTCATAATCTATTAAAAGAAAAAAGCATGTTGCATTTAAAAACAAAACACAAAAACAAACTACCTACTTCCAGCCAAGCATGGTGGTACATGCCCATAATGAACTTTGTGGTTGTTGGGAATTGAACTCAGGACCTCTGGTAGAGCAGTTAGTGCTCTTAACTTCTGAGCCATCTCTCCAGCCCCAAAATGCTGTATTTTTATTTTACATGTGTGAGTGTTTTGGCTTCAAATATGTTTGTGTTCCGTGTGTGTGCTTGGTACTGGTAAAGCGCACTGGACTCCCTGGAAGAGGAGTCACCAATACTGGAAACCTGGACCCGGGTCCATTACAAGAATAGCAAGTGCTCTGAACAGCTGAGCCATCTCTCCAACCAAAGAACAAATTGTTAAAAGTTTTTTTGGTGCCGGGCGTGGTGGCGCACGCCTTTAATCCCAGCACTCGGGAGGCAGAGGCAGGCGGATTTCTGAGTTCGAGGCCAGCCTGGTCTACAGAGTGAGTTCCAGGACAGCCAGGGCTACACAGAGAAACCCTGTCTCGAAAAACCAAAAAAAGAAAAAAAAAAAAAGTTTTTTTGGGGGAGGACAGGCAATGGCCTTTCACTAGAGAAGAATAATTTTTAAAAAAGCTTCACTTATTGGTTGATGTATTTTGGAATCCCAGTATGTTTCCAGCATTGCCCTTGGCATGAACCAACACTCCTATTTCCTGCTTTGTAGCAGGCTCATAAGAGAACTGGCTGGCAACCCCCTCAGGAGGAAGCCCCTGTGCCCCGTTCCCTCACATACCTTTTCCCCCATGGATCCCATCTCCCTTCGTGTAATCACTGCAGGTGCTGGGGCATAAGTACAGCGCCTGCCGAAGCTCCAAGTTGAGGAACCACACCTGGAGAAAGGTGTTGACGTAGCAGGTGGCTCCCAGGTTAGTCAAGCCCACAAAGGAATTCTACAGAAACAAGAGTTACAGTAGCAAGGTTAGCCTGCACAAAACTAAAGATTTATAAAGAGCATTATTTTTAATACAGACTGAAGACTTAAGCCTGCCCTCATCAGCTTGGCATGAGCACCCGACCCCCTCTTAGCTGCAGGGTGGCAGAACTTTCATAGAGGCCTTCTGTTTGACCACCACTGTAGCTGCCCAAAGTAGAACAGACTTCAGAGAGCAAGAGTCTTCATCTCTAGCAGTACTGTCATTTCCAGCCTCCTAGACCTAAAATTAGAATAGATGTTTCTAGAAAAGATTAGTATGCAGCATGTGTACTTAAACACCAGCAGATTTAGTAGGATAAAATGTGACTTCTAAAGGCGCTGCGAGATGAGAGAGGCAGGAAGGCCCTCCTATTTTAGAGATCTTGAACTGAAAGCCAGTACCCATTTTAATCCAGAAAATACCAATACAACACAGCAGAATGATGCAGGCTGGGTTTGTCAGAAATATTAATGCGTATTTTTAAACCCTAACTGTGCCATATATAAGTGCAAACACATTATACAAGACAGACTTCACCCTAGAAAGCAAAGGGAAACCACTATGGTAACCTGTTGAATTAGCACCACTCCTTTAAAGACATTCTGAGTTCTAAGCAAAACTTGCTCGGTTACAGAACACAGAAGCAGAGTGCAAACCCGGGCCTCTGGCTTGCATACGGTGTGATTCCCTGCTTTAGAGTCTGGGGGCTTGGATGCAGCCTAGTGTATGCAGAGAGGGTAACTAGCACGTGCATGACCCTGGGTTTGACCCCTAGCACAGATAGCTTTATAAAATTACAATGTCACTAGTGTGGCTTAAGCAGACTTTCTGAAATTAAAAAGCAAGAGTTCAAATACACATGGCCATGTATGTGTCTCCAGTCCTCTGACACCTACACAGGTCTCTGAAATCATTGACAACTGTGGCAGTTCACTTCTTTTCTAAAAGGGGAGGGAGTTGTAGGGATGGCATGCAGACCCCCCCCCCAACTACTGTGGTGCATGTGTGCTGTACCAGGTTTCTGATCATATAGGTACTGAGCGACAACCAAAGTAACTAAGTCCTACTGACTGCAGCCACTCACCTTTTTCCTCCTCTCACAGTTGGGATCATCAATGCTATGAAAACTATTCTCATCTATCTCTCCTAACCAAATGTGCTCGCCAATGCCAACCAAGCAATTCGGGTTTCCTCTGCAGTTTCTTCTACAAGGAGAGAAAAAGGAAGAATTACAGTTTAAAAAAATACACCTGGGAATGAAAAGGAAGGAGATTGAGCCGTTAGTTCGTTTACACCCCCCCCCCCATCCTCACCCCTCAAGACAGGGTCTTTATGTAGAACCAGGCTGGCCTTGAACATCCTGCCTGCCTTTGCCTCTGGAGTAGCTAGGATTAAAGATGTGCACCACCACTGCCTGGCTGGGATTAAGCTTTTTAAACATGATAAATATGGTGTGCCACTTGGAGAACCATGGTGTGTTAGTGATGTTACAATGCTTCACAAGTATAAATTTTAAAAAAAGAATTAGATCTAATAATTGATTTTTTAAAAGGAATTTTATGTGTTAAAATGAGGAAATCAGAAAAGAAACCAATAGCCGTTCATCTGTGTTAGAAGAAACATAAAGCAGACAAGCCAGACTCCAATGTCACTGTTGCCCTGCATATCGGGAATCAGAAGAGGGTTAAGTGGTGCGAAGCTCTTCTCTGTGTTGCTGAGGTGGGGTTGGTGTTAACAGCTTCTCACCACACAGATAAACAGGAACTCAGCAACCAACAGAAGCAGAACATATTCCAGCGGGGCAAAACATCCACAGTTGGGGGTGGGGTAAGGCCTTGAGCACCATCATTAGTAGTAGCTCCAAAATAAAGACAAAGGAACAAAGGACCAAGCTCATTCACAAACCCTGACTTCTAAATATCCCCCACTAGGTTCTCAGGCTCCCGTGGGAAATGGTAAGATGAACCTACAGTGAAGGCGCATGACAGGAGACACAGATCCTATACGGGGGGAGGGGCATAGCACCCACTGGCCAAACCTGGCAACAAAAGGGGTAGATCGCCCAAACAAGGGCACGGTGGCACAGAACCATAATCGGCACCTCTGAGGCTAAGGCCAGAGGACAGCATTGACTTTGGGTCAGCTGGGGCTTCATGGAAGACACTATCTCAAAAAACGAAGAGGAAGCCAGAGGCTCCCAAGTGTACTTCTAGCATTCAGGAGCCAGAGGGAGAAGGAAGTTGGAGGCCAGCTTGGGCTACACACTAAGCTTCCAGGGCTAAACACTGAAATCCTGTCCCTAAAGAGTCCACCGATTTTATAGCGAGACAAAGGGACAGATGGAGAAAAATCACTTCCTCACAGAGGGGGAAAAGCCAGCTATGGAGCCGCTGCAACAGAATCAGAAAAGGGAAAGAGAAACCCAAACCAAAATCTAACCAATCAATCAAGTTATATCCCAGAGAACAGATCTACCTGACAGCCACTTGCCCACCTGGGCCCTAGGTTACAGCTTCACTACTACAGTGTTCTGGCGAAAAGCACACAACCTATGCCCATGAGCAAATAACTGGCAACCCCAAGCTCAGAAACATCCCACAAAAAGTCAGTGTCGTGCACACACAAACAATTCCAGATGAACAGAGACTAGAGACACAAATGAACCTAACAGAACGGTGGGTTCTCCTGTCCTGTCAGGACACCCTAAAATGTATGTGCACATTTGTGATGGCTACCCACCAAGCCTTTGCTGACAGTTCAAGCCTGGAGCATGGGGTCAGAGAGGTGAGAAGGTTGAGGGATTAAAGCACTTGCTACCAAGCCTGAGAATTTGCCGCCATAGCCCTGGATGGTTGGCTTGGAACTTGTGGTAATTTACCTGCCTCTCTACCGCCCGTGCAGGTGCACACCCACCAGTCCCACCTGGTTTTGAACTGTTTTTTTTTTCCGGGTAGGGAAAACACATACCCACTCACAACTCACTCTCTCTCTCTCTCTCTCTCTCTCTCTCTCTCTCTCTCTCTCCCTCCCTCCCTCCCTCCCTCTGTGTGTGTGTGTGTGTATGTGTATGTGTATGTGTATATATATATATATATATATGGGTGAGTGTGTCACACATGCCTGTGGAGGTCAGAGAACAACATCCCCTCCACCACAGGGATCCCAGACATGGAACTGGGACTTGTCACTTGTCACCAGGCTTGGAAGCAAATGGTTTGTTTACCTTCTTAGCCACCCTGATAGCTCTATTCTCTTATGCTCTTTACAGTGAACATACAATCTACTCATGAAATAAGTAACGTCCAAGGTCCTATAAATGTACTGTCTCGCTGGGCATGGTGGCGCACGCCTTTAGTCCCAGCACTTGGGAGGCAGAAGCAGGCGGATTTCTGAGTTCAAGGCCAGCCTGGTCTACAAAGTGAGTTCTGGGACAGCCAGGGCTACACAGAGAAACCCTGTCTCAAAAAACCAAAAAACATAAATAAATAAATAAATAAATAAATAAATAAGTAAAATGTGCTGTCTCCCAGGGACCACCAGGCCCCCAAAGTCACTGAATCTCAGCCCTTAACACACATACAGATAAGCCACATTAAGTAGATTCAGCAGGCTGTATTTATATGTGTGTGTATGCTGTACTAATATGTGTGTGGATGTGTATGTGTGAGAGAGTGAATGAAGAGGGGGAAACCACACGTGTGTAAAACAATGATTAAAGAAAAAGGTGGGGGCTGGAAAGATGGCTCAGCAGTTATGCTGCGCTCCTAGAGGTCCTGAGTTCAATTCCCATCAACCACATGGTGGCTCACAACCATTTATGAGTTCTGATGCCCTCTCCTGGTGTGCAGGTGTACATACAGACATACAGACAGCACTCAATACATGAAATAAATAAATCTTAATTTTAAAAAAAGAGGTCAAAAAGTGGAGAGGGGGGCTGGTGAGATGGCTCAGTGGGTAAGAGCACCCGACTGCTCTTCCGAAGGTCCAGAGTTCAGATCCCAGCAACCACATGGTGGCTCACAACCATCCATAACGAGATCTGAGTCCCTCTTCTGGAGTGTCTGAAGACAGGTACAGTGTACTGAAGACAGCTACAGTGTACTTACATATAATAAATAAATCTTTAAAAAAAAATGGAGAGGGAGAGGTAAGAAGATGGGAGGAGTTGGAGAGGACAACATGTGGGATGGAAACTGTATAAACAGCAATGGAGTATAAAACTCAAGTGAATGCATGAATGAAGCCTGGGGTGGTAGTGTATGCCTTTAATCCAGCACTCGGAAAGAGACAGGCCACCTTCTGAGTTCCAGGCAAGCCAGGACGACAGAGTGAGACCCTGTCTTAAATGAATGCTATGTGCTATGGCTGGGCAGTCCTACGGGTCTTTCAGAAAGCAGCTCTGGTGGACAGTTTGGCACTTAGGCGTCCTGCTGCTGATGCAGGCAGGCTTCCCCATCTTTTTCCATCCTCCACAAAACACAAGGAAGTCATGCCCACTCAACGGGCTCCAAAGCTAGCTTCACAGAGCGGAGACAAACAGTAAGTCTGTGGCCTAAGAACTTCAGTAAAACTTTCAAAAGCTACCTAGATGGTTTGGGTGATTTGCGTTGTCTGGCCTTTTCCTCCTTCCCCTTCCCTCAGAGACATCGGTCTCACTGTGTATCCCTGGCTTGGCCTTAATTCAGAGAGCCTCCTCTCTCTTCTCTCTGCCTCCGCATTTGGAGATTAGAGGTGCAGACACCATATTTGTAAATTAGTTTTATTCTGTTGCCTTTAAGATAGAACTTCACGTAGCCCAGACTGGCCTCGGAACTCCACAGTTGACTCTGGGTTCCCCTGCTTTCTCACCCCCAGGGCAGGAACTATTATAAGCATGTGTTACCATGCTTGTATTTAATTTCTTAGTAATTGCTTTTAAGTCTCCAATCAGCAAAAGACCACCCACACACATACTGGGGAGATAAAAGCTGTGTTCTTTCTGGCCTACAGGTCTTAAAAGGGGACTCAGGCTCACTAGAGCTTTCCAAACAGTGGCTCCCTCCTTTATACAGCCAATGTTGCTGTAGGCATTTTTGTGTTGTTAGGGGAATAAATGAAGACATTTCTTTTTCTCCACCACCCTCCTCCCCCCACCTTTTTTTCTTTTCTTTTCTTTTTTTTTTTTTTTTTTTTTTTAAGACAGGACCTGCTAAGCCATCCTATGTGCCCTTCATGCTGGTTTTAAGCTCATTTAGTGGGAGTAATAGACCATGGTGACAGCTATGGAAGTGGCGCTGGCTTAAGGGCCCCTGTGTTGAAGATCCATTTGGGTAGTTTATATACAGAGTGATGCTGTCACAAAGGTTTCATTTTGCTACTGACATATCTGCTGGCAGCATCTGGCCTTCCAGACATGTCACAAGGCACCGGAGTAAAGGTAAGCAGTGTGATTATGTATAATTAACCCTGTCACCGTAGCACAACAACAAGGCTTGCAGGTTCATATATTCTGTCACAGAGAGATGCCGGACTAGGAAGTACAGACCAGGTATGCCTTTGATGAAAGACAAAAGGTCCAGTTGTTAAAGAATGGCCCAAACCAGGGTGGTGGTGGCACATGCCTTTAATCCTAGCACTCAAGAGACAGTGGAAAAAAGAAAGAGAGAGAGAGAGAGAGAGAGAGAGAGAGAGAGAGAGAGAGACAGAGACAGAGACAGAGACAGAGACAGAGTGGATTGTTGTGTTTGAGGTTAGCCTGTCTCAAAAAAACAAACAGAAGGCTCAGAACTGGTTGACAAACTGGTAAGCACAAGCGTCAGATAAACAAGCGTTATGGTAACAGTAGACACAGAGCACTGCAGCAGAGGCCTCACAGAGGGGAAAGTGCTACCCCACCGGGAGTCTCCAAGAACAAGCAGAAACAGACTCATTGCAGCAGACGACAGACAGACAGCAAGTGGAGAGATTCGGCTAGGAAAACCGTCCAGCACACCAAACAGGAAAGCTAAAGAGGCCACAGCAGGTAGGACAAGCCCCCCAACGAGAGGGTAGACCTACCCCGGAGTAACAAGTAACCACAGAAGGCTTTATGCAGAGAAGAACTTACAGCAAAGGCCCTCTAACTGCTTCTCCAAGCTTTGTGTGCACTGTGTACATGCAGGAGCCCTGGGAGGCTGTAAAACGGCATCAGATCTCCTGTAACTGAATTACCATGTGGATGCTTAGAACCAAGTGAACCCAGGTCCTCTGCAAGAGCAGCCAAAGGTCTTAACCACTGAGCCATCTCCTCAAGAATTCTCCTAGACATGCAGTTTTGCAAGACAGCTTTCCTAGGCCTCTGAGCATAGGCTACTCTTCCAAAGGTATCGGAACTCCTCCATTTACCTTTTTCATCTAAGAGTCAAGATGCCACTGCACGCTACAGCATTAAAGCAAGATCTTTAAGCTAAAGGTTTCGACTCCTTGGGACAATCTAGACAGAAAAATTCCTCATGGCAAATGTACTCCTAAAATAGTGTTTAAAAGACCTCTGGAACAAAGAAGTCAGCTCTTTCTCAGCAAAGTGGCAAAGACTGCCACACAGGGGCCAGCCTCTTCCAGGCCTGAAGAGGCCCTTCCTGGTACCATTAGCTTTCAAACTGAAAAGAAACAAACGAAGCTAAGTTGTCTACCTATCCTTGATTATCAAATAAAGAGACAGAAAATAGGACTTAGGCTCAGTGGGACAATATATGCTGACTGCATGGTTGAAGAATAAATGCCATCCAATGCCTTCTAACTTACAGGATACGAATGCTGTATCCTCACAGATCACTGTTTTTGTTGTGACGGGGTCTCTATAGTCCCTGTTGTCCTGACTGTCCTACAAAGACCTGGCTGACCTTGCGTTTCTAGCAATCAATTTGCCTCTGCCTCCAGAGCTGGGATTAAAGATATTGAACAGGTCAGCTCGGGAACTTTGGGAAGGTCAAGGAACACAAGCCCCTCCAGAAGGGAGGGGCTGATTAACATTCCTCAGACCACAGGGAGAGAACTGACCTGAAGTCCTTGTCACCTTATTCCCTAAAGACCAATCCATTTAAAGGGTGCACTGTTCCGCCAATCATATTGTGTCTAGTTACTGATGCTCTATTCTGCTCCTGGAAACCATATAAAAACATGAAGAACAGGTGCCAGGGGGGCCACTGCCTCTCCTTTGGGTCTGGGACAAGGCCTGTGCACTGGAACAATAAATTCCTCTTGTTTTTTGCTTTGATCCCAGCTCCAAACATGGCTCACTCTGGGGCTCCCTGGAGTCTTACAATGTATGTCCTGTTTATGCAGCAGGGACAAAACACAGGGCTTCCTCCTGCATACAACACTCTATCAAGAGCCAGCCTAACTTTATCTCGTGTACATTTGTACTTTGCCTGCATGCACTGTGTGAGGGTATCAGGTCCCCTGGAACTGGAGATACAGGCAGTTAAGAGTTGCCATGTGGGTGCTGGGACTCGAACCCAAGTCCTTTGGAAAGGCAGCTAGTGCTCTCTTAACCACTGAGCCATCTCTCCAGGACCTTCACCCCACCACCTATTTTCCCTAACTTTCTTTTAAAGAATATAACTGGTGGTAGTGGCACAGGACTTTAATTCCAGCATGGGGAGGCAAAGGAGGCAAAGAATTTAAACAGACAGATTTCTGTGAGTTCCAGGGCAGCCTAATCTACCGAGCAAGTTCAAGGGCAGCCAAGACCACACAGAGAAACCCTGTCTCAAAAAGCCCAAAACAACAAAAGCAAACAAACAAAAAAATCCTACATTTTGTCTCACAAATTAATTCATTTGTTAATTTAGAAAAGGCTGAGGCACAAGAATCTCAAGGTCAATGTGGGCTGCACAAGGAGACTGTGTCTCAGAACACAAAAACTAAAACTCCCAACAACAGGCTGTGGCCTAGGGTTAGGGACACTTTCACATGTGTCCCTCAGCAGTCTGGAAGAAGGAAAGTCTACACTGGCTTTGCAGCACAAAAGTTCCTAGACTAATAATGACGTGGTCCAGTGGTGCTGGTCTTTAATCCTAACACTGGAGAGGCAGGTGGATCTCTGAATTCAAGGCTAGCCTGGTCTACACATCAAGTTCCAGGCCGACCAGGGATGATGCATACATAGTGAGAAGAGAAGTTCATACCAAAAGTGGGCTGTAAGGCGGCCTGCTGGAGAGGCAAAGGGAGAATCACTCTAAATGCAAGGACAGTTTAAGCCAAGGTCTAAAAACCCACACAAAAGAGGCCAGCAGGACGCATCGAGCCCACCAGGTAGGAGTGAAAATTCCAAGTACTGACCTTTACCTACCCACCCAGCCAGGCACACCCAGGAATCTGGAATATTTAGCTCCATAGCTCTTAACCCTGCTTTTCAAAACAGTTTCAGAAATGCAAACAGTCCTGGAGGCAGGGTGTGGTGGCATGCTCCCAAGGGAGGCAGAGGCAGGCAGATCCACCTGGTCTAGGTAATGAGGCCCTCTCTTCCCTCCTCCACCATACCCCCCCCAAAAGAGGGAGAGAGTGGGGTGGGTTTGAGGGTGTCTAGTATACAGCAGCCCCTGGGTACTAACCCCAGCACTTAGCAGACACAATATAGACTCAGGAAGGAGGCAGGAGGAACAGACACTCAGGGTCATTGTTGGCCACAGAGACTAACATTAGCTCTATGAAGCCCTGTCTCCAAAACAAAACCCTAAAAATAATTTCTCTAAGGAAAATATATGAACAAGCCAGGCATTGTGGCGCACACCTTTACTGTCAGCACTCAGGAGGCAGAGGCAAGCAGATCTCTGAGTTTGAAGACAGCCTATCTAGAGTCCAAGACTACCAGGGTTTGTTATACGGAGAAATCCTGTCTCAAACCAAACCAAAAAAAAAAACAAAAAACAAAAAAAAAAAAAAGGAAGAGGAGGATATTCCACAGTTAACATCAGGGAAAGGGAAATGTAATCAAAACCACAATAAAACAGACAAATTTAAAAATGTAATAAATTAAAATTACAATCTTCCTATACTGCCTGTGAAACATGTTAAGGGAAAAAAATACTGCTCAAACTGTTAAAGACAATTGCCACATGACCCAACAATTCCCTTCCCAACACACATGTGTTCATGAGAGCAATTTATAAGAAGCAAAAAGAAACAATCTACAATCTACAGTCCATCAACTGAAAGATGGTGCTGTGCGTGGCGGCGGCAACTGCCTTTAATCCAAGCATTCAAAAGACAGAGAGACTACAGTGGGGGGGGGGGGGGCTGAAGTTTTTAATCACAGCACTTGGGAGCCAAAGGCAGGTGAGTTAAAGCTAGCCTGGTCTACAGAGTCAGCCAGGGCTACAGAGAGAAACCCTGTCTCAAAAAACAAAATGGATGGGTGGATAGATGGATAAAGTTACATGAACTATGACAGATATATGCATGCAATTCATCCCACAGCTTAAGAGACAGAGGCAGGCATTTCTCTATGAGTTTGAGGTCAACCTAGTCTACAGAGTAGGTTCCAGAACTGTTATACAGAGAAACCCTGTCTCCAACAAAGAAAATAGAAAGAGAGAAAAGAAAAAACAATGGCTAATGTGAACCCGAAAAGATTCTCAACTCAGTTACTAGATAAATGCAAACCAACAAGAAAAGGGGACTGAGAGGGTATCTGTGTACTAGAATACTGGCCTCTATCATCTACAGGATTCTGGATCTATTCAGAGTAGGAGGCAATAAACACACAGACGCCAAATACTACTTCATACCCACTAGAACAGGCTGGGAGTGTAGCTCATACAACACCCGTAGGGTTTGCACAGGGCTCTGGGTTAGAGCTGCAGCACCAACAGAACAATGAATGGCACATGTCTATGGTCCCATGACTCTCATGTTTGAGCACCTACTAGCTCGAAGGACTGTAAGTCCCAGGTAAACACGGGCTAAATCCTCAAACATACAAAACACCAGAGTCCCCAGCTCTACAAAAACAAATTGAAAAAAATTGAAAAAGAAAGAAAGAAAAAAGGATATTGGCAATTGTACAGTATCAAAACAGATCATTTGTGTGTGTGTGTGTGTGTGTGTGTGTGTGTGTGTGCACTAATGCTCAGGTGCCCACTGTGTCTGGAAGAAGGCTTTGCACATGCTCTGGAGCTGGAGTTACAGGTGGTTATCAAGCACCTGGTGTGGGTTCTCAGAACAAATGGTACTGTGATCCTTTGAAGAGAAGCCTGAGCCCTCTTTACTAATTAGCCATCTTTCCAGCCCCAGACTTAACTCTGTCTTTTATATCCCCTGTGCGGGTAATTGAACCAAGGGACTCAAGCATAAAACCACCACTCTACTCTCAAGCTAAACCACCAGCACTGTAACTATACACTTCAAATGAGTGCCTCGGTAAAGCTGTTTCAATTCCACACTATACAAATTGATGCCGTTCCAGAACTTCGAGGAGTCTTAATGTCCTTGTGAGCAGACACCTAGAGTTTAGAAAGATGCACCCGCTTTACTTTTGAAAACTTCCTAACTTACATTATATCTCAAATGAGGCACAGCTCTGAAGCCAGGAACCAAGGCTTCCACGTCTTCCACTTTTCCCTACACGCCCGATGACACGGAGCTATGGAGCATGCCTCGGTTTATCAATTCGATTGAACACAGGCCGGTGCAGGCTACGAGGTGGGGATAAGAAAACCACTCTACGCAAAAAAAGATCAGAACCAAGGGCCACGAAGGGGGAGCAGAATTTAAACAGCTAAAAACACTTTACTCTGCAAAGTGGTGTGGAGTTAGGGTGACCAAAAGAAAACACCTATAGGTCAAAGAGAGCCAGCCAATGAGAGCGGGGGACCGATGACGTAGGTTAACCAAAGGGTTTTCTAAACCTGCTCTCTGCAAGTGATACTTAGGTGATCAGGCCTTCTCAGCGTGCAATGACAGGAGATACAATGTCGACGAAGTTCGCTGTCGGCAAGTTCCCCTTTTACAAGCGAAAAGCGCACAGCTATGCCCAAGATCAAACAACACTCCAGCGTTACTTACTAAGCCCTATCTCCAACTATCTCCACCGCCATCTTCAGGATGCGAGCCCAGCAGCCGCATCACTTCGGGGGCTGCGTAGCTCCCGGGTCGTGCAAACTGAAAGGAGATGCAGTAACACCGTGCATCGCCCTGGTTCCCGGTCCCCCGTCCCCCGATCCCGCCTCGGCCACGCGAGGACCTCACCTGCACACGCCTCGGATACAAGGCTCCAGCCAGATGCGGTAGGCGGTCTCGATGTGCTCCTGCGACACCTCCTCGGGCCGCACCGTCTCCGCCCAGCGCCAGGCCGCCTTCTCCAGCTGCAGCCGCGGAGCCATAGCCTTGACCGAGGTAGCACTCGCCGAGCCCGGTGGCCTCCGGCGCCGCCTCCGTCTCCGCCCGAATGGGCACGGGCCCCTGCCAGCCGAAAGAACCCAGCGCTGCCCTCAGACAGGAGAGCAGTCAATCACCTGCGCGCGCCACGGCCGCCGCGCCCGCCCGCCCGCGCCCAGCTCGCACGACCAGCCGCAAAGCGCCGCCGCCGCCGCCGATACCCGACAGACCCCGCGCCTGCGGACGTTGGAGGCGTACGCCCTGCCGCAGTCTGCGCATGCGTGCTCCCAGGAGTCCCTGCGCCGAAAGCCCATGTAATCCGACTGGCGGAAGAAAGCCAAGCGTCTGCCCAAAGGCGACTCGCCACGTCTTTTTTCCGCCATGGTGAAGGCAGCTAGCTACGCTTCAGCCTCCGTCGTCTACTCCGACGAGCGAGAGCTTGCCCTTGCTTTCCACACTTCCCCTGTTACTGTGACAAAGTTACACCATAGAGTACTCAACGCACACCATAGGGCCACCGGGACTGTGAGTGGGACCTGATAATAGCAGAAACCGAGGCAGCCGGAACGCCACAGTCGGATCGAGGATTTCACTTGAGCCTGGGCGAGTTCCGGCTCCTTGCCCGTGCTTTCTGACGTCACGAGGCGTTATGTGGTTTGCGGATGCTACAACGGGACTACATATCCCAGCGTGCAATGCGCTCTGCCACTCGCGGAGCGCGAGGCATCCTGGGGTTTGTAGTCTTCGAAGTGATAGGCTCAGTCTTTGAGTTGCAGGTTGTTTAGAAGCATACACAGGTCTGGGACGTGTTCTTTGCTGTAGGCTGTTGACCAGAGGGTCAACACTTTGACGTCTTAATTCGTTATGGAGTGTACACCCTAGCTCCCTGCTGTGATATTATTTCCTTTTTGCAACTACTTCCCCTTAGACCTAAAAAAGGCTAAACTGAATCACAGCGTTTTGTAACAGAAAAGAGCTATTACAGCTAAAGAGAGAAAATTCCAGGACTTTAAATATGTAAAAGCCCTGTGGGAATTCAAGGACTAATTCCTCCCTTATCTACTCCTCAACCCACCCCACCAGCCCCCAAGTAACCTTGAACTGAAGTCAAGATTTACTGAAGCAAGATTTGGTCCTTTGGTTGAATTTAGGCTGAAAATAAAAAACACAAAAATCTTCTAAGTCAGGACACACACACATACACCTCCTTTCTTAAAGAATTCCTACACCAGTTGGTTGGTGGTGGCACACACTTTTAATCTCAGGAGGCAGAGACAGGTAGATCTCTGAGTTAGTGGGCCAACCTTGTCTACAGAGTGAGTTCCAGGACAGCCAGGGCCACACAGAGAAACCTCGTCTCCTGGAAGGAAAAAAAAAAAAAGTCAAACAAATAAACACTGAATTCCTATACCACTGGTTAACAGTTGAACACTGTTGTGGGGCCCACCTTTAATCCCAGTACTCTGGTGGTGAAGGGTAGAGCCTTGCAAATTTAGTGAGTTTCTTTTTTTGTTGTTTGTTTGTTTTGTGGGGCCCACCTTTAATCCCAGTACTCTGGTGGTGAAGGGTAGAGCCTTGCTAATTTAGTGAGTTTCTTTTTTTGTTGTTTGTTTGTTTGTTTGTTTGTTTGTTTTTTGGAGACAGGGTTTCTCTGTATAGCCCTAGCTGTCCTGGAACTCACTTTGTTGACCAGGCCGGCCTTGATCTCAGAAATCCACCTGCCTCTGCCTCCCCAGTGATGGGATTAAAGGCGTGCGCCACCACGCCCAGCGAGTTTAGTGAGTTTCATGACAGCCAGAGCTACATACATGGTGAGACCCTGTTGCAAAAACACACATAATAAGTTGAACTACTTTCTTTTTGTTTTTAAGATTTATTTATTCATTTTTTTATGTATGCAAGTATACTTGTAGTTGTATAGATGGTTGTGAGCCTTAATGTGGTTGTTGGGAATTGAATTTTTAGGACCTCTTCTTGTTCCAGTCAACTCCACTCGCTCAGTCCCTGGTCACTCCTGCCCAAACATTTATTTATTATTATACATAAGTACTTTGTAGCTGACTTCAGACACACCAGAAGAGGTGTCAGATCTTGTTACAGATGGTTGTGAGCCACCTTGTGGTTGCTGGGATTTGAACTCAGGACCTGTGGAAGAGCAGTCGGTGCTCTTAACCGCTGAGCCATCTCACCAGCCCCCCAAACTACTTTCTTAAGTTAGAAAAAGGCACCGTTCCAGACTAATATCACAGAGGAAAGAAAATCCTCAGGGACAGCTGAGAGCAGTGGTTTAGCTGTGAGTGAGGGACGGGGAAGGCAAAGGCTAGTGGTGAGAGAGATTTGAATCCTCTTCAGTCTGGGCCAAAGGTAACATTAAACACAGAAATCTCATGAGACTTGCTGCAAAGCCAACTGGTTACAATCCTGCCATTCCAGCACATTCCAGGAGTCAGAGGCAAGAGGATTAGGAGTTCAAGGCTATCATCCTTGGGTAATTAGAAATTTAAATATGTAAAAGCCCTGTGGGAATTCAAGGATTAATTCCTCCCTTATCTACTCCTCAACCCACCCCACCAGACCCCAAGTAACCTGGAACTGCAGTCAAGATTTACTGAAGCAAGAAGGGAGATTCTCAAGGAGGGAATGAGGGGCGGTTAAGAACACTGATTACAGCCGGGCATGGTGGAGCATGCCTTTAATCCCAGCAGTAGGGAAGCAGAGGCAGGCAGATTTCTGAGTTCAAGGCCAGCCTGGTCTTGTGAGTTCCAGGTGAGTTCCAGGACAGCCAGGGCTATACAGAGAAACCCTGTCTCGAAAAAACAAAAACAAACAAACAAACAAAAAAACAAAAACAAAAAAAAGAAAGAGAAAAAAGAAAAGAAAAAAAGAGCACTGATTACTCTTCCAGAGGTCCTGAGTGCAATTCCAGTGTTCACAACCATCTGTAATGGATCGGATGCCCTCTTCTAGTGTGTCTGAAGACAGCTACTGTGTACTCATATACATAAAAATAAATAAACCTAAAAAAAAAAGGAGTGAATGAAAACCTGAAAAAGAGACAGCTGGGGATGATGAAGGAGAAGGCATCTTGTGGGTATGAGGGAGAGCAGAGACAGAGGCATCCACAACAGTCCAGAGTAAACTGGGTAAGCAGAGTGAACTGGGCCATGTGAGGAGACAGGGAAGGTGGCAAGGAGGGAGGAGAGCCAGAAGCCAAGAGCAGTGGCCATGAGCCAAAACCTGGCAGAGCCGAAATAGCCGGGTTATAAAGGAATCGGAGAAGCTGGAGGAATAGCAGCCCAGGCCTTGGGCTGGAGAGTTCAGGGTAGGTGGCAGGATGTGCCAGCCATGAGGGCCCTGGAACAGGTAGGGGCTGAGGGAGACTGGCAGCCGGAGCCCACTTTGATATTGAGTAGGCACCTCAGTTATCCACTGTTTAAGACCCAACAGAAAGAGTTGGAGGACCAGAGTTTGGGTCCCATCACCTACACTGGCTGGCTCACAACTTCCTGTGGCCCCAGTTCCAGGGGATCAGTATGGCCTCTGCAGATAATGCACACATACACACATATGACCAAGCCAGCCAATCATCAGGGTCTCGAGGGAGGGAGGATTTAAAAGAAAAAGACAATTAGAGACATTATAACATGACTCCAGCCAGCGCGGAGCTGAAGAGGGTTTATTTTTTTTTTCTAGTCTGCTTTTATACCATTCTAGGTATATGCAAAGAGTAAAGTCAGTTCTTAGATCAAAGATGAGGAACAAACAATGCAGAGACGAAGTAGTAAAAGAACAAACAAGGCCATAAACAAAGTCCTGCAGGCAATGTGTCTAGGGGTTTATCAGAAGACCAAGATACCAGGAATAAAATACGTTCCTCGGCTCTATTGTCTTGAGCTTTGTCCTAGCCCACTGTAAATATTCTTATCTGAACCTATTCTCTTGTCCTTCCAGCCCAATGTAAATATTCTTACCAATGTCCTTGAAGCAGCATCAAGGGCTCTCCGCACATCTACAAACAGGCAGGCACACACACCACACTAAAAAATAAAGCAGCTGAGCTTGGTGTGGGGGCACACAACTTTGCGGAGCAAAGGCAGAAAGGCAGAAAGATCTCTGAGTTGGAGGCCAGGGTCATCTACACAGTGAGTTCCAGGACAGCCAGGGCTGCTCAGAGAAACCCTGTCTCGAAACACCAAAAAGAAGTTAATGAATAAATAAATAGGGCTAGAGAGGTGGCTCAGTGGTTAAAA
The DNA here is from genome assembly GCF_000001635.26 of Mus musculus. Taxonomy (NCBI): domain Eukaryota; kingdom Metazoa; phylum Chordata; class Mammalia; order Rodentia; family Muridae; genus Mus; species Mus musculus. Next base: position 137,590,137 of record NC_000070.6, on the reverse strand, counting down.
GTGCATTCTGCTCTTCCAGAGGTCCTGAGTTCAAATCCCAGCCCCCACAACCATCTGGAGCTCCAGTTTCAAAGAATCCAACACCTAGCCTCTGCCGGCACCTACAGTCACATGCATTTGCCCACATACAGATAGGCCACACTGATACACATAATTAAAATAATAAGAATAATTTTAAATATTTTTTTAAAGAGGAAGAGGGGCCAAAGAGATGGTTGAGGGGGGTTGAGGGTTAAGAGCTTTTGCCGTTGGAAATAGCAGTACACTCCTTTAATCCCAGCACTCGGGAGGCTGAGGCAGACAGAGCTCTGTAAATTCCAGACCAGCCTGGTCTACAGAGTGCAATAATCTACATGAGAATGATACCAACAACAACAAGGACAACACACTAAGCCCATTAAGAGAAAGTGAGGGGCTGGTGAGATGGCTCAGTGGTTAAGAGCATGGGGCTATTCTTGCAAAGGTCCTGAGTTCAATTCCCAGCAAACACATGGTGGCCCACAACTATCCGTAAAGGGATCTAATGTTCTCTTCTGGGATGCAAGTGTACATGCAGATAGAATACTCATACATGAAAAAAATACATAAATGAAAAGTTATTTAAGAAAAAAGGTCAGGTGTGGTGGCGCATGCCTTTAATCCCAGCACTCGGGAGGCAGAGGCAGGTGGATTTCTGAGTTCGAGGCCAGCCTGGTCTACAAAGTGAGTTCCAGGACAGCCAGGGCTATACAGAGAAACCCTGTCTCGAAAACCCAAAAAAAAAAAAAAAAAAAAAAAAAAAAAAAAAAAAAAAGAAAAAGAAAGAAAGAATGAAAAAAGAATTTGCATGTCAGTGTGCAAGTGGGTTTCTGTGAGTTTGAGGCCAGCCTGGTCTGCAGAGCTGGTTCTAGTACAGGCAGGGCTCCACATGATACCTTGTCTCAAAGCCCATGCCCCAAATGAATGTGAATCCTTTACTAGCCAGCATCAAAGAGCAGGCTCATGCCTCAGAGCCTCTCAGCACCTAAGCTCAGGGGAACATTTTTAGAAGCAAAAATCACAAAGACCAACTCACATCAAAGTTAGATGAGGGCCAGAGTAACCTTGAAAAATTCATTTCTGGCAGAGCATAGTAATTACCTCAGACATAACATGACAGTTATTTTTAACTTATACTTTCTTCATTTATTTTGGTTTATAATAATTATTTTGGTTAATATATCTAGACTATGATCAAGGCCATGGAAATCTCAAGTGTGTTGCCAAGGCAGACATGACTATTGGGGAGTAGAAGGCTAAGGACTGTCTAAGCAAATTATAAAATAGAGTTTAGACAAGAAGATGTCAAAATAGTCATGTGAGTTCCAGAAAAGTCAGGGCCTCATAAACTCTGACTCTCTCTGTCTCTCTGTGTCTCTCTGTCTCTCTCTGTGTACCTCTCTCTCTCTCTCTCTCTCTCTATATATATATATATATATATATATATATATATATATATATATATATATATGTATATATGTGCGTGTGTGTGTCTGTTTCTATCTTTCTCTTCTTCCAAAAAAAAAAAAAGCACTTGCTGCTCTTGCAGAAACCTGGGTTACAGGTGTCTGTCTGTAGACCCAAGGGTTCCAGAACCCTCTCCTGGCCTTGGTGAGCACTAGGCATACACACAGCACACTTAAAAACATGCGAAGAGCAGGGCAGTAGTGGCACACGCCTTTAATCCCAGTACTCGGGAGGCAGAGGCAGGCAGATTTCTGAGTTTGAGGCCAGCCTGGTCTATGAAGTGAGTTCCAGGACACCAGGGCTACACAGAGAAACCCTGTCTCAAAAAAAAAAAAAATGCAGAGAAAACACCCATACAATAAAAATACATTCCCATGGGGGAGGGGGGCAGAGAGAAGGAGACAGTGTAGAATTGCGGTGCTGGTTTGGTTGTGCCTGGGCTGTACTGTAAATCCCTGTCTCAGAAAGACTTGCAGAAATAAAGGCCAGAGATAATGAAGTAAGTGTAAGGCCTGGGGAATGAGGAAGCTGAATTTCTACAAGGACGAACTGACCACTACTGTCTCACTCTTCCAGTAACTGACTTTCTTCTTCTTGTTGTTTTCTAGACAGGGTTTCTCTATGTAGCTCTGGCTGTCCTGGAACTTGATCTGTAGACCAGGCTGGCCTTAAACTCAAAAACCAGCCTGCCTCTGCCTCCCAAGTCCTGAGATTAAAGGTGTGCGACATAGCCCAGCTTAGTAATTTACTTTTCAGTCTCAGGCCCTGGGCCTTTCTCTCCTAGCTGCCTCCCTGTCCCTCTTTGCTTCTCTGAGCACATGATGACACCTGACTGCTCTGTCCACTATGATACGCTGGTTTCTCTAGCATGGCTAATGAAGGAGATAGAATGTCTACCAAAGATTTAGAAACCCCAGAAGGAGCAGATTTAGAAGAGAAGTGGGGAGAGCTGGAAGTGGGACAGAGGGGAGTGGACAGTGAAGGGTTAATGGTGGAATGAAAATGAGGACGGTACTCCTGGTGCTTCCAAGGACTGTTGAGAAGGTTTTTATTGGAGTTAGATGGCGTGCACAGCAAGGCTCCAGAATGAACCAGGTCAGGAGAGGAGATGGGAGGGGAAGAGCAGGCAAGGAAGGAGGGAGGAGGAAAGAGAGGGAGGGGAAGGCAAGCCGACCAAGCTGGCCAAGAACCAAGAGACCCAGAGCAGGGCCAAGAGAGCTTAAGACTCAAATGAGTGGTTTATACAAGAAGGAAAGACTGGGGTAAAGAAAGGCCAGCCCCTAAACTGGAGAGGTTTGGGGGTTGGAGAGGGAGAAGAGCTGGGAGGCGCCACAGGTGCCAGGTGAGACTTATCCTGTTTGTTAGGGACCTGACAATGATCAAAAAGCCTCAGGTGGACCGAGGCGCTCTGAACTGGAAAGCTGACATAATTGACAGCACCTGTCATAGGTTCAAGTTCAGGAGATCCATGCAGCAAACCCGCTGCTACCTACGTTGTGAGACATCGGGGGAGCTGCTCGGCAAATAGAATCTGCCATCCCTGAAGATCCCCCTTTTCTGTTCTATAAAACCCCAAGACCCATGTATCACTTGCACAGAGTCTCCAAGATCTGTCTGTGGCCTTTCTGTTCTTCAGACTGTGAAATCAGGACTTAAAGGTTACAGAGCCCTAACCTAACATTAAGGAGGAGGAGGAGGAGGAGGAGGAGGAGGAAAAGAAAGGAAAAATAGGCTAGAGAGATGGGTTAAGAGCTCTTGTATCCCGGTGTGGTGGTGCACGCCTTTAATTCCAGCACTCAGGAGGCACAGGCAGGTGGATTTCTGAGTTCAAGGCCAGCCAGGGCTACACAGAGAAACCCTGTCTAGAAAAACAAACAAACAAACAAAAAACAACAACAAAACAACAAAAAAAAAGGTTAAGAGCATTGACTGCTCTGCCAGAGGTCCTGAGTTCAATCCCCAGCAACCACATGGTGGCTCACCACCATCTGTAATGGGATCTGATGCCCTCTATTGGTGTGTCTGAAGACAGCTACAGTCAGTGTACTCATATAAATAAATCTTAAAAAAAAAAAAAAAAAAGCTATTGTAGGGGACCCAAGTTCAGCTCCCAATACCCCAGTCAGGCGGCACAAATGCCAGTGGGCACCTACACATAACCATAACCAGACCCACACAGTCATACACATTATTAAATAAAGCAAAATTTAAAAACTGGTAAAGATGGCATCTGGGAACACCCCCCCCCCAGTTAATGTTCCTTAACAATTAAAGTATGTGTTCAAGGTCACGTCTCCTTCTCAAAAATTAAGTACACTTGGCTTAGGCACCTCGCTGTGCTTTTAAATGAACTGATCTTGTACTAAAGTGAGGGAGCTCTGCCCACACAGAGCAAGGGAAAGGACACCTTTGTATCAGGAATGAAAACCCAGTGTAGCCCCTGACCGAAAGCTGAACATCCTTTTTTTTTTTTTTTTTGGTGTTTTTGAGACAGGGTTTCTCTGTGTAGTCCTGGCTGTCCTGGAACTCACTTTGTAGACCAGGCTGGCCTCGAACTCAGAAATCCGCCTGCCTCTGCCTCCCGAGTGCTGGGATTAAAGGCGTGCGCCACCACGCCTGGCTCTGAACATCCTTCTAATGTAGCCTTGCTTTGCTGGAGTCATTTTCTTTAGTCAGAGACCCATTTCTAGATATAGAATACACAAGAGCTGTGTTTTAGGAGCAAAATCAGACTTGGGGTTAGGAATGTAGGAGTCTGGGACAGAGAGGCACATAGCAGCAGAGGGCATTATTCTTAATCCTCCTCCCTCTCTCCTCCTCTTCTTCCTCTTCTTCCTCCTCCTTCTTCTTTTTCCTCTTCTTCTTCTAGATGTGTCTCTTGCTTTCCCTGACTATCCTGATGGAGTATGCAGTCCAGGCCTGCCTCAGACTCAAACAACCCTCCTGCCTATCCTTGGTTTTTTTTGTTAGATTTAATTATTTATTTTATGTATATGAGTACACTGTAACTGTACAGATGGTTGTGAGCTTTCATGTGGTTGTTGAATTGATTTTTAGGACCTCTGCTCACTCTAGTCAACCCCTCTGGCTCCGGTCAGCCCTGCTCGCTTCGGTCAACTCCACTCGCTCAGACCCTGCTCGCTCCAGCCCAAAGATTTCTTTATTATTATTATATATAAGTACACTGTAGCTGTCTTCAGACACACTAGAAGAAGGTATCAGATCTCATTACAGATAGTTGTGAGCCACCATGTGGTTGCTGGGATTTGAACTTAGGACCTTTGGAAGAGTAGTCAGTGCTCTTACCTGCTGAGCCATCTTGCCAGCCTCTGCCTATCCTTCTAAGATTATAACCAGTCTGACCAACACACACACACACAAACACAAACACAAACACACACATGTACATACATACACACAAACACACAATACATACAAACAACACACACACATATATATGTATATATATACATATACATAATGTGTATATATGTAGAGTATGTGTTTCTCACTGTGTAGCTCTGCCCGACTGGCCTAGAACTAGCTCTATAGACCAGGCTGTCCTCAAAATCTGCCTATTTCTGTCTCCCCAGTGCTAGAATGCACCCTCCTGAAATGAAGACATTCTAAAGGGACATTTGTGACCCCTCTCTTTGCCTGCCAAACTACTGAAATAATGAACGTCAAGAAATTACGGGCCAGGTGTGGTGGTGTACGCCTTTAATCCCAGCACTCGGGAGGCAGAGACAGGCCGATTTCCGAGTTCGAGGTCATCCTGGTCTACAAAGTGAGTTCCAGGACAGCCAGGGGTATACAGAGAAACCCTGTCTCAAAAAAAAAAAAAAAAAAAAAAAAAAAGAAAGAAAGAAGGAAAGAAGAAAGAAATTACTGGCTCAGAAACTTCTGAGTGATTCTCCTGTCTCCACCTCTCAGCTCACTGATGGAATGCTGGAATTACAGGTGTGTGTGACACATCCAGGTGTCTCACTGGGGACACTGGAGCTCAACTCAGGCTGTCAGGCTTTGCAGACACCTTCACCCTTTAAGCCACCTGACTACAACATTCCCACACAGTTTTTCAGGTCTGTACTCATAAGCACCTCTTAGGGAGGCCTTCCCTGGCTGTCCGGACAAAATGTCAGGGCCTTTCTAAAATGCCATGTCTGTTGACATCACTGTATAGTATTTTTTTTTTTTTTGCCTTGCTACTTATCACAAAATAAATTACCTATTTCATTCCTTGAATTTTCTCCAGTGCCTAAAATGGAAATTTATGATATTTAAAAACTGATTCCAGCCGGGCGTGGTGGCGCATGCCTTTAATCCCAGCACTTGGGAGGCAGAGGCAGGTGGATTTCTGAGTTCGAGGCCAGCCTGGTCTACAAAGTGAGTTCCAGGACAGCCAGGGCTACACAGAGAAACCCTGTCTCAAAAAACCAAAACCAAAACCAAAAACAAAAACAAAAACTGATTCCACACCTCCCCAAGACAGGGTTTCTCTGTTGCCCTGGCTGTGCTGAAACTTGCTTTGTAGACCAGGCTGGCCTCAAACTCAGAGATCCACCTGCCTCTGCCTCTTGAATGAAAGGAATGAAAGGTGTGCACTGCCACACCCGTCTTGAAAACTAAATTTACATTGTTAATTTAACATGACATTTCCCACTATGTCAATAAGGTATTTTAGTGTTGTCCCCATTTTGTACAAAAGAGAATTGAGAAACTAAAGGTTAAGACTATTGTGCAAGGGCCAGGAAAGTAGGAAATATGGCGCCGGGAGTAAGGGGGGGGGAGCTCAGTGGTTAAGAACACTGACTACCCTTCCAGATGTCCTGAGTTCAATTCCCAGCAACCACATGATGGCTCACAACCACCTGTAATGGGATCTGATGCCCTCTTCTGGTTGAAGACAGCTACAGTGTACTCATATACATTAAAAAAAAATCACTTGAAGGGAATATGGCGCATCTAGTACTCCACCCAATGCTCTCTTAACCTTACCTGGGCTCAAACTCCTCACTATTTACTTACTTATGTTTATTTATTTTTATTATGTATATGTGTCGGGGGAGGGGGGATTGCGTGAGTATATTATCTAAAGCTGGAAGAGGCTATCAGATCTCCTGAAACCAGAGTTACAGACAGTCGTGAGCCACCCAGTGAATGCTGGGAGGTGAATTTGGTGTTCTCTGCAGAAGCCCCAAGCACCTTTCACCACTGAGCCATCTTTCCAGTGCCATAATTTTCATCATTTAAAGGTACCTGCTCTGTGGGCTCACAGGGATAAGTATGTCTGACAGAGCAGGTGACAGGCATACCTGGCCTAGCATTGTCACTCAAGAGAGCCACAATATAGCTCAAAGGGAGGGGGTAGGGAGTCACTAGAGATATGTGACTGGTTGTCACCAGTCACAAGGGCTGGGAACATTTCAGAGCCCCCGTCTGTCTTCAGGGTTATTGTGATTGTTAACCCTTTAATTTTCTGTCAACGCCTTTTAGCAACATCCACTTGTTCCCAGAATGAGCAACTGTCCTCACACACAATACTTACTAATCCTTGAATTTGGGAGGCAGAAGAATAAGGACCAGGAATTCAAGTTCAGGCTTGGCTGCATTATATCAAGTTTGAGGCCAGCCTGGGTTGCATCAGACTCTGTCTGAAAACACAAACACATGCATTTTAGATAGGGTTTTATTGCTTATAAAGACCAAGGCAGCTGTTGTGAAGGCTGTTGGGGCTGGCTTACAGTTTCAGAGGCTCTGTCCATTATCATGGTAGGAAGCACGGCACCATGCAGGCAGACTTGGTGCTGGAGGAGCCCCGAGAGTTCTACATCTTGATCCTTGTTCCACAGGCAGCAGAGGGAGACCACCTTCCACACTGGGCAGAGCTTGAACACTAGGAAACCTCAAAGCTGGCACAGCTACACAGTGACACATTTCCTCCAATAAGGCCACACCTCCTAATACTGCCACTTCCCATGGGCCAAGCAGATTCAAACCACCACCGCATGAAAATCAATCTGTTTCTAGAGGTGTTTGGAAGATAAATTCAGAGAGATGTGAGTGAGTTACTGGTTAGGAGCACTGTCAGGTTTAGAAGAGGTTGGAGAAGGGCAGTCTGAAGAGGCAAAATGTGAGCCAAGGCCGAAGACCCTAACACAGCCAGTCAAGAACAAACTGCTATGGGCACTGAGCACTGTGGATAGGAATTCAAAGGCCCCAGGTCAGGAACCCTTGGTCACTAATTGAAGCAACTCCCGGTGCCATGTGCTATCCCTTACTGCTTCTTTAGGTCCTCAGAGAGGTTCCTTTGGTGTCCTGAGCCTCTCTCAAGCTCAGTCCCTCCACCTATCTAAGAAGGCAGCAGTTCACAGAGGGCGGAGGCCTCTCTTCTAGGAGCCCTGCAGCTAAGCAGAATCTGAGTCTCCTGGTTCCTGTCTGGCAAAGGGTGAGCAGACATCCTTGACTTCTCCAGCTTGGGGCCCCAGATCTCCATGGCAACCCTTAGACGCAATTCTAATCCAAAGGAGGAAGACCTGGGAGGGAGAGCCCAGAACACAGTGAGGAGACCTGAGGAGCCTCCCTGTCCCCTTGTGCCCTGCTCATTTCCTAGAGCAGCCAGGGCCTGCACCCCAGGCTCCCCAAAGGCCTACAGGAGATTGCGCAGGTCTGCCCCCTGCTGGGCACAGATCCAGGATGGCTTTTCTTTGGCAGCTGCCCCAAAGGCTGCTCCTGTTGGGGACAACCGCCTTGACTGTGTCTGCCTTGGGGACAGGTGAGTAGGAAGGGCCTGGAAAGAGACCCTGCTTCCAGGCTTTCCCCAGTTAGCACTCATTAGTATTCTTGAGTCTACTCCAACCCCTTTTAAAAGGCTGGAGATCTGAGTGAGTCTGAGGCAGGGATCTGGGGGTGGGTGGGGTAGCCCTTGGGTCTGGGGCTGTGGGTGAGACAGTTTGCATTGGGCATTCTTTCATTCCACCTCTGACATCAATGCTTCCACTCTGCTGTGTCTCCTGCAGTCAACAGGAAAGGGGTGCAGCTCAGTGACAGAGCATCTGCTAAAGATGTGTAAGGCCCTTGGTTCTATCCCCAGGACCACGTAAAAAAAACAATTCTAAAGTTGGGGAGTGGTGGCACATGTTCTCTCACAGACTCTGAGGCAGGGGATCTCTGCAAGTTTGAAGCCAGCCAGAGGGACATGAATTTCCATCTCAAACAATCAAACAAATGGAACCGATTTCAAAGTGAATAGTGCTTGTGAAATCTAGGGCTTTATTTTTATCCTTAACAATAGCCATACGTGATACCAGGGATGGTTACTCCCGCAGCTAAATTGTGTCATAACCCCTTCCTTGCAAGAGGGTTGCTGTGGCTCCTGACTTCATCCCTTTCTGGGTCAATGACTGTTAGAAGCCGGAAGGAAAAGAAGCTTCCTGCCTAGACCTCTCCATCTTTAATTTTTTACAAAACTGGATGCTGAACCTACAGCCTCACACGGGTTCCATACACATTCTGCCTCTGAGCTACATCCCCAGCCTGCTGGTGAGAAAAGTACCAACTGGGCAGTGATAGTGCGCACCTTTGATCTCAGAGGCAGAGGCAGGCAGATCTCTGAGTTCCAGGCCAGCCTGGTCTTCAGAGTTCCATGACAGTCAATGCTACCAAACCCTGTCTTGAAAAAAAAAATTAAATAAAAAAAATTTTTAAAGGCTGCTGTTGAACACAATCTATAGGTCAGGCAGGTCTTGTGGTTTTAATCTTTTTTTGCTGGGATTACAGGACTGCAGCCCCCACTCCCAGCAACTCCTGCTTGGTTGTTGTCATCATCGTCATCATCTTCGTCATCATCATCATCATCATTTACTATTGTTTATATGTTGAGTAAGGCCTTGATATGCACTGTAGATAGTCTTAAACTTTGGGAGATACTCCTCCTTCTGTCTTCTGAGTGCTGAAATTAAATGTGTGTGCCATTATACTTTTTTATTTATTTAGTTAGTTAGTTTTAGTTTTTGGTTTTTGAAGACAGGGTTTCTTCATGTAGTCCTAGCTGTCCTGTCCTAGAACTGATCCGACTGCCTCTGCCTCCCCAGTGCTGGGATCAAAGGTATGAGCCACCACCAGCCTTTTTTTTTTTTTTTTAAAATGAATACACTGTAGCTGTCTTCAGACACACCAGAAGAGGGCATCAGATCCCACTACAGATGGTTATGAGCCACTGAGAATTAAACTCAGGACCTCAAGAAGAGCAGTTACTGCTCTTAACCACTGAGCAATCTCTCCAGTACCATCCCCCGTTCTTTAAAGCAGGGAGGAAAACTATTCCCCCAAAACTCCCAGCAGACCTCTTTTTAAATCTTATAGGTCAGAACTGGGTCACATACTAATCCCCAGAACACAGGGATGCAATTAGGATCTCCTTTAGCAAGGAGACATAGAGAATGGGAGAAGGATGGGCAGGCTCCCAATTGTATCCACCCCATCCTCACACGAGATACCCGAGGGCAGGGGAGAGGGTGTCTGACACTTCAGTAATTCAATAAGTTCTGAGCAAACTCAGATGGGAAACTTAGATATCCATGAGTTTTTCTGTTGCAATCTCAGCCTACAAAATACTTGGGAAAGTAACATTTGTTTTTTATCTTGACCACAAGATCCAATTTGACGGGAGACATTTGTTCTTCTGGCTGCTACATCTGGCCAGCTTGACTGTTTCTGTTGGTCCTTCCTGTGGTGAACACAGCAGTCCTTGGGGTAGTATCTGATCTTAGAGAGGTCTGCAGATTCTGCAACTGCCTCGGAAATAATACTGTGTATACATCATCATCTCCTGACCCTTTTACTGAGACAGGAGTCTCAGGTATCTCAGCTGGCCTTGAACTTACTGTGCAGCTGAGCGGCCTGATCCTCCTGCCTCTACCTCCCAAGTGTTGGGATCAGAGTACTACCACCTAAAAACCATATTTACATTTTCTCTCTCCCTGTCCCAATCCCACCCCCTTCTCACATTTTTTGAGACAGAATCTCATTTTGTAGAGTCCTGGCTGTCCTGGAATTCACTCTAAAGACCAGAGCTGGCCTTGAACTCACAGAGATCCCTGTGCCTCCTCCAGGGTCCAGGGATGAAAGGTGTGCATAGCCAGGCCTGATTATTTTATTATAGTTTTCCCTTTTGAGACACTTTCTAGATTTGTAACCCTGATTAGCCCTGACTCACCGTGCTGCTGCTGCTGCTGCTGCTGCTGCTGCTGCTGCTGCTCCTCCTCCTCCTCCTCCTCCTCCTCCTCCTCCTCCTCCTCCTCTTCTTCTTCTTCTTCTTCTTCTTCTTCTTCTTCTTCTTCTTCTTCTTCTTCTTCTTCTTCTTTTTTGGCTTTTCCAGACAGGGTTGCTCTGTATAGCCCTGTCTGTCCTGGACCTCACTCTGTAGACCGGCCCCACCGTGCTTCTTCTTGTCTTCAAGAATATTGGTTTTTAATCCTAGCACTTGGGAGGCAGAGGCAGGCGGATTTTTGAGTTCGAGGCCAGCCTGGCCTACAAAGTGAGTTGAGTTCCAGGACAGCCAGGGCTATACAGAGAAACCCTGTCTTGATAAACCAAAAACCAAAAACCAAAAACCAAAAAAAAAAAAAAAAAAAAAAAAGAATATTGGTTTTTACAGGTAGATGCCACCACCCTAGGGGCTGAAGTCCAGAGATTTTGAATTAGGAGTTGTGACTTTGAATCAAGTCATCATGTGTTCACAAAAATGCATCCTTGTTTTGAGGATGAGGCTTATTGAGGAAGCGCGATTTCCTGGATCAGGTAGAAAGGGCGGCCCGGGACTCTCTCATTCTCTCTCTCTTCTCTCTCTCTCTCCCTCTCTCTCTCTCTCTCTCTCTCTGTGTGTATATGTGTGTATGTGTGTGTGTGTGTTTGTGTGTGTGTTTGTGTGTGTGTTTGTGTGTGATCCCGCATGACTCCGCCCCTGCATTCTCCCCGCAGCGGACCTGACGGACCTGTGCGGACAGACCTGGCAGGAAGACGCGCTGCAGCTGCGCTCGCACTCGGCTTCACGCAAGTTCTACTTCGTGACTCCGGACACTGACTGCATTCTGTGGTTGCGTGCTGCAGCCCCTGAAGACAGGATGCGCTTCCAGTTCCGCTTCTTTCTGGTTTACAGCCTGTCCTCGGCCATCCGGATCACCGCAGCCACCCAGGCCACTGCGGCCACACCAACAACCAAAGCATCCTCCCGCGACCCGTGCGCACCGGGCTCCTACCTGCAATTCTACGACGGCCCGCAAGAGGCGCCCCGGGCCCTGGGGCCTCCGATCTGTGGCCTGACCATTCCAGCCCCATTCACGTCCTCTGGGCCCTGGCTTGGCTTGCGCTTGGTCACTAGGGGCCGCCAACCCCGGGTGGACTTTTTGGGCGAGGTCACCTCTTTCCACCTGGGTGGGTTGGGGCTCATGGATAGGGAGAGGTGAGGAGGGATAGAGCAGGAGAGGACAGGAACGGGGGAATGGGATCCCAGTTAGGAAACAGTGGGTGACGTGGACAGGGTTGTGGAACCAGTGAGAAAAGAGCTAGATCTACAAATCCTGTCTCCTTCTAGCCCCGACACACACTTTCAAGGTTCACTTGAACAAGGTTCACACAAGACACCTGTTCACACCCAAACTGTATGACCCTCACAATTAAACTCATGTTGGCACAAACGCTTCACACACTCACTGTCTTCTCACCTAAACAGCCACATACCTCACAGCTGGAACTCAATACCGCCTCACACCCAGATATGAGCACTGGCCCCTCTGTCTGGGCCAACCTGTCAGGTTTGCTGAAGGCCTGTACTAGGACTTTCCCCTAAAACTCACTTAGGCAAGGCAGGGTCCACTCTGAGCCCTCTCTGGCCGCCAGCTCACCGCCAGTCAGTCTCTCTGCGAATCTGTACAGCGTTTTCAGATTTCTTTGTTTCTTGGTTCTCTTTCTTGGCAGGGTCCGTGAGCTTACAGCCATTCTCCTGCCTCAGCCACCTGTGTGCTGCGACCAGAGGCTTAGAGCTCTGTGTGTGTGTGTGTGCGCGCGCGCGCGTGCATGTGTGCAAAAGACATTCAAACAGCACATGTCTGTCACAGCTTTTACCCTCTGAGCCATTTTGTTGAGACTGGCTTGCTTTATTTATTTATTTATTTATTTATTTATTTATTTATTTATTTTTGAGACAGGGTTTCTTTGTGTAGCAATGGCTGTCCTGGCATTTGCTTTGTAGACCAGGCTGTCCTTGAACTCTCAGAGGTCTTCCTGCCTCTGCTTCCTGAGTTCTGGAATTAAAGGCATGCACCCAGTTTGATTTTTGTTATTGTTGTTTTTTTTTTTTTTCTGAGCCAAGGTCTAACTCTGTAGCCCAACTTGGCTTTGACCTAGAGATCCTTCTGCCTCTGCTCCAGAGGTCTCAGATCACAGGTTTTCAACACTATGCCTGATTCAAGCTGAGGTGTTGAATCTGCCTTGCAATTCAGATCAAGTTCAAGGCTGTACATAGCCTTGCAGGTTGCCCCGGGTCTGGAGCCACCATGTGCTGATATCACTGCTCTAAGGGAGAGCAGGCTAGCTCTCAAAGCCCAGAAAGAGCCTAGGCTTTCTAGCTTTCCATGGTTATTTCTGGCTGAGTCTCCAGACTAGAGAGTTAAGCATGGGGCTTGTAGGCATGCCAAGGTTAGGGGCCTCTGGCACTGCCTTAGGACCTGGAGGATTAGATGGTGGGCTGGCTCTTGGCTATTAGCCACTTGGCCCTTCAGGCAGGTTCAACTACCTTTGTCTGCCCTAGAATCGTCTGTGTGTGCGTGCACATGCGTGTGCATGTGTGTGGGTGTCGAGGAGAGGATGGGAGGTGCTGTCCCTTCCCTGTTGAGTCTCTGGCTCTATATGAAGTATGCCCTAATGGTGTGTATGTCAGAGGTCAGAGGCCAACTGGTAGGAGGTGTTTCTTCCCCTACCATGTCGGGGGTGTGCCTCTGCCTACTGGAGTCTACCTTATTTTTTTGAGAGCCTCTTACTGAACTTTAAGACCCCCATTTCTGCTAAACTACTGGTTACCAAGTCTCCAGTATCTGCCTGACTCACATCCTACCTCCAGCATAACAGGAACACACCACTGTGCCCAGAGTTTCCATGGGTGCTGGGGATTCAAACGCAGGTCCTCATGTTTGCACAGAAAGTACTTTACCCACTGAACAGTTTGCCCAGTTCCTTGATCTTTTGAGACAGGGTCTCATGTAGCCCAGGCTATCCTTGAACTTACTATGTAGGATATCTTTGAATTCTTGATCCTCCTGTCTCTGCTTCCCAAATGTTGCTATTACTGGTTAGCTACCATACCTGGCTCTAAAGCTAACTTTTGCCCACAGCATGGAATTAGTCAAGCTGTCTGCCAGACTCTGTATACTGAGTCTCATTCCTTCGCTCATGTGTGGTCATTCATAAACATTAATTGAGCACCTGCTGTGTGCCAGGTGCTATATGACAGGCACTAAGGATACTGCAGCAAGCACTAGAGAAGGCCCTGTGTTCTGGTGCTGGCTTGCTGGTAGGGAAGGCAGGGAAGCAAATAAACAAATAGATCTGTGTCTAGCAGAAGGGACAAGAGGTTTAGTGGGCTCTCAGTTGGGATGAGCATCCATGGGAGAGAGGAGGCTTGCAGTTCTGGGTAAGCTGAAGGATAAAATAGCACCTGAGTGGAGATTTCCCACTTAGAATGGGAATGGTAGCGTCACCAGTGGTAAGTGCAAAGGCAGGAGCCAGAGTCTGCCAAGGATGCTCAGGACTATTGCAATTCTATGTATGTGTGTATGTATGTATGTATGTATATGGATACTTTTGTCGGCATATACTCTGCACACCAGAAGATGGCATCAGACAGCCGTGAGCTGCCATGTGGGTGCTGGGAATTGAACTCAGGACCTTCAGAAGAGCAGTTAGTGCTTTTAACCACTGAGCCATCTCTCCAGCCCCCACTGTGAATCCTAGGTCATAGGCACATGACCCACACTCACACCACTGTGTGAACTTCACATCCATCCTTTCTCTTACCCAGATGATAAGCCCTGTGGCCATGGTCAGGTGATCCAACGTCCCCCAGCTCTAGTCTCCTTACCATGGCTCCACAGGGTTAAAGTACACACTATCCATGCCTAGAATCCCATCCTTGGAAGCTGAATCAGGGGCATAAAGTGCTTGACTCTAGACTAGATCACACCAGGAGACCCTGCCTTGAAATAAAGAAATAATTTAAAAATATTAAATTAGAGGTGTTGGGATGTGACTTGTCTAGCTCAAAGAAGACCCTGAGTTTGGTCCTGAGCATTGCATGAATTGGACATTGTGATGGTTTGTATATGCTCAGCCCAGGGAGTGGCACGCGTAGAAGATGTGGCCTTGTGTGTCACTGTGGGTGTGGGCTATAAGATCCTCATCCTAGCTGCCTAGAAGTCAGTATTCTGCTAGCAGCCTTCAAATGAAGATGTAGAACTCTCAGCTCCTCCTGCACCATGTCTGCCTGGATGGTGCCGTATTCCCACCTTTATGATAATGGACCGAACCTCTGAATCTGTAAGCCAGCCCTTATAAGAGCTGCCTTGGTCATGGTATCTATTCATAGCAGTAAAACTCTAACTAAGACAGAGGTGGTGACTTACACCTGCAATCCCAGCAGTAGGGAGGCAGAGGTCATAGGACCAGAGGTCAAAGGTCATCAGTACTAGACGTTCAAGGACATCCTGGGCTACCTATTTTATGAATTCAGTAAGTGTTAACCACAAAGCCACCATGGCCACCAGCACCACAACCAGTTTTCACTGTGTTGACTCCCCTAAAGATTGTATACTGTTATCTCTCCAGGAGACCTACATTCCATGAACATGCTGTCAGACAGAAGCCTTGTCCTGTCCCCCATTTCTCTCACCATGGGACCACAGTGTTGTGGGATCTAGTCTAGGATCCTTACTCCCAGCTTCCCTTTTCTACCCCAGGGTCTTGCGGCACCTACTTCCGCTGTCGGAATGGCAGATGTGTGCCCCGGAGCCTCCTATGTGATGACTGGAACATGGACAACTGCGGCGACGGCAGTGACCAGGACTCCCGTCCCCCAGCCAGCTGTGGAGGTCAGTGATCGGGATCACGTGGACCCCATTTGAATATTAAAGTGGAGAGGCTGGCTGGCCCTAATGCTCATCTCTGGGGGTGGCAGGGCCTGGGTAGAGAGGTAACATACAGCAGGAGGGAGCGTGGCTACAATAATGGTCATTTTAGAGATCAAGAGTGAGGGTCAGTGCAGCGGAGGGAGGAGCGTCTAGTCCGGCGTGTGCCCGGAGACCTGGGGAGAGATGCTTCCCAGGACCCGAGGACCTGCCATCACTTCCAGTCCATATGACAACCTCTGGGTTATGACAGATGCTTGAGAAGCAATAGTTAAGTGAATAACAGACCTCGTGACTCCTCGGTCCCCTCATCGGTGGGGGATGGGGTCATTACATCTAACCCTGCAGACTCCTCACCTGCAAGTGCTATTACTAAAGTGTTCTGCTTAGAGCGAGCCACTTACTGCTCGGACGCTGCTCACCCCAGACTGCTCTGTCCCATGTCCCACTTACCAGCCTGCTGGGTAGACCAGACTTCACTTCCGGGCTGTGTGACCTTGGCCAGATGTTTTTTTTTTTTAAAGAAGATTTATTTATTTATTTTATGTATATGAGTAAACTGTAGCTGTATTGATGGTTGTAAGCCACCATGTGGTTGCTGGGACTTGAACTCAGGACCTTCGGAAGAGCAGTCAATGTTCTTAACCGCTGAGCCATCTCTCCAGCCCCTTGGCCAGATGTTTTATCAACTCTGTCCCTCATTTCCCTTCTTCTGGTACTGAGGATGTCAGAGAACCCTCATGGGGTGTAAGGGACACCGTAGTGTCCCCTGAAAGGGAAGCTCTCAGTGTGCTGTTACTGCTCACAGGTCCCTCTCTGGTACCCAAGGAGATGGGGACATTGGAAGATAACAGTTCCAAGGCGCTGACTCTTCTTGTGGCTCCTGGTTCCACAGCTGAGCGGACCCCTCCAGAAGGCCTGGCGCCCATCACACAAGAAGTGTTGGAAGGTAGATGGCACTTGGTGAAAAACTCCTTACATTTATCCACTAAAATTCCACCTGGGCCAGCCAGGAAAACGCTTGGATCCCAGCACCTATGTAAAAAGCCAGGTTCAGTGGGGTGAACCTGTAACCCCAGCACTAAGGAAGCCAGTCTAGTCCAACAGACAAGCCTTGGGTTCAGTGGGAGAGACCTTGTCTGGGAAAATGAGGTGGCAAGGAGGAGGTTGAGCAGGGCAGTGTCCTGAAGTGGAGAGATGACTTGGAAGTTAGGAGTTCATCCTATTTTTGAAGAGGATCTGAGTTTGGTTGTCAGGACCCAGGTTGGGCAGCTCACAATTGCCGGCGACTCCAGTCCCACAGGGATCTGACCACTCTGGCTTTTGAGGACACCTGGACTCCTATGTACATGCCCACACACAGACACATAATTAAACGTAAATTAAATCTTAAATAACAATAATAATAAAAGGCTGGGCAGTGGTGGCGCACACCTTTAATCCCAGTACTTGGGAGGCAGAGGCAGGTGGATTTCTGAGTTCGAGGCCAGCCTGGTCTACAGAGTAAGTTCCAAGACAGCCAGGAATATACAGAGAAACCCTGTCTGGAAAAAAAAAAAAAAAAAAAAAAAAAAGGCTTCCTGATGTCAGCCTTGGCCTCCACAATCAAATGCTCGCATGTATATTTGCACACATGAGAACATGTATAAAAACACAAGCAAGCCGGGCAACGGTGGAGCACACCTGTAATCCTAGCACTCGGGAGGCAGAGGCCGGTGGGTTGCTGAGAGGTTGAGGCCAGCCTGGTCTACAAGAGTGAATTCCAGGACAACCAGGGCTACACAGAGAAACCTTGTCTCAACAAACAAATAAACAAACACCCAACTCCCAAGCACACACCATACAGACACACATGCCAAAGAGCAAAAACTGCAAAAAAAGACGATGGGGGGAGCTGGCAAGAAAGCTTAGTAGGTAAAGACGCTTGCTGGGTGAGCCTGGCAGCCTGAGTCCAATGTAAACCCATGCAAAGGAAAGAAGAAGAGAACAGACTCCATGAAGTGGTCCCCTGCCCTCCACATATTTGCTGTGGTACACATGCCCTCACTCTACCATAAATTACCCCATGGTAACACACACACACACACACACCCACACCTCATCTCCATGATTTCAGGAGACTGGGCCCAGTAGAAGTTGACTGGACTCTCATTCCTCCCACAGGTCCCTGGCTCTGGTGGGTGGCTCTGGCCTCCTCAATGCTGCTGACCTGCACTGGCCTCCTCTGGTGCTGCTGTTGCCCAGGTTGGCTGGCCTGGCACCCAGGTGCCCACAGGCTCCGCCTCAGATGCTGTGCAGCCTGCAATGTTTGTCACCTATGTCCTGGCCGGGTGGCTCCTGGGGGTCTGTGGCTGAGCTGGCCGGCCTTCCAGAACCAGGGAGGTCATCGTTAGGGGGCTGTAGTGATCAGTTGATTAGGCTCTGGGCTCTGACAGGCCTGGGCTTTAAGCTCTTTTAGCTGGCTGACTTGGAAGAGGTCACTTGGTTCTTTGACCCTCAGTCTGTCTCTCTGAGAAATGGACCATGTCTGGTTCCCAAACAAGGTAAAGGTTGCAGAAAACAGGAGGATCAGGCCAGCCTGGTCTACATATAGAGTTCTAGGACAGCCGTGGCTCCAAGGAGAGACACTGTCACAAAAAAACAAACAAACAAACAAACAAAAAAAACCCAAGCCATATCAATCCAAACCAAAGCAAGAGAGATGTCTCAGTGGTTAAGAGCACTGGCTGCTCTTCTTGAGGTCCTGAGTTCAAATCCCAGAACCCACGTGGCAGCTCACAACTGTCTATAATTCCAGTTCCAGGGGATCCAACACCCTATTCTCCTGGTTTCCTCAGATATCAGGTACACACGTGGTAGGGGAAAAAAAAAAAGAAAGACCAGACCTAAGAACACAACAGACCAAAGAATGATACAATCTCTTGTCCTGGGTCAAATACAGGGAAGGACACCTGAAGTAGGGCTACAGTGATCACCAGCAGCTGGTGGTGTCCTAGATGGAAGGGTGAAGCACTTGGGACAGTGTCCTGATGTGGGGGCCTCAGTGCAGCAGGTCTCCCTGCTTGTCTTTTGTTTGAGTTGCGAACTATTGGGACCCAGCTCCATGGCGGCTGGCAACACTAACTGGGACGTTAAACTCAAACTATAGCAGGGCCTCTCTGCGTCTCGGGCTGTTGCCTTCACCGGGGCCTCTTCAAACCTTCTGTAGTTGTTCTGTGGTACAGCACGCACCTATATACCCGTAGATATACACAAGACAACGAGACGTGCCCTGAGACGTCTGAGAATTACCATTAGTCACTACGACTGGAAGGAGAGGATCTGAGATTGCCAAGGGTCATGTCTGAGAGAGAAGCTGTAGCCAATGATATATTTTTTGTTTTGTTTTGTTTTTTGTTTTTTTTTCTCTGTTTAGTCCTGGCTGTCCTGGAACTCACTCTGTAGACCAGGCTAGCCTCGAACTCAGAAATTCGCCTGCCTCTGCCTCTGCCTCCCAAGTGCTGGGATTAAAGGCGTGTGCCACCACGCCCAGCTGCAGCCAATGATATTTGACGTAGCTTATATAAATTTATTGTCACTCAATAAAGCTTGATTTGTGGGAAGACAATCTGTCCATCTGCTTCTGAGGCAGAGTGCTCATGACAGAGGGGACAACAGATCCTGAGGGTAGAGGTGGATCATTGTGCTGGACAGGGCAGGGGGCCTAGGGTAGGAACTGGGGTCTGCCTTGATCAGAAAAAAAACCTCAGGGATTGCTCCTCTTCCACATCTCAGAGACTCGACCCTGCCTTGCCCTTCCCCCAGCGGTACTGAGTGAATCCCTTGTCATTGAAACAGGAGACATCTAGCGGGGATAGCACCGTTTATTAAGAAAAAAAAAATCAGAGAAAGACCACAGGGGGTTCCCTCTAGGACCCAAGAGCCACAGTCTGGGCCTGCTTACCCCTTAGTCAGGTCCTCAGGCTCCCAGATGGGCAGGGTTATCATCATCCCTCGTTCCCTTCCCAAGCTGAGGTCTCAGCTGCCTCCACCAAGCCACAGGTGCTCCTGATCCCTGCTCCCCCACGCCCTGGGCCTTCACCTCCAGAAGAGTGGGGGGGTGTGGCCTGGTGTGGTGGGACCTCATTGCTGGGCTCTGCCTAGCGATTCTGGGAAAGAGTTGGTCTCCCTTGCAGCTCCTGAGGGCAGAGCCCTGGGCTGTGTGTGTGTGTGGGGGATATGGGGGTAGGGGTGGGGGAATGCAGGTGGAGGAGGGCTGGGTGGGAGGGGACACTGCCAAGGACATGGGACCTCTGGCTAGGTGGGTGTGGAGGAGGCTGGGATGGTATGTGGTCGGTGTGTGTGTGGGGGGGGGCAGTGAGCTGCCTTCTGCTCCCAGAACAGTGGCTCAGGCCATGGCCACACCCCCTCGTTCAGTTTGACAGTGAGGCACCAGGTGGTAACTGCGCTCACAGCAATGAGGACTGTCCGCACGCACGGCCTGCTGAAGTGGGTGGCCCAGCCTGACGCTGAAGCAGGGAAAGGGATGGGAACAGTTCTGAGCCCTACCAGTCACGATGCCTGACTCCAAGTTCCGGGAGCCTTCTGAGGAAACCTCTTCCAGTCCCCTTGTCCTGCCCACCAGCCTCGGGGCTCTGCCCACGAATGCGTGGGAGTTGGCGCACCCACCCTCCAGTCCAGCCCAGGGTGGTAGCAGCGAAGCGTGGCCTTGCCTCAGTCTCTTACAAAAAGTCATAATAATATTAATAATAATATACTCGACACTGTCAGGCTGGGTGCTGCCCAGGAGTCCGTGGGAGGCAGGTGGGTGCCTATGAGGGGCAGGGCCGTGTGTTGGCCCCTGCCTGGGCGCGATGCTGCAGGTCCAGGGGCTGTGGAGGTGGGGCTCCAGGCCGGGCCGTGTGCAACACCAGATTCTTGATACAGCCTGTGATCCCAGAAGAGAACTTGCCCCTGGTCAGTGTGGCCACATCTGGGGCACCACCTGTGGCAGGAAGAGGATCGTTGTGACAGTGGGTCATCGGTGGAACCGAGAGGCAAGGAAGCCAGACTACAGCCCCGAAGGCTGCCATCTCCTCCCCGTCTGTCTCAACACCCTGCCCGGCACTCACCAATGTAGATGATGTCCTTGGTGTTGACCGCCACATTAGGACCTGGGGACCGGCCGGTGACCAGATCCTCACCGTCTACTTGGATGGAGCCTCTCTGGCCCTCTCTGCAGGTGTGACAGGGTCAGGTCCTTTGCCCTGAATCCCCATCCTCCCCTGTCATTGACACTCCCAATAGGCACATCTGGCCCGTGTTTGCTCTCAGTTCTCTGCTTTCCTACTGGCCACACACAGCCACCTTCTGAGGCCTGTCCTCAGCTCTCCCCTCTTTAAGAAACCCAGGCTGGGTTCGAACTCAGAATCTTCTTGCCTCCACCTCCCAAGTGCTGGGATCACAAGTGTGCACCACCACCTTGATACTGGAGGAGCGCTGCTTGCCAGTAAGGAGTCTTTCCATATCAGTTACTTATTCTGCCCCTCAGATCTCAGAGCTTGCCCCAAGCCTGGGGTGGGGAGGTATGTGCTCCTGGATCCTATGCCCAACTCTGGTCCCTCCCCCTAGCGCTTGGCTGGACTCCTTACCGCAGCGCTGTTATCCGATGCCACTCGCCGTCATTGATGGGATCTTCTGAGACAAGACGGGCCTCCCCACTGCCCAGTTGGTAGCTGGAGTAACATAGATCCACAATGGTGTGAATTTGACGGTGAGACAGGATGTATAAAGGTGCAGATGATACCGGGGTGTGTAGCTGGGGCACCTGGACCTGCAGCTTCCCAGGGGAGAAGCCAGGGTTGGAAGAGGGGGATGGAGGTGCTGGGACTCACCTGAACACTAGATGGCCATCCTGTAGTCCAAGGCTAATGAAGTCCTTGCTGCGGCTGGCCTCTCTCACCTGCCAAGGAAACATGGGGTCTCTAGGTGTCCCTCACTGGAGCGCTGAGACCCTGAGGGCTGCAGCCTCAGCAGTCCTCTCTCTACACTTTCCTGACCAGTGTAGGCCAGTTTCTAACCCCAGAAGCCCCAGGACCCTCAGAGATTCCCACTCACCACACCCTGCCAGAGCAGGAGGCCATCGGCTGTGCTGGTCCGAACCTCGAATTCAATTGTCTCGGGTACTTCAGGCAGGCTGGGAAGAGGGAGCAGGAAGCAGTGGGTGGGGAAATCTGCGTCTCACACTCCGGTTAACCCTGCCAGGCCCAGAGAGTCAACTAACACCCATCTTACCTCCTTGAGAAACTGTTACCAGGGAGGCCTAGGAAGCCATTGTCATAAAAGTAGGCTCCGTATTGCCCAGGGGCATCTGTAGGAGGGAGGGAGACAGGGAGTGTGACTCTCTAAGTCCATCGTAGCTAATTACCATGTGTTGTGTACACGATGGGCATGTGAGTGTGGGAATGCTCATGATATTGTGTGTGTGTGTGTATGTGTGTACGCGCGTGCCGCACGCGCAAATTCATGTGTAGATCAGATGACAACTTTTGGGGGTTGTTTCTCTCCTTCTACAGTGGGTTCCAGGGATTAACCTCAGGTCACTGGTGTATGTAGCAAGTGCTCTTACATGCTAAGCCACCTCATTACCCACAGTTTTACTTTAAAAGGGGTGGGGGAAGGGCTTGCTGCACGCCTCTTTCCTTCTCTTCCTCCCGCCACCTAGGATGTATTGAATTCTCTGTGAATGACTGTTTTGCCAGCATGTTTATACCTCACATGTGTGCCTGGTACCCACAGAAGTCAGAAGAGGGCATGAGAGTCCCTGGAACTGGAGTTACAGGCTAGTTACTATGTGCCTGCTGGGAACTCTGAAACTAACACACACTTTTAAACACTCTGCCTTTTTTTTTTTTGGTTTTTCGAGACAGGGTTTCTCTGTGTAGCCCTGGCTGTCCTGGAACTCACTCTATAAACAAGGCTGGCCTCGAACTCAGAAATCCGACTGCCTCTGCCTCCCAAGTGCTGGGATTAAAGGCGTGCGCCACCACAGCCTGGCTTTTTTTTTTTAATTATTATTATTATTTTTTTAAATTTTACTTTTTAGTCTATGGACTGGAGAGATGGCTCAGTGGAAGAGTACCTGCTGTTCTTCTAGAGAACCCGGGGTTCAATTCCTGACACCCACATGGCTGTACAGCTCCCTATAACTCCTGTCCCAGGGGATCCAATGGAAGCATCAGGCAGGCCCATGATACACAGACATGAATGTAGGCTAGCTATGCATACACATAAAATAAGAAAATTTTTTGGTTTTTTTAAGACAGGGTTTCTCTGTATAGCCCTGGTTGTCCTGGAACTCACTTTGTAGACCAGGCTGGCCTCGAACTCAGAAATCCACCTGCCTTTTCCTCCCAAGTGCTGGGATTAAAGGCATGCGCCACCATGCCCTGCATAAGAATGTTTAAAAGATTTATATATGCTTATTTCTTTATCATCATTTATTTATTTATCTATTTATTTATAGTTTTTGAGACAGGGTTTCTCTGTGTAGTCCTGGCTGCCCTGGAGCTTGCTCTATAGACGAGGCTGGCTTCAAACTCACAGAGATCCACCTGCTTCTGCCTCCCAAGTTGATGTGTCTGTGCCTGTGCCTGTATGTGTGTATCTCTGTGTGTGTGTATAGTGTGCGTCTCTGTGTGTGTATGTGTGTCTCTCTGTGTATGTGTGTCTCTCTGTGTGGTGGGAGTGAGTGTGTGTATGCACACATAAGTCTTGTGGAGGTTATTAGAGATTGTCAGATCTCCTAGATCTGGAGTCATAGGCAGCTATGAGCTTCCTGATGGACATGGGAGGAGCCGCAGGCACCCTTAGCTGAGCCATTATCTCTCCAACCCTGTCACAGATTTGCAGATTTTTTACTTTTATTTATTGTCTTTTAAAGAATGATTTCTTTATATGTCTATGAGTACACTGTAGCTGTCCTCAAACATACGAGAAGAGGACATCAGATCCATTGTAGATGCCTGTGAGCCACCATGTGGTTGCTGGGAATTGAACTCAGGACCTCTGGAAGAGCAGCCAGTGCTCTTACCCACTGAGCCATCTCTCCAGCTCGCAGATTCTTACTTTTTTTTTTTTTTTTTTGCGAGACAAGGTTTCTCTGTGTAGCCCTGGCTGTCCTGTAACTCACTTTGTAGACCAGGCTGGCCTCGAACTCAGAAATCCGCCTGTCTCTGCCTCTCAAGTGCTGGGATTAAAGGTGTGCGCCACCACTGCCTGGCTCTTACTTTTAAATATGTGGAATTCCAGAGAATGAGAGTCCTGTGTTGTTCAAACTGATACACCAGAGATGCTTGCTGACTGAAGGAAACTCATGCCAGTGGTTCCAAGGTTGCCCAAGGCCACCTTGCCAATAAGCTGTGTATGGCTCTGTCCCTCTTTGTTCCTGCCTATCTGTCCCTGTATGAGTTCTTCTCTTGGGTTTGTTTTCCTTGAGGATCCAAACTGAGGTATAACTAACTGGGAGAAATGAGAATGAGAGTCCCAAGGAGACCAAGGAGAAGCCAAGGCCACCATCTGCCTAGCTGGCCACAGAGGGTACGCACCATTGCCTCCACTGCCTTCAGGGTGCCAGTCTGACTCCACTACCCCATATCCAGCGCCTGTGGGGAAGGAAGGATGGGATCTAGTTGGTGGACACAGATACCCAGTGGCTGTGTCTGACCCCAGAGGAAATATAAAACAACCAACAAGTACCTTGTTGGCAGCGTGGACCAGAGAAGCCAGGCAGACAGAGGCATCGGGCACCCCGGCAGGTGCCACCATTCAGACATGGTTCATGCAGCTGGCACGGGTTCTCCTCATGTTCACAAAGGTCTCCTGTGGGCCAAGGCAGAGGTGGGTGGGTGGACAGGGGCTAGACTTACCCTCTGACCCTGACTGACCCTTGGGCTGCTGTTCCTGTGCCCTGCTGTGCCCAGGGCTGGCCCTGGTACCTTTGAAGCCATCTTGACAGAGGCACTGGAACTCATATTCGCCCGCAGGCATGCATGTGGCGCCATTCTGGCAGGGCTGGCGCTCGCACGGGGAGCTGTCATAGCACTGGCCCACACCCTGGCTGCCCAAGAAGCTGTAGGTGAGGTCCAACCGCTTGCCATTCACAGATACCTGTGGGTACAGGGGTACCAAGGGACTCATGGGGTGTGGAAGCCGGGGTGTGCCAGCAGAGTGAGCGTAGGATAGAGTATCTGGGAAGTCAGGCAGGACCACAAAAGGTGACATGGGACCCCGAGTGTGGTAGGGAGGCACTGAAGCTGAATGCTGTGTAGCCAGTCACCCACATGACTTGAAAGCGGTTATTATTATCGCATTTTGGTGAAACTGGCTCATCAGAAACTGTATGATCCCAGGGTGATGGGAGTGGCAGGTGGCCGCACATTGAACGCTTCCCTCCCACCTTTCTTCCGAGGGCTGCTCCTCACCTCACCCACACAGCCATGGAAGTGAGCACTCATATTGGTGGCTGGGGACAGCTGTACCGAGGGCTCCACACCACCCAGGTAGAGCAGGGTATGCAGGTTAAGGCCCTGGCTCTTTCCTGGTGAAGAGCGTAACACAGGACGCCCTCCATCCACCCGCAGGCTGCCATCTTTGTTCAGGCGTTCCGCAGACACTCGGTGCCAGCGTCCTAAGGTCAGTGGCTCGTGGCTCCGCAGAACAGCCAGACCTGAGGAGACCATAGGTAGCGCTGGGTGACAGAGGGATCCTGAAACCCCCTCCCTATAGGACATGATTAACGGGGAATTTGTCATAGCTTTGAGGGATCTCTGAGGACTTTGTGGTTAGGGGTGGCCCCTCTTGTCTCCTGGCAACATAGTGACCCGAGGATGACACCCAGAGGCTCGGCCACACTTGGCACCTACTGCTTACCTGACCCTAACTCATAGCGGAACTCCAGGTGGCCACCAACCATTGCTAGGGACACAAAGTCTTCCACAGGCCCGCTCTTGCCCCCACTGAAC